>NW_026652279.1:153872855-153988294 GCF_009828535.3 Hylobates moloch
ACAGACAAACAGAGAGCCAAATCATGAGTGAACTCCCATTCACAATTGCTTCAAAGAGAATAAAATACCTAGGAATCCAACTTACAAGGGATGTGAAGGACCTCTTCAAGGAGAACTACAAACCACTGCTCAATGAAATAAAAGAGGATACAAACAAATGGAAGAACATTCCATGCTCCTGGGTAGGAAGAATCAATATCGTGAAAATGGCCATACTGCCCAAGGTAATTTATAGATTCAATGCCATCCCCATCAAGCTACCAATGACTTTCTTCACAGAATTGGAAAAAACTACTTTAAAGTTCATATGGAACCAAAAAAGAGCCCGCATCACCATGTCAATCCTAAGCCAAAAGAACAAAGCCGGAGGCATCATGCTACTTGACTTCAAACTATACTACAAGGCTACAGTAACCAAAACAGCATGGTACTGGTACCACAACAGAAACATAGATCAATGGAACAGAACAGAGCCCTCAGAAATAATGCCACATATCTACAACTATCTGATCTTTGACAAACCTGACAAAAACAAGCAATGGGGAAAGAATTCCCTATTTAATAAATGGTGCTGGGAAAACTTGCTAGCCATATGTAGAAAGCTGAAACTTGATCCCTTCCTTACACCTTATACAAAACCTAGTTCAAGATGGATTAAAGATGTAAATGTTAGACCTAAAACCATAAAAACCCTAGAAGAAAACCTAGGCAATACCATTCAGGACATAGGCGTGGGCAAGGACTTCATGTCTAAAACACCAAAAGCAATGGCAACAAAAGCCAAAATTGACAAATGGGATCTAATTAAACTCAAGAGCTTCTGCACAGCAAAAGAAACTACCATCAGAGTGAACAGGCAACCTACAGAATGGGAGAAAAGTTTGCAATCTACTTATCTGACAAAGGGCTAATATCCAGAATCTACAATGAACTCAAACAAATTTACAGAAAAAAATAAACAACTCCATCAAAAAGTGGGCAAAGGATATGAATAAACACTTCTCAAAAGAAGACATTTATGCAGCCAAAAGACACATGAAAAAATGCTCATCATCACTGGCCATCAGAGAAATGCAAATCAAAACCACAATGAGATACCATCTCACACCAGTTAGAATGGCCATCATTAAAAAGTCAGGAAACAACAGGTGCTGGAGAGGATGTGGAGAAATAGGAACACTTTTACACTGTTGGTGGGACTGTAAACTAGTTCAACCATTGTGGAAGTCAGTGTGGCGATTCCTCAGGGATCTAGAACTAGAAATACCATTTGACCCAGCCATCCCATTACTGGGTATATACCCAAAGGACTATAAATCATGCTGCTATAAAGACACATGCACACGTATGTTTATTGCGGCACTATTCACAATAGCAAAGAGTTGGAACCAACCCAAATGTCCAACAACGATAGACTGGATTAAGAAAATGTGGCACATATACACCATAGAATATTATGCAGCCGTAAAAAATGATGAGTTCATGTCCATTGTAGGGACATGGATGAAACTGGCAAACATCATTCTCAGTAAACTATCGCAAGGACAAAAAACCAAACACCACATGTTCTCACTCATAGGTGGGAATTGAACAATGAGAACTCATGGACACAGGAAGGGGAACATCAGACTCTGAGGACTGTTGTGCGGTTGGGGGAGGGGGGAGGGACAGCATTAGGAGATACACCTAATGCTAAATTATGAGTTAATGGGTGCAGCAAACCAACATGGCACATGGATACATATGTAACAAATCTGCACATTGTGCACATGTACCCTAAAACCTAAAGTATAATAATAAAATTTTTTTAAAAATCCAAAAAAAAAAAAAATCTAAAGCCATGGACTGCAATCCATGTAAATTTACCTTATTAGTTAGTGAAATGGACAAAAAAGCAAAGTAGGAGGCATTGAGATCTTGGGTTAACTGCCAAAGTGAATTAGCTCCTGTTTTCTTCTCAAATCAGGGAGATAAGAAAAACTACAAGTGCAATAAATAAAATTAAATACTGACTTCATTCATTTCAATAGATTAACCTTACTAGAAGGGTGGGTTGATAAAATGTTTGTGTGGATTGGAAAAATCTGAGACAAATTTACAAGGCTGTTCTAAATATTCAGGCAGAGTTGACTCTGAAAATAACTTGTGAGTAGCCTGCACTTTAACAGAAAACCTTACTTTAAAAGCGATATGAAAATAGCTTCCTTGCTTCATTTTAATCTTTTAATTTATGTAATAGTTATATTGTCACGGCTAATCAGTGATATGCCAATTAATTATTTAAGTGGCCCCTTTTTGCATTGCCAAACCCTAATCAACAACAACTACAACAAAACCTGGTAGAAAGACTTTATTTAAGTAGCTTCATAACTGAATATATTCTACAGAAAGTCCTGGAGCCTTGTCAGACGTGTACACTGTAGACCGAAATTATTTATTAGGGAAAAGGAACTTGCCCTTTTGAACTTACATCCTAACCTATTAGGTGAGCTCCTTCTTTCCAGGAGCTGTTAACTCTTTTCTTATCAATTGTAAGGTTCACAGCCAAAAATTATTCTAGGGTGATGACCTTGTCTATTTTAACATATTTTTGAGTGATTTCAAGGTACAAGTAGATTTGAACTACAGGTTCTCAGAAAATAACTCCCTTCCTTTTTTCATAGTATTGAAACATGATTCTTAAGGACTCACTTCTAGTGTCCTAGAACACCGTAAACCCCTTGGGCAGCCAAAGGCTAATCCACTGTAACTCTCTTCTCTGCCCTTTTCGCCATTCATTCCTGGGTGAACTGTGGAGGCACATACTTTTTGCTTTATGTAGTTTCCTGTCTAGTCAGATTATTAATGTGATTTCTATGTTAAGCATAGTATAGAGATGCAGTGACTTTTGCATGCTAACACATTTTCAGAAGCAAGTAACAATGTAAGGGAAAAAAACTCAAAATTAAAATGATACATTAAAAGTTCACTTTTAATGTATCATTTAGATGCAAAAATACAAAACTTTGAGAGAGAGCTTTAAGCATTTTATCAATTTTTTAAAAGTTTTAACAATGAACCTAAAAGTTACCACTTGTTGGGCAGCATATCAAGATATAAATCATCTTTGATTCTCACAATAATCCTGTAATATATGTACTATGATTATATCAGCTTTACAGCTCTTCTGAGACCTGAAGAGATAAAACACATTTAAAAACTCAGGCTGGGCCGGGTGCAGTGGTTCATGCCTGTAATCCCAGCACTTTGGGAGGCCAAGGCAGGAAGATTGCTTGCTTGAGCCCAGGGGTTTAAGACCAGCCTGGGCAACCTAGTAAGACCCCATCTCTACAAAAAATATAAAAATTAGCTGGGCATAGTGGCACATGCCTGTAGTCCCAGCTACTCGGGAGGCTGAGTTGGGAGGATCACATGAGCTGAGGAGGTCGAGGGTGCAGTGAGCCATAATTATGCCACTGCACCCAAGCCTGGGTGACAGAGCAAGACCCTGACTCCAAAAAGAAAAACAAAATCCTCAGGCTGGGTGTGGTGGTGCATGCCTATAATCCCAGCACTTTGGGAGCCCAAGGTGGGAGGATCACTTGGGCCCAGGAGTTTCCCAGACTGGGAAACACAGCAAGACCCTGTCTCTGCAAAAAATAAAAAACTACCTGAGAGCAGTAGCGCATGCCAGTAGTCCCAGCTAGTTGGGAGGCTGAGATGAGAGGTTCACTTGAGCCCAGGAGTTTGAAGTTGCAGCAAGCTGCTATCATCACACCACTGCACTCCTACCTGGGCAAGAGAATGAGACCCTGTCTCTAAAAAGTAAAATTAAATTAAAACTCACATGATTGGTCTGTGAGAGGATCCATTCATCAATCACCCATGTACCCAGGATGACAAAAATTCCATCTTTACATTTGCTTCTTCAATGTTAGACTTGGGGAAGGGAACATAGTGAACCTGCATTGGTTTTTCATGCTTCCATCTTCAAATGATTTGCATAATTGTACAAACATTTTATTGATCAAAGCAAATTACATGGCCACATCCAGCTTCAAAAGAAGAGATAAAATGCAATCATTCTTTGTGCCCAGAATGAGAACTGGAACCGATGTGAATAGCACTAATGACCCCCACGCGTATCAAAGATATGCCGCTTGCATGATTTTGTTCTGGTCTGGAGTTAGGTAAACACAATTAGTGGTAAATACTTTACATTTAAGTTTCCTTGTAACTGTATTCCAGTTCCTATAATTTACTTAGAGTCACATTCTGTAGTTTCATTGCAGGGATAAACTGCCCTAAGAAAATATAGTCTATTAACTCAGAGTCTAATAACAAACACTTATCTTGAAAATCCCTTTTTATTTTTCTCACTTGCTAATTGAACCAGTGACTTGGAGATGCTTGTAATGATTCATGTTATCTTACTTTTATTTCTAAATGTTCATTCCAAATAGATTATCCTTTATCACAAATGTTCTTCCTAAAGTGCCAGCTTTAGGTTAGCTATTTCATGCTTCACCTAAATCATAAATTTAATTAAAAAGTAAGAATTTCAGTTCCTCTCCTTAGTTTCTTTACTCCCTACTTCTACATACTAGCAGTAAGTTAAAAAAAATTTCTTTATTTTCTCTTCTTTGGAGTTATATGGCATCTTTCTTGAAATTACTGTTTAAGGGGCATAGAAATTCCTGTCAGTTATATTTAGGGGTGGTCCTGACATGACAGTGACATGTAAATTCATATTAGTAGCTTCAGCTTCAGAAAACAGATGTTTCTATTTTCCAGTAAATTTATTCACTTAATATTTTCCTGCTCTATAGCATCAAAATACTTCCTATCCCACAAGGTTTCTATGGCATTGTAGAACTGTCTCCACCTTCTTCCCATGATCAAACCGTAAGATATTTTAGGTGCCCTCTGTGATATTTTATGTTATTGAAACTAAGAGAATATGAGCGAAACACTTATGCAATGACTACAATGATTATAGAATAAGTAATTCAGAAAATTAATATAAAAATTCTTTAAGGTTTAACTCTGTTCTTTTGTGTGGCAACACACTGAAAACGGCTTGAGTTACTTTATGTGGTGTCCGGCTGCAAGGAAAAACAATATTCAAAAGGGAAAATGGAGAGAAATGTGAAATAAAACACTAAAATAACCTCTTCTGAATATTATTGATTCAAAATTGTTTCTTAGCATTTATGCTGACTGTGTGAGATTTACTTTTTTTTGAGATAAAAAATATAATTTAGTCAGTCAAGGAATTTTTGTTTGCCAGTTATGTGCTTCATGTAAAATTTTTCTACCCAGAAGAAATTTAAAAGGTAATGTGGTTATCATCAAATTTTAAAGATAAGGCTTTTATTTTCATCACAATTTAAAATGCAATAAATTATGTAATCACTAGTGCAAAAACTACTTGAGATGTGAAAAAATAAGTATGTTGATGTCATCTACGTTATACGGAAAGTTTTCCAGAATACAAGAATTGTGATATTAACTTTTATTACTCTTCTTTGTCATCAGGAATGATGCTAATTTAATGGTGATTTTATTTTTCTTAACTATTCATAATAAAAATCTATTTGTTCTGGTACAAAATTTTAACAAAAAACATAAGCTTATAATAACCAATATGTGAATGTGCTGAAGTTTTACAAATTTTATTACTTTGATTACATTCTAACATTTATCATGATGTATAATAGTATATTGATTTAAAATAATAAAGTGGTCTGCATTAAACCAAGTCTTCAATGCTACAACAATTGTCACACCTCTCTTCATGTTTATCCATTTTTCTTTTGTCCTTACTTAGCTGAAAAGCCTGGGTGCTATAAGGTCCCTCTAGAGATCTTTTTGTGAGGCTTAGATTACATCCATGACATTTCATGAAGACACATGAGTAAAAATGACTAAAGAGGCTAGTTCTACACAATGACAACAAATCATCTGGGGACTAGAACCTGTAGCATTACCTTAAAAAAAATAAAAACTGTGTACGTTCAACAAAATATTTCCAAAAAGCATTTCTTTTAATATGCTCTATTTTTTTCTCTTGGGTAAAGTGTTGTTAAAAACAATAAGCATTGCTATTATACAACAGTATCCATTCATTACCATGCGGGAAGCAGTGTACTAAAAGTTAGATTTCAACATTATCTCACTTAGACGTTACATCAAGCCTCAAAGGTAGATATTTCTGCAAAAATTTAAGCTATGACAAAACTAGGATCAGAAAAGTAACTTGCCCAAGCTTAAACTTACCAATGCTGTAAGCAATTATAATATTTTATTTACTATGAGTAGATTAACCAAGCAAAATTTTTCTACATAGCTTTGAGTATTCCTGAAACCTAGATGATTTTATTTTTCTCACTAAATTGTTTTTTTTCCAAAATACATTTATTTTTATCTTTGTCCAGTAATAAAATCATAATTTACAAGGCTGATGATAGAAAGATCATACGAAGTTTTAGGAAAATTTCTTAACATTGCAGATGGGATCATATATTGAGCCTTCCAAAGCTGAACAGGATTCTACTTTTGTCACCCACGATTTCCTATAGTTCAAAGGATTTACTGATAATTCAAAGATAATTATTCAAATCACAGCATTCACATTAGTTTCCACATGAACTATCTAAGTCATGGATGCCTCAGGTACCCAAGGTTATTAGTAGTTACTCACTTGAGAGCAAGCTTCCGAGACTCTGTCAGGCAAATTATTAGTTCTGTCCATGTCATTGGATCAGAATCCTTGAACCCTAGGAAATCTTGCTAAATTCTATATACTTTAAAATGAAAAATAATGCCCATTTGGAACTTGAATAATTCATTTTGACAGTTTGACCAGATAAATTGTAGAGGAAAAACTATCATGTATTTCACAAGCAAACTTTGATATAAATAGGAAATTGGTTTTGTATTTTTAGTTGAGTACTTACATAATTATAAGAGAAGCTCAAATTTTTACTCAAGGAATTTAGAGTTAAATGATTTCTAGAGAACATATGCAATGAAAAGTTAATGTTTTAAAAATAGCAAATGTATTGTCATTATGGTTTATTCCTTTTCTTTGGCATTCTTGAATATCCTAAGCATAGATAAGTGATAAATAAATAGATACATAGGAATATAGATGAACAAATGTATTTGTTGGCTGTTGGCAAGTGAGATATTTATATAACTTCTCAAAGTTCTACTTTATATGTCTGAATTACATTGATTAAATCAACTTGAGTTTCATAGGGGACCAAGAATACTTAGATCATTCAATTCATCATGGTTAATTAAGGTATCTACCAAAGTCCAGGTGTAATATTAAACTCCATGTCTTTATTTAGAGAACTCAAAATAAAATGCTCATCAGGAAATCTAACAAAAATAAAAACAAAGTCTTCCTTTCTGTAGGAAAAAAGAATGGAGGCCAGAACTTTTCGAGATTTCACAGAAAATCAATAAATTACTGAATTATCTGCAGTAAATATTTGTATATAAAATAGATTGGGAAATAAAAATATCATTTTAATTAGGATATTAATCTATTAGTTTCAGACGTCCCTGAGAGGTAGAAAACAACCACTCTAGCTAGCTACCTAGACAGGTAGATAGAGAGATGGTAGAGAGATATAGATAGATAAGATGATAGATAGATAGATAGATAGATAGATAGATAGATAGATAGATAGATAGATAATAGATAGATAGATAGATAGATAGATAGATAGATAGATAGATAGATATAGATAGGAAAATGATCATTGTGAAAATTCCCAGATGAACACATTAAAAGTAGTTTTCAAGATATAGAAATGGTGAAAGTAGATGCAAAATTTAACTTGTAGTATTTTTTAATCACTCAGCCCAAAATGTCATAACTTGTAGCATTGACAGACTAATACTAGTTAATATCTTCTCGACTTATTAGAAAATTGGATGTTAAAAATCCCAGAAGAAAAGACATGGCACAACCACAGGTCTCCTCTGGAGGAGATCTCTATCTTAAACCACCGATCTCTACCTTAAACTGACTAAGACTAGCTTCACCAAAAAACAAAGTACACGTTGGAATGAGTCAATAAGCTGACATAGTAGTAGAACAACCATAAAGTTGGGACTTTCTAAAAGGGATGCTTATTGAGTTACTTTTTTTTTTAATTTTCGAAATAAGATTTTATAAAATGAAATAAGAGAATAGGAAAATCTCAACTGCAGTTTATCAATTATTGTCTGTGATCCTTGGGTTTTCGCTAGGTATATTATTTCATCATATTTATGCCATTCAATATCCAGTGTAATTCTATACGTTGAGTATTTTTGTGTCCCTTTTAGTGTTTAAAAAGGCATACTCAAAGAGTTTTTTATGTAAGTGTATTTCAAACTTGTGGGCATTTAAGAACTAACGTGATAAAAATCCAGATTCCAGGTCTCCTCTCTAAAGTCTCTAATTCAGTAGGTCTGGGGTGGAGATGGGCAATCTATATTTTAAGCAAGCCTCCATAGTGATTCTCTTACATGCAGCCACTTTGGGGAACATTGATTTCCACCACAAGTTGCCTTGTGAAAGAGTTGAGCAGATCCTGAGTTTAAAAGACAGTCAAGATAAACGGAAAGAAAACAACTGTGTATATTTGTCTGTTTTAGAAGAAAAAATTATTCTTTTATGAGTGAAAGAACAGAAACCACAGTTTTTGTTTAATTACATGTGAATACAGGACAACTTTACTGTAAGGTTCTGTTAACATGGCAACAGTAGCAATTCAGACATGACCAATTCATTCATAACTTTTGACTAGCTAGCATAAGCACAATATATGTGAAGCCAAAATAAGCATTCAACATAGCAACAAGTTGAATCAGAAGATAAAAAAGGAGTTACAGAAATCATTGCTCCAGGCCAGGCATAGTTGCTCAAGCCTGTAATTCCTAGCACTTTGGGAGACCCAGGCGGGCTAATTAATCCCTTGTGCCCAGGAATTCAAGACCAACCTCCTGGGAATATGGCAAAAGCCTGTCTCTTAAAAAACAAAACAAAAAATTAGCCAGGTATGGTGGCGTGCACCTGTAGTCCCAGCTACTTGGGAGTCTGGGGTGAGAGGTTTGCTTGAGCCTGAGGAGGTCAAGGCTGCAGGGAGGGTAAGGCTGCAGTGAGCCATGATCATGCCACTGTACTTTAGCCTGGGTGAAAGAGCAAGACCCTGTCTCAAAAAAAAAAAAAAAAAAATTGTTTCTCCCTTCTAGGGGGCTTAGAACAATCTAATAGAATAAAACATATACACATATTAGGTAAAGCTTTAGGTAAATGTAAAGTTTGTATGCAGTATGTTAATTTGTGACTAGACTAGTTACTTAATTTCCAAAACAATTGGAGCAGTGTGGACAGGAGCTGTGACGGTAGGGCCTCCTACAGATGTGGTACTGACCTAGACCTTGAAACAGGCAGGTGTGTATGCTGCAGGGGAAGACGATCACACAGGACTACAAAAGAGCCTGATGCCCAGTGGCCGGAGAGGAGATTGGCCTGCTTGGAATGAGAATCTATTTAAGTAGTATAGAAAGTCTTAACAGCTTTGGTCTTAACTAGAGAGGAGAACTATGCAGGGTTTTCTTGACATTGCATATCCTCTTAGACTGTCTACTCATTCATTCATTCACTTAAGCAAGCAATAGTCCTTTTACAGACAAAGTTTTGATATTAAGCATTTTGTGCAAGCTCTTAGAAAGCATAATTACCTTCTTTAAATTCTATCTGTACTCAGATTTACTCCTTATATCTGGGTCTCCTTTACTACTTGAATCTTCTTTACTCTTTGAAACAGTTTGAATCATCTGTGTCTCCACCCAAATCTCATGTTGAAATGTGAGGTGTGGCCTGGTGGGAGGTGATTGGATCATGGGGACGTATTTCTCATGAATATTTTAGCACCATCCCCCTTGATACCGAGGAGGAGGTTCCAGCTGGGCTTCCCGGGCCGAGTAGGGGCTCAGAAAGCTGTGAAACTCACTCCTTTCCTGCATCAGGACTTACTTTGGTCCTGGATGAATAATATTGAAGAGATACGCTTAAAATATTCCGAACATCAGAACTTGTACATGTGTTTTCTCCCCCAAGAAAGCTATAAACAGGGAAAATTTTGCTGTAAGCTTCCCTGTGTCCTCTTTCCCTTTCTCCTTTCCCCCTCTCCTGAAACTAAAAGGAATGTTAAAAGCCCGTTTTTCTGTGACCAGCAGACCTTATCTATGCTCCCAATTCCAATCCCTTGTAAACACAATTTGTAAAATCCTGTGAGATCCTGTCTCCTTTCCCATGCTGCTGCAAGGTTAGAAAGTAGATAAAACTTAAGTTACAATTCCGGTTCTCCTCAAGACCTGAGACATGTTAATTGTCTTTGTTTCTCGCTCTGGTAACCTCTTCCCGCGGCACCGCACGTATTTCCCGCCTTCAAGAGTTTAAAAGGTGATCAAAAAATCTAACACTGGCTACCCCCTCGGGACCCCTTCCACGCTGTGGAAGCTTTGTAAGCTTTGTACTGTCACTCTGCTCAATGAAGCCTATGGCTTTTTTTTCTCCCGGTCCGATCCGTGTCTCTCTCTCACCGCGGGCTGCCGCCACACCAAATCTTTGGCGTGGCTAAGGCAAGAATCTTTAGGGATACAATACTGTCCTTATGACAGTGAATGAGTTCTTGTGAGATCTGGTAGTTTAAAAGCGTGCAGCATCTCCCCATTCACTCCCTTCTTTCTGCTTTCACAATGTGATATGCCTGCCCCCTCCTTTGCCTTCTGCCATGATTGGAAGCTTCCTGAGGCCTTCAGGCATCTTTTCTTCATAAATTACCCGGTCTTAGGTATTTTTTTATTTTTTTTGAGACAGAGTCTCACTCTGTCGCCCAGGCTGGAGTGCAGTGGTGCAATCTCAGCCCACTGCAATCTCCGCCTCATGAGTTCAAATGATTCTCTTGCCTCAGCCTCCTGAGTAGCTGGCGTTTCAGGCACCCGCTATCACGCCTGGCTAATTTTTGGATTTTTAATAGAGATGAGGTTTCACCATGTTGGCCAGGCTGGTCTGAAACTCCTGGCCTCAGGTGATCCACCCACCTCAGCCTCCCAAGCGTGAGCCACCACACCCAGCAGGTATTTCTTTATAGCAATGCAAGAACAGACTAATGCACTCCTTCCCCCATGAAGACAATTGGGTAGTTATTTTTTGAACAAAATTATTCAAAGCATTCTCATCTTCTCATTGTAGCTTATCTACTACATTATGATTTCAAATTCAAATTTTAAAATAAATAACTATAAGACACCTATTTGTAAAATTTAGAAGTGTGGAAAAATGTAATTTTATTGATATCTGTCCTTTTATTTTAAAAAAGAATGAAATAATTTCTTTAATCACCAGTAGAGCCATATTTAGCAGATAAATGCCTGGAATGATCTCACTCAGACTTACTTCTCCATCATCCCCTTCACTGAGATTGTATGAAAAAATATCTTGTTTCCCTCCATGAAGCATGAATGGGCTCTTCAGTCTGGTTTTCTTGTTCTCATTACACTCATCTTCAGCTTAATTTCCAATGGTTTTATTTCTTTTTTTAAGCCCATGCAGTTAAAAATCATTAGTTTCAGTTGCAATACAATTTTAGGCAAGGACTGATGATATCTGCACTGTAATGGATATCCTCTAAGATCAGCACTTTATATCTATCCCTAACAGGAAATTTTTTATCAGCAGCATTGCTATCAGACTTAAGAGGATCAAAGCATATAACAGTTATTATCAGATAGATGCTACTTTATCCTTTACAGAAAAAAACTGCCACTATAACTGGTAAATAATCTTTTTCATCACTTCTTCTGGGCACTTGTTTTTATCACCCCCTTAGACTGAGATTATAGTCATGACTCTAGTGCCAGTCTTGAAACAATCTTCTCTCATAGTCCCTCCATATACTACTTCTTACATTGTACATCATAACTATGGCCAATAGAATTTACTCAAGAGCAAAATAAGAACAGAGAGATCAGAACTCTATTTATGATGTCAGATAGTGTGGGAGAGACCTTAGCTCCACACGTCATGTCTCCCAATTCCTCTGATTTCAGCCTCAGCTGATGGACAGTGCCACACAAGTTCTGATTGACAGTTACTCACCTCAAGCATACTCCACACATCTTTCTACTTTCTGCCAAGAACATTCTCCAACATTATGAAGTCCATGTGCCCTATATGCAAGCAAAGCCAGAAGTCCTGGAGTAATACCTCCAGCAGCAGCCCCTATTGGGAAACAGAAGCCAATGAGTAAATGCCCCTGCCTCCTGTCCTCAGAGTGATAATTTTGGAAATTCTAGTAGACTTTCTGTCACTTCTTAATAGGACCTAGTGGAATCAAGTGAATGCTGTGCACAGGCACAAACTCAATAATACATCTCCCTGTTAGCTTCTTTTTTCCATCCCTGTCTCACCTCGGCTACCCTTTCAGCCCTACTTTCACATCAACTCCAATATAAACTACTCACACCTAGGCCTTTGTCTCAAGGGAATACAAACTAAGACAGGTTACTTTGTTAACAACTTGCTATTCCTTTAGAACAGGGATCAGCAATTTTTTTCTCTAAAGGGGCAGATTGTAAATGTTTGTGCTTCATACGTTCTTTGTGGCAGCTACTCAATTCTACCATTTTAGAGTGAAAACAGCCATAAACAAAGCACAATGAATGGGTGTGACTATGTTCTAATTAAAATACATTTATGAAAACTGGTGGTGGACCGCATGCTGTCTGTGGGCTATAGATTGCTAACCTCTATGAAACTTAAATTATTTCTGTAATGCATTAGAATATGCTTAGTTTCCCCTGGGCTTCAGTATCCTAATGATAATAATTGGTGAAACTAAAAATTACATTTTATTAAAATGCTTACATATGAGGCCTTATTTCTAGCAGGTGTTTTACATATATTATCACGTTTGACTCCACGTTTTTGTATTATTTATGCAGAAACTGAAGCTCAGAAACGCTGTGCTTATCATTCATGTTGTTCACCAAAGAGTTGCTGTTTTATGCGGACTTACGTCTTCATCGTCTCCTTCACCGAGGTTGTATGAAAAAAATCTCTTGTTTCCCTCCATGAAGCATGAATGGGCTCTTCAATCTTAAACAATCTGTCCATCAGCTGAGGCTGAAATCAGAGGAATTGGGAGACATGATGCATGGAGCTAAGGTCTCTCCTGCACTATCTGACATAAATAGAGTTCTGTTCTCTCTGTTCTTATTTTGCTCTTGAGTAAATTCTATTGGCAATAGTTATGACGTACAATGTAAGAAGTAGTATATTGAAGCGATGAGAAAAGATGGTTTCAATTGTTTTTTAACCTCATTACACTCATCTCTAGCTTAATTCCAATG
Organism: Hylobates moloch; assembly: GCF_009828535.3. NCBI lineage: Eukaryota > Metazoa > Chordata > Mammalia > Primates > Hylobatidae > Hylobates > Hylobates moloch. Next base: position 153,886,257 of record NW_026652279.1, read on the forward strand.
GTTTTATTTCCTTTTAAAAGTCCTTGCAGTTAAAAATCATTAGTTTCGGTTGCAATACAAATTTAGGCAAGGGCTGTTGATATTTGCACTGTAATGGATACCCTCTAAGATCAGCACTTCTAAGTACATAATTATGTACTTGCCTTCGAAGTACATAATCGAACTGTACTGCCTCTCTCTTGTGGGGTGAGGCCACCTAATAACTTCTAGGCAATGTGTTATGAGCTTTAATTGATACCAAATGATGCTCCGAACTCTTTTCTTTTGTTCCATTATTGACAAATTCCAGATAGTGGGTTTCAGATTGAGGCAAACAGAAGGCGGCAAATACCAGTGGCAAGTAACTTGAGAGAAAAATACATCTGATATTTGGAAATTATTTGTTACCAGTGTATAACTTAGCCATCCTGACAAATATGAAAGCTAAATAACTTGACCATTAACGTAGCTAATAAGTGGCATAGATCAAATTTGAATACAGATCTTCAAACCCCAATGCCTGACCTCTTTCCACTGTACTTCCCTTACTATGTGTTAGTCTTTTCTGCATATTAAAAACAGAAAAAAAAAAAACAATATTTTACGGTAAATTCTCCCTGTCAAGGGATGCCACTGTCTGAAGGGCCAAAGGTCTCCTGTCTTAGCTGTGTTGAAAACCCAGGAAATAGGAATAATCTGGAAAAGGTGAGCAAAAAAGAACACTGGTTCTTGAAAAATCGTCAAGTACATAGTATTTATATTCGCTGGCCTCCCACCTTTTTCCTACTCTAAGCCACAGTTCCTATCACAGAAAGACTCTGGGACATCTGTCAAGGCATACTGATTTACTTTTCTCTGGTAACTACCTCCCATTTCTCTAAAATGGGAATGAGAACTCCCCATTTGTTAAAAAAATAATAACCGGTCTCAATAACCATCATGAAAATAATTTGTTAAAATAATCCAGTCTTAAGTATCCTACAGGAAGACCATTAATAATAAATATGTTTCTGATGGTAGAATCTGGATATAGGCCAGGATAGTTTTGTCAGCTACCTCTCTAGTTCTTTTCTAATTATTCCCACCTTCTCTCTCAAATCAGAACAGCTCGAGTACAGTATATATGACTCAACCCCAGGATCAGAAAATACATATTTCCTTAATGTAAACAGAAATCTTTGAGTAAAACGTTTGAAGGGTATTATCATAACTAATCTCCTATTAGGATAAAAGAGAATAATTAATTTAGTGTCTTTGTTTTTAAAATATGGTCACTTTTCTTAGGTTTATTTTTGTAAAAATATATGCCAAATCACAAAATATTCTTGCTTCTCTCAAAATGATAAAGATAATTGATTCAAATTAAACAAATATCTCACTTTTTTCTCATAGAGGGCAGTAAGTTATACTCTATAGTAATGTCAGCAGCGAGTAACATGATTCCATAAATCTATAGACTGGTTGACTTTGCATCCTTTGCTATATAAATAGAACATAAAATGTTAATTTTAAAAAGAAAAAAACATGAACAGCTATTTAAGAAATAAATCATTTAATCTTTAAACCCATAAAGTAAATATAATATGTGGTTTGCATCAAAACTTCCTGAAATTCAGGAGGCTAAACTGAATTAATATTCTATGTTGCCTAGGAGTTGCAGCTGACTGCCTCAGGAAATATATGGACATATAGTGATATATCTCCTGGGCTGTTATGTAAAGTAAAATTGAGTAAATCAGACATTGTTGATTGCCTAAATATTTACAGCTTGAGAAATTTTAAGATCAAAAATTTTTTCAAAAACGTTGAGGTTTGAAATGAGTTTATTTTAAAATAATTAGAATTAGGAGGCCAATCATGATTTGCATTATCTAGTCCTGTTTTGAATGGTATCGTTTTTATTGTCATATGCTTTTTTGTCCTATTTTTAAAATTTAGTCTACCTAACGTTTGCAAAATATTTTTGAATACAAGTTTTTCTGAAGAGATTTCATGCACGTAATAAATGTCTGCATTAACATATGTGTTCATTACAAGAATGTTTTTTCATATTGTAAAAATCTGTGAGTATCTAAGTTTTTACTTAAATCTTGGAACATTCATGACAAGACATATGTTGATTGTTTAATGTTAAATGTTCAGCAGGAATTAATTTTATAGTATTACAAATGGTTAAAAATGACATATTATACTATAAAACTAGAATTTCTGATTTATAAACTCATTTTTATATTCACAATTTAGAGAAAATTGTGGACACATTAAACTGCTTATATAAGCTTTTACGGAAGTAACTAAAAAATGAAAAACAAATTTTGCAGTGCCATTTGGCTGGCTAATTTATCTAAAATACGATAACTGTAAAACTAGGTAGAAGGTCATAATTATAATTTTTTTCTCAGTGAAATCTGTGATAGATCTCTCCACATTTAAAGAATTCAGCACTTTTGTCCATTCTTACAATGTTAAAAATAAAATATCTAAGAAACACAAACTACAATTGCAATTTCTTAATAAGACTGTATGTAAGACACATGTATGTTAATGTTTTATAATTTTAAGGAAGAGAGAGAATAATTCCTTTTTTATTCTAAACATCCAGAAGAGTAGTCCTATTAATTCAAGGTCTCTTACCCTTCCAAAGGAAATCATCTAAAATTTTATGTGACCATTTAAATGATTGCTTCGGGAAATTTATGTGGTAGTCATGGGAACAAGTAAAGAAGTCAAGGCAACATTGATCATTTTAATGGTGTGCAAGTGATCCATCCAATTTGTAAATACCTTAGACTACTCTCTAGGTCATGAATGATCAGAAAAGGCATTTATGCAAAATTAATGAAGTAAAATATATGCTCATTAATAGCTAGAATCTTCTAAAGTTTTTTAATTGGTCAGGTTCATTGTAATACTCCATCCAAGCTTTTAAAAGAAAAAAACACCTTAGCTAGGTTATTGCATACTTTTGAAGAAAACATATTTTCTTTTTGATAATTCAAAACTACTTATTTTGTGTTCTTCTTTTTGAAAATACTGAATATTTCTATTAATAGCACTTCTTTACAAAATATACCTCCCTGGTTCCATCAACATTTGTCTGCTTAGAACAAGTAATGATATAAATAAGGTGTTCCTATATCTTGGCAGCTCCTCTCTTAGAGATTAACTGCATAAAGTACAGACAAACAGGGCAAACTGGACCTAGACCCATTATTTTGACCCCTCTCTCTCCAAACCTGGCACTTGGATGAGACAGGTAAGAGGAGAACTAAGTTGTGAATGCTGGAAAGAATCCCATGCTACAGACAAAATGTATTGATGGCATCTGGGTGATAAATGAATATCACAAACACCCAGCACTTTGGGAAGCTGAGGTGGGAGGATCTCTTAAGGCCAGGAGTTTAAGACCAGCCTGGGCAAAATAGCAAGACTGTGTTTCTGCACACACACAAAAATAAATAAATAAATAAATAAATAAATAAATAAATAAATAAATAAAAGAAAAGAATTAAGCAAACAAACAAAAACGAGCGGGGCATGATGACATGGACCTATAACCCTAGCTACTTGGGAGGCTAAGATAGGAGGATCACTTGAGCCCAGGAATTCAAGGTTACAGTTCAAGTTAGATATAACTGTGCCACTGCACTCCAGCCAGGGCAACAGAGCGAGATCCTGTCTCTAATAAATAAATAAGATGAACAGTGATAGTTCATGAAAACAGTCTGTCAGAGGTGGTCTGACATGCAACATATCTCAGAATTTCTGAAAACGTGATGAAGAAGAGCTACATCTCTTCAGAAACCAAGGCCAACAAGCAGAAGAAATCAAGGAAGTCTGAGAGTAAGTAACTCATCCTTAATTTCAACACAGAGACTAATCACAGAGACAACACAGAGACTCATCTCTGATGGGATAATGGAACTGAGTTATGGAGGGAACAATGGATTAGACAGATTAAAATGCAGGAAGAGAGGGTAGAGGGAACAAAGTAGAACCCTAGGTACTAGAAATGAGATACTAGATTGAGAAGTTTGGTCTTTATGCTGAATAATTGATTGGTAATTCATGATTAATTTATGATGACTATGGTAAAAATCTAGGAAGGACATGATATAGTAATATTTTCTTTGGAACTGAGACAACCTTGGTCCTGAAACTACAGGTCAAATTGCCTGTGCCCTGGGAAGAGGAGCCCACAGAGAGGATAGGTAGGCAATGTCTGTGGCTGACTTGCCAAAGCTTCAGTGTGGCTGCTTTATATTTTACTCCAGCTAAAAACCAAACCTATTTCCTCATATGTGCCATGAAGATCACTCTTTCCACTCTGGTTTATAGGGAAGATTAAATGGACTTGTGTAATTAAAGTCCCTGGCCCAGAGTAGAGACACAATAAATGCTAATACCACTCTCATTGTTATGGTCATGATCTGGATTTTCCAGATTGGTTTCACATCAAAAGTTCTAAAGTCAGGTTTCTCTCTATACTCTTTTCTACTCAATTCCTACCCTAGGCAAACCAGAATTACTTCTTAGTTACTTCTTGTTTCCACAACAACTACCTCTATAAAAAAAAAAAACAAAAGCATGGGCCTGATGTGGTGGCTTCTGCTTGTAATCCCAGTACTTTGGGAGGTTGAGGTGGGAGGATGGCTTCAGAAAAGGAGGTGAAGACTAGCCTAGGCCAGAAAGCAAGACCCCATCTCAACAAATATATATATGTATTTGTATGTGTGTAGTTATTGAAAAAACACTTATGTATCCTTTGGAGACATATTGAGGCACAAAGCACTTTGAATCCTGTACACTTTGTTTCTCTCCTTTACAATTCCCATTACAGGCTGACCCAGGGAAAGCTGAGGGGTGGAGAGATCTCATAATGCGGAACACTCATTGGCTGTATTGCAGCTCTTCCTCATCCGCTTCCTATAAAGAACTGACCATTGTGGAAGCATTCCAATGACCTGCGGATCTCTGTGACCAGGTTAGTCATGGATTTAGCAGTACTGAGCTATTTTGATGGTGTAGTTAGCAGTAGGCCAAAACCAGAGGATGTGAGCTCCTATGGTTTGCAGCAAGAGCCTCTGGGAATCTGTTGGAAAAAAGCTGAGTGTTGGGAAGAAAGCTCAGGCAGGGTTTGCATAATGTTCTCTGGAATGTGTCTAGACTTGCTGGCTCCTTGCTTCTAGCCCTCCTAGGCTACTAGATCGATTGTATTCCCATTATTTCAAGTAGCAGAACATGTTCCATATAAATGCTAAACCATCGTAGCTGTAGATCATGCGCCTGTCCTTTTGACCCCCCACATTCTCACCACCTGTTTCTCTGTTGGATTACCAATAAATAGTGTGGGCTCCCAGAGCTCGGGGCCTTCGCAGCCTCCACAATCGCCATGGCCTCCTGGTCCCACTTTACTTCTCAAACTGTCTTTTTCTCAATCCTTTGATTCCGCTGGACTTTGTTGCCCCCACGACCTGGTGTGGGATCTGATCACCCCAACATTCCTGGCTGCCCGATGTGGGGCAACAAAGACCCCGGTGAAGGAACGCTAAAGCGTGTGAAAGTGGAGGATGTCAAAGGACACCCGAGGACGTCTAAAAGAAACTCAGCAGGAAAGCTGAGCACTCAGAAGAACCAGGTAACAATGAGACAAATTGAAAGCAGACTTTCTGCTTATTTAAATTTCTTAAGGCGTTTATTACGAAGAGGGGGAGTGAAAGTTAGTACTCAGAATTTGTTATCACTCACTCTTTAGTGCAGTAAAGCAGTTTTGCCCATGGTTCCCAGAACAAGGGACTATGGAGTTGGATGCATGGGAGAGAATTGGAAGAGGTTTTTACAAAAGTAAATAAAGATGGAGCAAAAATTCCAGTCTGTTTGTTCACTGTGGGCACTAATAAAAGCAGCTCTTGAGCCATTTCAAACAGATGATGAGGCAGATTCAGATGAGGAAGAGGAGGACGAGTATAAAAATCTAACTTCAGATTCTGAACTTGAGGAACAGGAAACAGAGGAAATTTAAAGAAAGGATATGTTTTACTAGCCCATCAGCTCCACCTGCTGAATTAAGTGAAAGGCCACCTCCTCTCTACCCTTAATGGGCGAGAAGATGAATTGGCTACAAAACTTACTGCTCCTGTAGTGGCAACATTAAAACCTGGAGCAATTGGTGGTGCTACACAAAATTCTATTCAAAAGGCTAGAGCCGAGGGAGACCTTGAAGCATGGTAATTCCCTGTAACTATAAGATGCTCTTTTGAGATGCTCTGCTCCCCAATTTCTACCCAGCTTACCCCCCCCACACCCCGCAATACAGTCTTCAAGCCTTGGCTCCTTGGCCAGGGCCTTAGAACTGATAACCTAGTCCTTTAACAGCTGGAACTGGGTCTACAACAACATAACAGATCAGGATGAAAACAAATTCAGTAAATTAAAGGGAGGCGCATATTCCTATAGTGGCAAATGGGGGCAATGAGAAAACGTCCTTCCACTTTGTTTCCAAAATCCATCTATAAACTAGAAAGAGATATATACAAGTAAAGAAAAAACAGTGTACCCTATTCCTTTAAAAGCCAGAGTAAATTTAAAACCTATAGTTGATAATTGGAGGTCTTCTCCATGACCCTATAACACTCCAATACTACCTTGTTGTCAGTGTAAACAAGTGCGGAGTCTGAAAACACTGAGACCACTGACAACCAGTAGCCTTCCTATCAAAAATCCTTAACCCAGTAACCCACGGATGGCCCAAATGCATTCCATTGGTAATGGCAACTGCTTTGCTAACAGAAGTAAAAAAATAACCTTTAGAGGAAAACTCATTGTGAGCACACCTCACCAATTCAGAGCTATCCTAAGTTAAAAAAGCAAAAAGGTAGCTTATAAGCTCAATCTTAAAGTATGGGGCTATTCTGTTAGAAAAAGGTGATTTAACATTAACCACTGAAAATTCCCTTAACCCAGCAGTTTTCCTAACAAGGGATTTAAATCTTAATTACCATACAAAGGTCTAAGCAGACCTAGGAGAAACTCCCTTCAGGACAGGAGGATAGATGGTTCCTCCTGGGTGATTGAGGAGAAAAACACAAACACACACACACACACACACAATGGGTATTCAGTAATTGTTAGGGAAACTCTTGTAGAAGCAGAGTTAGGAAAGTTGCCTAATAATTGATCTGCTCAAACGTGCGAGCTGTTTGCACTCAGCCAAGCCTTAAAGTACTCACAGAATCAAAAAACTCTCAATCCTGACTCAAAAGGTTACCTACACCCTCTCTGAAACAAATTTGCATGAGAACTGTTTATGGGAGTGCATCTTGAAGGGGCAGCTGGGTTGTTACGAAATACTCAGGAACCCAGCCCAGCTCTAGGACTCACCCCTGGGCACAAAGGCAATGTTGGGCACGCTGGTAAAGGACCACTAGAATCCGGCAGCCCAGACCCCTTTCTTTGTGGTCAAGAAAGATGGGAAAACAGGTGCAGGACTGCTACATCGGTGAGCATAACTAATCCGATAAGCAGAGGTCCATGGGGGGTTATGCACCCTGGAAAGGAATAAGCATTAGGACCACAGAGGGCACTCTAGGACTGATGTTCATCGGAAAATGACTAGGGGTGCTGGCATCCCTGTGTTTTTTTTTCAGTTGGGAAATGTTCCCCCCAAGGCAAAAACACCCTTAAAATGTATTCTGGAGAGTTCGACCCAGAGTATATGTACCTTTTTCCCTCCCAGACTTGAAGCAAATTAAAATAGACCTAGGTAAATTCTCAGATAACCCTGATGGCTATACTGATGTTTTACAAGGGTTAGGACAATCCTTTGATCTGACATGGAGAGATACAATGTTACTGCTAAATCAGACACTAACCCCAAATGAGAGAAGTGCCACAATAACGGCAGCCCGAGAGTTTGGTGATCTCCGGTGTCTCAGTCAGGTCAATGATAGGATGACAACAGAGCAAAGAGAACTATTCCCCACAGGCCAGCAGGCAGTTCCAGTGTAGACCCTCACCGGGACAAAGAGTCAGATCATGGAGATGGGTGCCACAGACATTTGCTAACTTGCATGCTAGAAGGACTAAGGAAAACTAAGAAGAAGCCTATGAATTATTCAATGATGTCCAGTATAACACAGGGAAAGGAAGAAAATCCTGCTGCCTTTCTGGAGAGACTAAGGCAGGCATCCAGGAAGCATAACTCTGTCACTTGACTCTATTGAAGGCCAACTAATCTTAAAGGATAAGTTTATCACTCCGTCAGCTGCAGACATTAGAAAAAACTTCAGAAGTCCGCCTTAGGCCCGGAACAAAACTTAGAAACCCTATTGAACCTGGCAACCTCAGTTTTTTATAGCAAAGATCAGGAGGAGCAGGCGGAATGGGACAAACGGGATTAAAAAAAAAAAAGGCCACTGCTTTAGTCATGGCCCTCAGGCAAGCGGACTTTGGAGGCTCTGGAAAAGGAAAAGGCTGGGCAAATCGAATGCCTAATAGGGCTTGCTTCCAGTGCAGTCTACAAGGACACTTTAAAAAAGATTGTCCGAACAGAAATAAGCCGCCCCCCATCCATGCCCCTTATGTCAAGGGAATCACTGGAAGGCCTACTGCTCCAGGGGACGAAGATCCTCTGAGTCGGAAGCTGATCCAACAGCAGGACTGAGGGTGCCCAGGGCAAGCATCAGCCCATGCCATCACCCTCACAGAGCCCCAGGTATGCTTGACCATTGAGGGCCAGGAGGTTAACTGTCTCCTGGACACTGGCCTGGGCTTCTCAGTCTTACCTGCCTGCCCAGACAACTGTCCTCCAGAACTGTCACTATCCGAGGGGTCCTAGGACAGGCAGTCACTAGATACTTCTCCCAGCCACTAAGTTGTGACTGGGGAAATTTATTCTTTACACATGACTTTCTAATTATGCCTGAAAGCCCCACTCCTTTGTTAGGGAGAGACATCCTAGCAAAAGCAGGGACCATTATTCACTAGAATTAGGAGAAAGAAAAAGGGTAAATATATAGACTCTAAGTATGCTTACCTAGTCCTCCATGCCCATGCAGCAATATGGAGAGAAAGGAAATGCCTAACTTCTGAGGGAACACCTATCAAACATCAGGAAGCCATTAGACCCCCAAATTCTCCTTACCTCTGAAACTACTTCCTCCAATCCCTGCCTAAAGATAATTTTATAGGGAAGAGGATTTGCTTGTGTCTCTCCAGGTGACAATTAGGCGCCTATGTGGGTGCCCACCAAATATCTGAAGATCTATCACGAGCCACAGCATCTAGTGGACCCACCTGTACAGTGCAAATTGAAGGTTTAAGGATTGCTTTTAAGCCTCGATTTGCTTTCTCTGTGCCTTCTGTTAGAAGGGGCCTGCTTCTAGTTATCAACAGTAAGTTTTACCCTGCGGTAATTAAATGAAGCAGAAGCTGAGTTACAAATGCTTCAGCAATGGCCTGCCTCCTGGCTACAAAAGCTTTTGCTTCTGTTTCAGTAGGTTTACTAAGGTGAGGGTGAGGGTAGGCTTGTGTTTTTGCAGGAGATGAACGAACCGTGTGGATGCCCTCAAGATGTGTATGACCACAGAACAGGAGACTGGAGGGACCCATGGATCCCAACCATGGACTGGATTCCCCCAGTACGAGCCATGAGCCAGTTGAATCTGAATGCGAAGATGGAACTAGGACCGACCGGAGTCATGATGCTTGATGGACCAATGCTTTCTGATTCAGCTCCTCTCTATCCTGAATACAACAGACCTTAATAGTTAGGCAGGAATATCATTGCCCCTATTCAGCATGAAGAAGTTACAGAAGACAGACCTTCATCCTTCTGCAACCCCTGGGATTAAGGGTCCTCCTGTAAAAGGGAAAAGGGAAATATGTGGGAAGCATTCAAACCAGAGTGACTCCAGTTTGAATAAGGGCTAAGAAAAATGAAGCTGGATCACCAGCCGGCAATTAAGGGCCGCAGAGCCTACAATCACCTTGCTCAATTAAAAGAGGCCACCTTTTATGCTAGTAATAATGATAGTAATAATGATACCTTCTTTTTTACAAAAAAGAGAAGGGGGGTATGTTGGGAAAAAGCTGAGTGTTGGGAAGAAAGCTGAGGCAGGGCTTGCGCAACGTCCTCTGGAATATGTCTAGACTTGCTGGCTTCTTGCTTCTAGGCCTCCTAGGCTCTAGATTGATTGTATTCCCATTATCTCAAGTAGCAGAACATGTTGCATATAAATGCTAAACCGTCACAGCTGTAGATCATGCACCTGCCATTTTGACCCCCCACATTCTCACCACCTGTTTCTCTGTTGGATTACCAATAAATAGTGTGGGCTCCCAGAGCTCGGGGCCTTCACAGCCTCCACAATCACGATAGCCTCCTGGTCCCACTTCTCAAACTGTCTTTTTCTCAACCCTTTGACTCCACCGGACTTCGTTGCCCCCATGACCTGGTGTTGGGTCTGATCACCCCAATAGGAATCCACTGGAAGCATGGCTTGATGTTTCCTCCGAAGGGTAACTTTGTCTTGGAAGATGTAATTTCCACATGGTGACATTGTGTGGGGCAGAGACATTTCTTCTCAACTGCAGCAATTTGAAGCTCTAATTCAGAAGCAGACACTCTGTTCTTTATTGGATTCAGACTCTCAGGAATCTCTGTTTATAGCTACAACCTGGAGATTCCCCCATCTCTCCACCCCAACACAAAGTTCTAGTCTCAGAAAAGCCTAAATAAATAGTTAAGGAAAAGCTGAAGTGTAGCCTCTCAGCTGTTTGTTTTTCTTCCAGCATTTCTCTGTGATAGATTTTTAAAACACAAACAAATACAAAAAACCACCCACAGTATTTTTCATTCACTCCAATCAAGGGATGAAGCCTACTTCTCTGCCATTGGAATCTAGGTGTGGCCATGTGACTTACTATGGTTAGTGAGGCCTAAACAAATGCAGTTCAAGCAGAGTGTGGCCAGTGTTTGCACCTTTGAGCTCACTTTCTTTGCTGCTGGGAATTCTTTTGTCATCCCGTGAATTGGCCCAGGCTGGCCTCCTGGAGTATGACAGACCAGGTAAGCAAGGCATGCCAAGTCTGCTGAACCAGCTAAGACCACAGACACATGAGTGGGGCCCTCCTACACGATCCAGTCTTACCAAGCTGGCTCATATCAGAACTGCCCAGCTGACCTACAGAATTATTGGGGAAAAGTTGCTGTTTTAGTTCACCAACATTTGAAGTGGTTTGTTATGCAGCAAAAGCAAACCAAAATATTTTATTTAGTTCCCGTATAATATAAAGCTGCAGAATAAAATACTGTTTAATAGGGGTTACTTACATGAGTAAGTACTCTAAAAGCAACACGGCTTAATGTTTTGTCATTTTCTTAGGGAAAAAAATTATGCAAATTTAATATATGGTGTCCTGGCGAGTAAGTAAAGCAGGTGATGGATTATGTGGCAGCACATATTCACCTATGAATACACTTGATTATGTATATTAAATAGTAACTATTTCTTACATTTATTGGTATCATCAGTTTCAGAATAAAGAATGGGATGAGGGCTGATTGTTTGTTTGTTTTCAACTTACTTATCTTGGAAAATACTACCCAAGAAAACACATTTTCCTTGAAATAGGAAAGAGCATTCCACTGGATTTTACTCCTGTTTCCATAGACACAATCACGTGGGTTATGATGTGTCCAACGGGGCTTCTGTGCAGGAACAGCTTTTCTTGTGTTTTACTTTAGCAACATGGGTCAGTGACTCACAGAAGAAATGTGGTTTCCTTCTGAGGAGGAGAAAGAATCAGGGTTCCAGACTAGATGGTATGTCAAGTAGATATGCAGGTGGATTTTACTGTTCAAAATTGAAGCATTGGGTCAGTGTTCAAAGGATTGGCATTGGGTTATTTATGGCTCGCCTCACTGATACTAAGCACACCCTTGCCTTTCTGATCACACTTGCTGAGTTATTGCCATGAGGTTGTGTGAGCTTGGCACACCAAACTGCTTGACTCTCTAATATGCTATAAAAACTTATAGCCACATGGCAGCAGGCACACTTCCCTTTACATTATCCAACAGATATGGACCAAAATTAGAAAATTGAGACATTTGGCTTTTTTTTCCCCTAGAACAGGGATTTATTTAGAAACTTATCTGAAGACACTCACTTTTGAAATGCTGAGGAAATTGCAAACAATTTATCACACAGAAATATTTGGAAGCATCCACATCATTAAAAGTGTCCCTTTCTAGTTTATAACTGAAAATCAAATAATGATCAACAACGGTATTGATTTCTTCCTAGGCAATCTTCTTTTGAATCGCTAATTCATTAAAGAACCATTTAAACTGATAAGGTCCATAATTTTCATGGTCACAGATCTTCAAGGAGAAAATATGATTATTTTTAAAAATGTTCTAATATGGTAATAGACTAATGTCACTTAAAAATATTGAAAAACCTGTATGAATCAACAAACATGCAAGATTGGGAAATTTTTAAACTTGCACTTTTTTGTGTGTAAGATATGTATAAATATGTATACAAAATGTATGTACAGTGTCTATTTCTAATCTTTGGGCATTAGTTAATTTCAGAGTGAGGAATTTTGGAGACAGAGTATTATCATTTCTTGTCTGTTTATTAGGTTATTTTTCTTGAAAAATACTATACAAGATAAACCTTTCTTCCTAGAAATAAGGAAAAAAACAACTGACTGGATTTTCCTTGTTTCTACAGATACAAGAGCCAAATGACTTTTGAGGTAAGATACAAACACTTGTTTTTATTTTTTTAAATTGTGTTTTAAATTCAGCGGGGTACATGTATTTATTTGTTACATGGGTATTACATACATAATGCTGGGGATTGGGCTTCTAGCATACCCATCACCCAAATATTGATTGCACCCCACTATTACTGGATTGCTATCAATCTGTTTTCTTAGGTCTAATAGTATTTGTTTTATGGATCTAGGTGCTCTGGTGTTTGGTGAGTGTATATTTAGGATCGCTTAATCTTGTTGTATTGAACCTTTATCATTATATAATGCTTTTCTTTGTCCTTGTACTGTTGATAGTTTGAAGTCTATTTTATCTGATATGTGAATGGCTACTCCTGCTCACTTTTGTTTTTTATTTGCATCATACATCTTTTTCTATCCTTTTTCTTTGAGTCTCCATGTATCTTTAGCCAGTACATGCATCTCTTGTAGATAGCAGATGGTTCGGTCTTGTCTTTTTAATCCAATTTGCCACTTTATCTTTTAAACAGGGCAATTACGCCCTTTATATTCAAGGTTAATATTGACATGTGAGGTTCTGTTACTGTTGTAGTGTTATTAGCTAGTTGTTCTGTAGTTTTGATTGTGTTTGGAGTTTTTCATTGCTTTATAGCATCTCTGACCTTTGTATTTTTAGTAGAGATGGGGATTCATCATGTTGGCCAGACTGGTCTCAAACTCCTGACCTCAAATGATCCACCTGCCCTTCAGCCTCCCAAAGTGCTGGGATTACAGGCATGAGCCACCACACCTGGCCATCATATGTATGATTTCCTGATGGTAAAAATTGTCCTTTTGTTTCCATATTTAGAACTCCTTTGATCATTTCTTATAGGTTCAGTCTAGTGGTGACAAATTCTCTCAGCATTTCCTTGTCTGAGAAAGACTATTTCTCCTTCATTTATGAAGCTTACCTTGGCAGGATATAACATTCTAAAATTTTGGCATGTTTTTTCTTTAAAGGGGCAAAAAGTAGGCCACCAATCTCTTCTGACTTGTAGGACTTCTGCGAAAAGTCTGCTGTTAGTCTGCTTGGTTTTCCTTTATAGGTGATTTGACCTTTTTCTCAAGCTCTCTTTAAGATTTTTTTCTTTAGCATTATTTTTGGGCCTTTCTAGCAAGATTAGGGAGATTTATCTAAATTATTCCCTCAAATAATTATTCTCTCAAATAGTTGTTTACTTTTACTTCTCTCTCAGGAATGCCAATAAGTCAAAGGTTTGGTCACTTTACATAATCCCATATTCCTTGAAGTCTTTGGCAAACACTTGTTTTTAAAAGGCAACAAAAGTCTTCACTGTGACCTGCAGAAGGTATTCTTATCCTGTCATTTAGAAAAACAAATATGTACATTTGAATTCATTTTATTTTGTCTTGCCTTAATCTTTTTCCTTATCTTAAAATGTTGTTCACCCATTGCTTTCTCATCTACACCCCTCTTTTTATTCTATTGTGACCAATACTGGTGTCATTGTGTAGCATGATTTTAAGCTTCCTCAAAGTTTAAAGATTTTCACTTAACATGGAAACATTTAAAACAATAATACTTACTATTGACATTTTTCAGTGCAAACATAACTAACCTAACAATATCACTGACAAAAATTCTACTACTACTACTGACACTGTCAGTAGAATAAGAAGAAAAGCCACAGACTAGGGGAACATATTTGCACAAGACATGTCTGATAAAGGACTGTTCTCCAGAATATACAAAGAAATCTTAGAAGTCAACAGTAAAAAAATAAACAACCTGATTTTTTAAATGAGCAAAAGGCCTGAACATATATATCACCAAAGAAAATATACAGAAGGCAAATAAGCATCTGAAAGGATGCTCCAGGGAAATGCAAACGACAATAAGATAGGATACCACTACATGCCTGTTAGCGTGGCCAGCATCCAAAACATTGACAACACCAATGCTGGGGAGGATGTGAAGCCATAAAAATTCTCATTTGTTGCTGGTAGAAATTGACATTAGTCAATCAACATCAGGAGAATGTTCTTTTCTGGGAATTTAAGCTGAAGATAATTCCTAAAGGATAAGCCATATGAATATTTTAGAGCCCTAAATGTACTTTGCAACATTCTTTATTATAAGAAAAACAAAATCCTAAACATCCAAAAATTGGAAAATGTGATTAAGTAGATTTTGATATGTGACAGACTGGTATACAATGATTAAAATATAAATCTAAAAACGGTGTATCATTTAGAATGTTTACAATATAAAGCTAAGATAAAATTCAGATTTCAATGCAGCATCTGCACGATGTTTACATCTGTGTCAAATTATATGTGTATGTCTTCAAGAACTGGAAACAATCTGAAAAACATAAATCAGAGCAGAATAGTGAGATGTTGAGACATGAATGCTTTTAAAAGTTCTTTTATTATTGGGATGTTTACTATCAATGTTTAAAACTTGTATCTACTTTCCTTAATAAACTGATACTGTAATTGAGATAAAAGTAGCTGATAAAAATCTTAGTCCATAAGGTCCCATGATCAACAAATATAAATTTATTTTCCTGTATATAAAAATTAGTTTCTTTTGGGGGCCCCATTCTCTTGAATCTCAATCAGTCCTGGGTGTTGCTTGTGATTTCTTGGAGGCACACCATTTTTTTTTTTATCTTTGTGTTGTAGTCCCAGGTGATTATCTCCTCCTTCCTTATCTTGATCAATTGGATTCTTTGATCATCCGTTCTCTTAGAAATATTGGCACAACTCAACCAGCGCGGTGGCTCACGCCTGTAATCCTAGCACTTTGGGAGGCCAAGGCAGGCGGATTACCTGAGCTCAGGAATTGAAGACAAGCCTGGGCAACATGGTGAAACCCTGCCTCTACTAAAATACAAAGTATTAGCCTGGTGTGGTTGTGCACGCCTGTAATCCCAGCTACTCAGGAGGCTGAGGCAGGAGAATCGCTTGAACCCAGGAGGCGGAAGTTGCAGTGAGCCGAGATCGTGCCACTGCACTCCAGCCTGGGTGACAGAGCGAGACTCTGTCTCCCGCTACCATCCCCCGCTCACCCCTCCCAAAAAAAATATTGACACAACTCAGGCCTGGTGCGGTGGCTCACGTCTGTAATCCTAGCACTTGGGGAGGCTGAGGTGGGCAGATCACTAGGTCTGGAGATTGTGACCATCCTGGCTAAGCTGGTGAAACCCCATCTCTACTAAAAATACAAAAAAATTAGCCAGGCATGGTGGTGGGCGCCTGTAGTCCCAGCTACTCGGGAGGCTGAGGCAGGAGAATAGCGTGAACCCAGGAGGCAGAGCTTGCAGTGAGCCAAGATTGTGCTACTGCACTCCAGCCTGGGTGACAGAGTGAGAACCCGTCTTAAAAAAATATAAATTGGCAAAACCCGGATGGGCATGGTGGCTCACACATGTAATTCCAACACTTTGGGAGGCCGAGGCGGGTAGATCACCTGAGATCAGGGGTTCGAGACCAGCCTGGCCAACATGGTGAAATCCCGTCTCTACTAAAAATACAGAAGGTTAGCCCGGCGTGGTGGTGGTTGCCTGTAATCCCAGCTATTTGGGAGGCTGAGGCAGGAGAATCGCTTGAACCTGGGAGGTGGAGGTTGCAGTGAGTAGAGATAGTGCCATTATACTCCAGCCTGGGTAACAAGAGCAACTCTGTCTTAAAAAGAAAAACAAAAGGAAAAAGAAATATTGGCACAACTCTCAGACATGGGAACCCACATATCTATGCTCATCTGGGCTACAGTTTAAATTCTGGTTGCTTTCCCCTTTAGGCACATAGGATCATGCAGAGCTAAAAGGGAGTGGTCAAAACTCTGAAAAACTCTTTCTTATCTTCCTTAGTAGAAATCCCTAAACAATTCTTTTGCCAATGGTTATACCTGCTGCGTAAAACTCTAAGGTCTTGATGCCCCACAACCAAGTTTTACTTTGAAAATGGTATGTGGTTCACTCATCACCCAGATTCCCATCCTCACAAGAAATTTGATCATGCTTGCTACCCCAGCCTTGGAGTAGGTAGCAAAATGGAGAGAGAGAATAAGTGTGAAGGAGAGAGAGAAAGGAAATTTAGCAAAATATTGAGTTGGTGATCCTAAGTGAAGGCTATATATTTATTAATTGTATAATTTTTCAAGCTTTTTTATTTTGTCATTTTTCAAAATAAACTGTTGCAAAAGCAAGAAAGAATGGAATAGCTGAATTGGAAGTCAACAGTATAGACATGTCTTTTATGGAATTTTGGTATGATAGAGGAGAGAATTAGGATCGTGAATGGGACAGAAGGGAAGTGTATAATTTCTTGCTCTTTATGTTAAAAAAAAAAAATCTAGTCTGGGAATGGTGGCTCACGCCAGTAATCCCAACACTTTGGGAGGCCGAGGGGGGGCAGATCACTTGAGGCCAGTAGTTTGAGACCAGCCTGGCCAACATGGAGAAACCCTGTCTCTACTAAAAATACAAAAATTAGCCAGTTGTGGTGGTGTACACCTGTAATCCCAGTTACTTGGGAGGCTGAGGCAGGAGAATCATTTGAACCCAGGAGATAGAGTTTGCAGTGAGCTGAGATCATGCCACTGCACTCTAGCTTGTGTGACAAAGTGAGATCCTGTCTCAAAAACAAACAAAAAAACCCAGAAAACCAAACAGGTTATTTATACACACATCTATAACTTCAACTACATATTAACATTTGCAAACACTTGGAAAAATTTCTACCTCAGAAGTGGCTTTTGTTTTATTGTGTCCCCATAACTTTTTTCCTTTCATTTAAAAATATTCTACCATGGTAATAAAGACAGAGTGGTACTGGCAAAAGTAAAGAAAAATAGATCAATGGAACATAATAGACAGCTAAGAGATAGATCCACATAATATATAGGTAACTGATATTTGACAAAGGGGCAAAGGCAATACGGTGAAGAAAAATCTTTTCAACAAGTGATGATGGACCAATTGGACATCCATATGAAAAAAATGGATCTAGAAACAGACCTTACACCCTTCACAAAAATGAACTCAAAATGGGTTATAGATTTAAAGGTAAAACACAAAACTAGAAGATAATGAGCAAAAAGCTGGATGGCCTCATTTATGGCGTGATGTTTTAGATAAAACACCACGTGTACAACCTGTAAAAAAAAAAGAAAAAGATAAGCTGGACTTTACTCAAATTAAAAACTTCTGCTCTGTGAAAGACACTGTCAGTAGAATAAGAAGAAAAGCCACAGACTAGGGGAACATATTTGCACAAGACATGTCTGATAAAGGACTGTTCTCCAGAATATACAAAGAAATCTTAGAAGTCAACAATAAAAAAATAAACAACCTGATTTTTTAAATGAGCAAAAGGCCTGAACATATATATCACCAAAGAAAACATACAGAAGGCAAATAAGCATCTGAAAGGATGCTCCACCTCATGCATCATTAGGGAAATGCAAACGACAATGGGATAGGATACCACTACATGCCTGTTAGCGTGGCCAGCATCCAAAACATTGACAACACCAATGCTGGGGAGGACGTGGAGCCATAAAAATTCTCGTTTGTTGCTGTTAGAAATGCAAAATGGTACAGACACTTTGGAAGACAGTTTAGCAGTTTCTCACAAAACTAAACTTACTCTTATCATATGACACAGGAATCCTGCTCTTCAGTATGCACCCAAGTGAGCTGAAAAATTACGTCCACACAAAAACCTGCACAATGATGTTTCTAGCAGCTTTATGTATCATTGTCAAAACAGGGAAGCAACCAAGATATCCTTTGGTAGATAGGTGGATCAGTAAACTGTGGTACATCCAGACAATGGAATATTATTCAGTGCGAAAAAGAAATGAGCTATCAAGCCATGAATAGGCATGGAGGAAACAGAAATCCATATTACTGAGTGAAAGAAGCTGATTGGAAAAGGTATGATTCCAACTATGTAGCATTCTAGGGGAAAAAAAAAAAAAAAAGCACTAGGAGGACAGTATAAAGGTCAGTGGTTGCCAGGGGATAGAGGGAGGGAGGGATGATTAAATAGAACACAAAGTTTTTAGTACATTGAAACTATTCTATATGATACACCGTGGTGGATATATGTCATTAAACATTTTCAAAGTCGATAAAATATACAACACTAGTGTTGCGAGAACCAAGCCAGGTCCAGCCGCATTTTCTCCAGGCCCAATAATGAGAAGCAGACAAACTAGGAAAGAAGAGAATTTATTGCTGTAACCGGATACAGGGAGAAGGCTGGAGATAAGTAATTCCACCAGACCAACTCAAAGCGTTACAATTTTCTTAGTGCTTATATAGGTTGGGGTTATGTGCCTACCTGCAGTATAGCATTCGCCTGTCTATAGGTAACTAATGTTTTAACTAGAAGGTCAGAGGCCAAAAAATGGTTGCTAAATCCGATTAAGCTGTGAGGGCCCCAGTACCTTCAAGGCCTGTCTACTGTGGTACCGGAGTGATTATTTCTAATTCATCTTCTTTATAGCTTGGTCCAGAGAGCTGCCTTAGACTCTACAATGAGTCTATTCAAACAGCTGTCTCTGTTACCTTGACTCGTCTCAGATTTTTGTCAACCTGAGAAGGGTCCTGGCACTACGAATTTAAGACTGTCTATTATTTTGGCTTGCTCCTGTTTAGGGAGAAGCCCATTCAAGGCTCCTACTATTTTATTTCTAGCTTTGATGTCTGGGCACTGATTTCCTAGGTTTAACTATTTGCTCAATGTCAAGGCAGTGCTGTGGAAATTTGTCTGTGTAACTGAAGTGCTATGTAGGCCTGTGTGACTGTCATACAGGCCTGTCTGTGTGATTGTCAGGGAGAATTGGCCTGGCACACTAGGAGTGAACACGGGGGTGTAAACTATGGATTGGGGTGATAATGATGGACTTGGGGTGATAATGTTTGTCCGTGTAGGTTCACCGTTTGCAACAAATGTACCACTGAGGGGCAGGATGTTGATAGTGAGGGAGGCTGGGCCTGCACGTGGAGGGGTTCTGGGAGTATACAGGAACCCTCTATACTTTCTGCTCCATTTTGCTATGAACCTAACACTGCTCCAAAAATAAAATATATTTAAAAGGGCAAAAATTCTAAAATTAGGGCAAATATAAGCTTGAGGAATAAAATAAGAACTAGTTGTAAGAATTAGTGAGCTGGTAGAAGTCACTAAATGCCACTTGTCCATTTTTTTTTTTTTTTTTTTTTTTTGAGATGGAGTCTCACTCTGTCACGCAGGCTGGAGTGCAATGGCACGATCTTGGCTCACTGCAACCTCTCCCTCCTGGGTTCAAGCAGTTCTCCTGCCTCAGCCTCCTGAGTAGCTGGGATTACAGATGCCTGCCACTATACCTGGCTAATTTTTTGTATTTTTAGTAGAGACGGGGTTTTGCCATGTTGGCCAGGCTGGTCTTGAACTCCTGACCTCAAGTGATCTGCCTGCCTTGGCCTCCCAAAGTGCTGGGATTACAGACGTGAGCCACTGTGCCCCACTAACTTGTTCTATTTTAATAAAAGATTTTCTATATTTTCATGAAAAATCTTTCTTTAAATCCTAATTCCCAGTAAATACATTTTTATTTTTGCTTGCCCACTAAATATTAAAAATTGGGACGTTTTTAAGAATGATATTGAAAATATTTTCTATATCTTTTGTTTGCCTAAATGTCTGTGGTCAGGATCTTTGTTGTAGTTAAACCTATTTAACTTCTTCCTCAGTGACTAAATGAAAGAATAAAAACATTCTCATTATTCTCTGATCCAATAAGCCTATGAATGTTGTGTCACTTTAATGGGCCAAATATTTGGAATAAAATCTTGTGATTGTAGAAATGAGATATAGATTTGATGGAAAAGAAATTGCTTATGAACAAACAATGACATGAACTTTTATGTAAAAATGTGAACATATACAAATTTACTGCATACTAAGTTTATCATTGAGAAGGCTGATTCATAGACTCATAGGCGGTGCAATTGTGGTGAAGAATGAAACATTCTACTGAGGTCACAGTATTGCTAATGGCAGCTTTCTGGTAACCTGTGATACCCCGGTCCCCTCAGCTAAATTCATCTTGTCCATTCTTAATGACAGGGAACACTAGGATTTATTTTACTTTGTGTTAAAGCCTGTGTGCCTTTCTAAAAGGCCTCTTTTCTATAGAAAAGTCTTGGCCATGCCTGAAGGTATTAACTATAGCAGACCTCCAGGGATAAGAAACACTTGTTCAGCTCTAATTATTTTATCAGATGTCAGCCTCGCTGCCTAAATGCCTAAATTCTAAAGCAAGTCAGTTGCCTTTCAATCAACAAGACAGAACCATCTACACCTGACAGATCCCCATCAGAAAACCCATGGAGACAATTGCTTCTCCAGAAGGATCAGAACAGGCTAGTTATTTATTTCCTGAGACTCTCTAACTTTCACCTTTTTTCATTCTGATCATAAGAAAAAGATACGCATGTGCTATATTACATTAACTCTTCCAGTGTAGCAATGTGTTCTCAGAACTACAATTTAATATTTTACCTGGTAATCCCAGCACTTTGGGAGGCCAAGGCGAGAGGATCACTTGAGACCAGGAGTTCAAGAGCAGCCTGGGCAATATAGTGAGACCTCACCTCTATTTATTTTTTTCTTAAATGTACTTTGCCTTGTATCTGGAGAAGTGTGTGAAATAATGTTACCTTAGACATTGCTTCATTTGTTGTTAATATATCAAGAGAGTTTGTTATGAACTTCTATCCTGCCACGTGAGAAATTCTTCTGAGTTCAGAACTGGGGCATGTTGGCCATTTCTAGTAATTTAGCATTCTATATCAAATGATAGTTATTTAACTCAGCACCATTGTCTTTTCACCCTGGCTGCCAGGAAGCTAAGTGATTTTTATGGCCATAGCTTCATTAGCCTTCTCTGCTTCCCATCTCTTGTCATTCTGCCCTTGTTTTCATTTTACAAAAATTCACTTTATCTCTCCAATATGACAAAACACTTTACAAACTCAAAGGCAATAAATCCCAGGCATGTTTGCTGAGCAGTTATGATGTGGTCATCCATGGCACTGAATGAGAATGAAAGTCAGATTCAAGATCCTGATGGAGGATCTTGGAGACTCACAGCCAGTCAGACACCCAAGCTACAACTGTCAGAAAATTAAGTACATAGAATAACAGAAATAGATACAAGTTGCGTGGGAATAGAGATGGAAAATATCTGTGTTTTGTTGGAGGAGAACTAGAAGACTTCACAAGAATGTGAACTCTTAACCTGGGTCTGGAAGGATGAGTAGGACATCGCAAGAAAGTATGTTTGTAATGTACAATGGGTCCTGAATCCCAGGATACAAATGCAAGATATATAAAACTTATTATCTTTTTTCTGTAACCAAATGCATCTCATTTGACCCTGGTATTGTGGTTTAATCTGAGTAAGTTGGTCTCTATCCTATGAGCCCATGAAATGTTCATTTGATTTAGGGAGTTCAAGAAAACAGTGGTTCTGATTCATTTAATATTCTTTTAAATATAGTGTTTCCTGCCTGGATGTTGACTTTTGAAGCTCAGATATTAGGTATTTGATTCTTTTAATTCTCTTTGTATTTTTGATGTGTCATCCCTTCCCAGAGGTAATAACAGGAAGATAAAATACAGAAAAAGGGGAAACCAGGTATTATTGTGCCCAGCATTGAGTGCCATAACAAAACAACATCCCTTAGTTGAGAGAGACCTCAGTGGCAAGGGACCTTAGATATTATCTCTATCAAGCTCCTTCACCCTCATTTTATGGAGTAGAAAATTGATGCTAAGAAAGGCAGAGTGATGCTCCCGACATTATCCTGGTCAGTTGGAATTGTGGGCTGCACTTTTTTTTTTTTTTTTTTTTTTTTTTGAGATGAAGTCTCACTCTGTCGCCCAGGCTGGAGTGCAGTGGTGCAATCTCGGCTCACTGCAACCTCTGCCTCCTGGATTCAAGCGATTCTCCTGCCTCAGCCTCCAGAGTAGCTGGGACTATAGGCGCATGACACCGTGCCCAGCTATTTTTCGTATTTTTAGTAGAAACGGGGTTTTGCCATATTTGTCAGGCTGGTCTTGAACTCCTGACCTCGTGATCCACCTGCCTCAGCCTCCCAAAGTGCTGGGATTACAGGCGTGAACCACCGCACCCAGCCTGTGGACTGCACTTTTAACCCCAGCCTCAGTAGTATTCCAGATCTCTTCAATATTTCTTTAATCTGCGGCACTAAAGAATTGCCAAAGGAGTTTGTTACAACATATCAATGATGCATCATATTTCAGGGCTTTATTGTCAGAGATTCAAATACAGAATGCGTTTTTACCAAGCTCTTCAGGTGAGACTAATGCAAAGGACCTGCCCTTTCAAGTACACAGAGTGAAAGTCTGAACTCCATAAGGGCAGAAGCCGATTTTTGTTAATCTTTTTATGCCCAGTGCCTACATAGCACATATTGTATAGAAAATGTGTAACGTTGAATGCATGCAAACTATATTTCTAAAAATACACACCACCTTCGTTTGTTGTTTGTTTCTAGCAAAAGCACTGGCAAATTTGTTCTTTACTGGAATATTTTGAATGTTATCTTCGAATTGCTATGTTTCTGCATTTCTTTATAGATCAGGCTTCTCAATACAAACAAGCTTTTCGACACAAAAAGCCATCAGCCTCAACAAAATCCCAGGAAGCAGAATTCAAGCAGTGAAGGATAATGTTTTGTTTAAGTTGTCAGTGTTCACCCTTCAAAAATGTAAGATATAATTCCAAATCAAAATCCAAGTTGCTTTTTTTTTTTTTGGTATTTTGTGATTTATTGTAGCATTGCCTTTATTTGTGAGGAAAATATATTGAAGGTTTTTTCTCATTAAACATGTAACTATGAAATATTTAGGTCAACAAAATGAATTTCTCTATATTTTATGAACAAAATATCTTAGAAAAGAGAGACTTTTTAAATAAATGAAGATTAGTGAGGATAATTATTTCACATATAAAAATTACATTTATTGGCTTCTAAGACCTAATCTACTCAATAAAATAAGTCATGATACCTTAATAACTGAGGAAAGTAGACATAAGTAAAAAAAAAAAAAAACACACACAAGGAAAGAAGTCTACGTGTAAGTATTCTGAGGTCAGGACTTTTTCAACTTTATCACAAAACTCGCAGGGCAGATAAATAGTGTTTCCACATTTTATAAAGGTTTCAAGGAAGCCTCAGTATAATCAACCCCTAACATATTATCTTCTAGATAGCCAAGTTCTGTAGCTCACGACACATGGCCCCTGCCTTCCAACTTTAATTAACATAATCTGGTTATCTTGTTCTGTAAAAATTACAAAAGTCCATTTCAGTGGGGTAATTGCAGGTGAGTGATATCCAAGACTGAGAAAATGTAGATTATTAGATTTAGCAAAATGTTATAGCATGATTCATATTTGTTGATTGTGAAAATGCTTTTGGGAGATTGAATTAGCAGAAAGAAGACCTTTTACAAGGCTCAGAGAAAATAATCTCAGGAGTGTAACATTGGAATGAATTTGCAGATCTAAATGAGCATGTCTAAAAATTAATATAACAAAAGAAGAGTAGTACATAAAAGTAGAAAGTCAGCAAATGAGCCAGATCGATTTTGACATTTGACAAGCAACTATTACAGTGAAAGTAATCATGAAAATACAAGCTGACTGTGTTTTTAGTGATTAATTCTGGCTAGAGTATGGCAAGTATCCAGATATTCAGACAAAAGCAAAATTGCTAATTTGCCTAAAACATATTTTTTCAGTGTAATTTGAATCGTTGTTTTCCTATATTACTAAACTTTCTCCAGATGGTTCATAATTTTGCTTTTAGAGTAATTGTTTTGTTTTTAAACTTCCACCTTATCTTTTCTCATAAAGCAACACTCATGACCAGATCCCAGAACATAATACTAAAATCACATTTCTTAAAAGTATTCTACTTTAAGGACACATCTTCAATTCAATTGAAACTAAGTCTTACACAATGGAATGATTCTCAAATTATTTAAAGTGAATTACTGGTGGCAGCATTGGTGTTAAGGGAAAGACCACTGGAACAGGCATGCATTACAACCAAAAGCCCTATTCCTCCTACCCTAATTGGCCCTCTATTTGGGGCAATGTAGCTTAGATTAAAAAAAAAAACAAAAACCTACTCAAGGTTTTGGCCGTAACTACATTTGTACAAGAAGATTCTGGTAAAATGTCAGGACTTCACCATCCAGCCCCTTGGTTACTGATAAAGTTTGGATATGTGTCCCCTCCCGCTCTCATGCTGAAATGTGATTCCTAACGTTAGAGGTAGGACCTGGCGGGAGGTGGCTGGATCTTGGGGGTGGATCCCTCAGGAATGGCTTTGAACCATTCCCTTGGTGATAAGTCAGTTCTTGCCAGTTAATTCACATGAAATCTAATTGTTCAAAAGTCTGGGACCTCCCCTCAACCCCTTTCTCTTGCTCTTGCTCTATGTGACTCACTTGTTCCCTTTCACCTTCTGCCATGGTTGTAAGCTTCCTGAAGCCCTTACCAGAAGCCAAGCAGATGTTGGTGCCTTGCTTGTACAGCCTGCAGAACCATGAGCCAATTGAACCCCTTTTCTTCTTAAATTACCCAGTCTCAGTTATTTCTTTACAGTAACACAAAAACAGCCTAACACAGTCACCTACTCTGCAGTTTTTCCCAGCAGCTTGTCTGATGCCAAAGCCACCCCTTTCATAGATGGAAGCAAAGATGCCATTCTGGACAGTGAACAAAGTCACCGGGATAGGGTGTTAACTTTGTTCTTTCACAGCACATTGCAGCTTTCTTTGTGCAAAAACAATATGGAAAAGGAATGGGAAGTAAGACATGCCGTACAAGACATAACACAATATGTCAGTGGACAAGAACCATTTTAGAATAAAACTAATTTTACATATTTCTCAAAAGTATATTTGTTCATCTAATAAAGTGATGGGTATTAAAGGTAAATAATGGGGAAGGGGACAAAAATTCTTCAGTCTCAGTAGACAATATTAGAAAGTTTTCTTTCTCACTCAGAGAACTACAAAAAGGTGATTTGTGGTGTGATTCTCTCAACTTCATCCCTACGCATATTATCTCTGTAAGATGAATCTTTTCTAAGACAGGGATTGCCCTTTTATGCTGACTGCATGCGTGCGTATGCATAAAATGCCACATTTCCAATTAGGATGTGTGTACTCAGGAAGGATGACATATCAGGGCTGTCAGCCTAAAAGCCCTACAGCTCAGGAAAATTTTCCGTATCACTCTGTGGACCTGCCAAGATTATGGGACTTATCTATTGGTTTTCTTCCTCTTCTCTTTTCTTCCCTTTCATTCCAAAGTCAACCTCTCTCTCAAATTGTGGATATTGTTATTTTGGATAGCTCTAGAAATAAAGTGAATTTGGTGATCTCTTTTACTAAAATTTAAATAATGTTTTCTCTTATCCCAGTAAGATGGACTCCCTGTTTCCCTGTTTTTCCCAACATCAGTTAGTTTCCAACAATTCAGCTTTTCATCTTCGTATAGAAAAATGTGCTAACATGCTATTGAAAAAGATTGCTTTCTATGGAAGAAACTACAAGGAGAAATTTGCATTTGAAGTTTAGCACTTGATAATGTCTTCTTTGGACATCTTAAATATTTTGCAGGTGGAAATGTTGCAATACATGTTAGTGGTCCACCCATTTAGTTAAATGACATCTAATAGGATAATGATGTAAGATCCTCAGAAAGACATTTCAAACCCTTGAAATAGAAATGCAGAGTTCAGAAATATACAGTATTTTTCTGATAGTTTCAAAATTCTTATATTGACAAACAGGGAAAAAGAAATAGGATGGGTGTGGAAATATTGGTATCAAGTTAGACTGTCAGGTAGAAATATAACTGATTTGAGTGTGCGTTCAAACAGCTATATCAGCATTCAAATGCATAATTTAGATTTTCACTAGGTTCAACTTGGTCGTGCATTTAATTATAAGGTATGAGGCCAGGTGTGTGAAGTTTGTAAGCTATGTGGCCAAGGTAGAGAATTTGTGTGCTGTTTTCTGAAAGCCTTGGTGATTCAAGCATCATAGATATGGATGCCTCCAAGTTTATCTGGAAGTATCATTCACATTTTTATTACTCTGAGAGAGTTAGATAAGATCACAGAACTTGAGGAGACACAGTAGACAATTCGGTCTGTTTTTTCTCCTATTCTCATAGTAATTACCATATTTTTCCAGATTGAGCAATCAATAATGCATTCTAATGCTTTCCATGTGGTTCTCTACAACGTTGGTGTTAATGTCCTCATCCTGCCATTAAAATTTCTTTTCTCTAGTTTTCTAATCAGACCAAGATGGTCTTTTTAAAAGGAAAGAAGCAGTAACTAGCTAATTGACAAAATACATTTGCTCTCCTTCAAAGCGTGTTGCAAAGAACAAATCAGCCCATAGCACTTAGTCCTTCTGATGATTTCGAGGGAGAAGGGATTTTATTATTCACCGTGGAAAAAATTAGACTATAAACAAGAAGGGCATTTTTTTTCCTAGCCTTATTTACTCAATGTGAACGTGAGCTTACATTTAAGAATGCCTAGTTTATCTGTTAAATTCTGACACCACCATTTTAATGCTATGATTGTTAGCTATTAAAGACTTTAATTTTATTAAAAGATTAATGAAATAGATTTGTTAACTCATAGTAGGTTTTTTTTCTTTGTATAACAGATTCTTGCTTTGAGAGATATTTATGCTCTCTTGCGAAATTAATGGAAACACAGAAAAGATTAAATGACTTTTTGAGGATCACATCAAAATTTAGTGGCTCAGTTCAAATCAGAAATCCAGATTACAGCCCTTTAAGCTTCAGGCCATGTAGTCTCTTATGTTCATAAAATAATAGTTCGCATAGTAAAGGAGAGACAGTGCAATTTATCTTCGCTCTTAGTCAATGCCATCAATTCACTCCATGCATTCCTCCTTGTTTTGTTGTTTGATTACTACAGAAAGATGTGTAACTACAGGTAAGACTTCAGTTGGCCTTAATAAAAATGTTTAATGCAGTATTAGATTCTAATATAAAATTTAGTTCTTGAATATAAATTAGGAAAATGTATATTCAAGAGATAGAAGATTTTTAAATTCTCAATACAAAAGAAAAGAATAAATTTCTTTGATAAATGATCAGGGAAGATTTCAACGTTTTCATGTACTTAGAAATGACATCCAGGTATGTTACTCTAATTGTTTTGAAAGAACAATCAGCATTATTCAAGTTTTATAAAATACATGAATGAGAACTGGTTATTTCCCTCAATGAACTTACGGTCATTTAGGGAGGATAGAACAAGTCCCTGCAAACAAAAACTAATAGTGCAAGACTAGGCATGATTAAGCACTATTATGGGCTGACTCTGTTTTCAATGAGAAATCAGAAGAGATGGAAGAATAACTGCTGCTGAGAATAATTGGGAATTTTTGTTTTATGCTTTAAGTTTTAGGGTACATGTGCACAATGTGCAGGTAGGAATGTTTCTTAAATAAGTTCAAAGTTAAACTAGATCTCAGTGGTTGGGAAACAATCTGAGGAAAGGAGGAGAGACGTTGTAGGTGGGGTATGCAGGACTAAGCGTAGGCTGTTGTCTGAGGTAGTACAAGATAGCTATGAGCTAGTGAGCAAAATGAAGTCTACACGCTCATTTGGATATCAATTGAGCAAATATTTACAGAGATCCTACTATGCTAGATACTGACAGCACAGAAAGAAAGAAAAGAAAGAAGGAAAGAAAGAGAAAGACAAAATTCCTATTTTATGTTTGTCCCCAGCAGGAAGCACATGGCATACCTAAACAGAGTAAGAGAGGAGAGCATAATAAAAAGTTTATTTACAAAGATGCTAGTGGGTTTTAGGGAAGTCAGCAAAGAATAGTATAATGCTGTATTTCTAGCAATAGTGGAAAGCAGTTAATATTTCTAGATTTGAAGGGACAGTGGGCGGGAGAAGTTACTGAAACTCATAGGGAGTAGATGCAGGAAAAGGGCTGCCTCACAAGAGATGTAGCCTTCAGCAGAGAGTCACAGTCAACTTGCAGTAATGAGCCAGAAGGAAATCTGGTGAATAAATAGGCCCCTGCCCCAGTCTATTAATTTCCTGTTAATGTTTCCCACTAGCTAACTCCAACTAGAAGGCAACGGGGCCACTTTGATACAGTCACTGCAGGTCAATGCTGGGGCATAGCATATAGGGAAGAGCAGCACAGTGTGTGTCAGGGATCCAGCAGAGAAGCAGGAGGATGGAGAGACAAACACAGATTTATATAAATATATATAACTGATATTCCTATGTAATTTAAGTGTATTAATTTATATAAGTATAAATTAATATAAATATAATTTATTTATAATAAGCTGACAGGCTAGAAACTCTAGAGGAGAATCTGATGCTGAAGTCCACATGTAGAATTTCTTCCTTCTCAGGGAAACCTCAGTTTTGCTCTTAAGAACTTGCAACGGATTACATGAGGCCTGCACAGATTATCAAGAATAGTCTCTGTTACTTAAAGTGAATTAAATATAGATGTTAACAAGATCTTTAAAAAAGTCTTCATAGTAATACATAGACTCATGTTTAATTAAAAAACTGCTTTCTATAGCCAAGCCAAGTTGACTCATAGAAGTAGTCATTGCTATAGGACCAACAGGTCCATACGCCCACCACTCAGGAACAGACCAACACCCTCAGACAGCAGGGATGCATCAGAGATAGAGTTTAATGATCACAGGAGTCAACCAAGGAGATGGGAGGAGACCCTCAAATCCATCTAGACCCTCAAATCCATCTCCCAGCGGGGCTGGGGTAATCATAGAGGATGAAAGCCTGGAAAATTGAGGTCATTGGTTGGGGAAAGAGGGATGAAATCATCAGGATGTGGAAACTTCATTCATTAGTGAGTCAGATTCTCATGGTGTCCTTCAGACCAGCTGACGTCAGTAGTTTCACTGGTACACAGGCCTTGAAAGAATATCTCAAATGGAAAACTTCACAATTTATAACGTTCAAGTTGTTATCTGCAAAACGGTTATGGAGAACTCTAATCTTGTAACAGGGCTACATGATTCCAAGGCAATAGAATCAAACAGCTATGAAGACCAAACAGCTCGGAGGATGCAGGTCAGAGAGTCAGCTGCCTAAAGATCAATGCTGAGTGTGCTGCAAGCTTGGCTTATTTTCTTTTCTCTCCCTCCCTTCCTCCTGATCAATTTTATAAAGTTTATAAGGGTGGTTTCACCATAACAGTCTCTATTCTTACGGAGCTTATATTTTGTATAAGAGAATACAGAAAATTTTAAAAATTATATATACCCTTCAATTGATGATAACTGCTAAGGAGGATAAAGCAGAATATATTGATCAGGAGGCAGGAGAGATGCTGTTTTAGACAGGATGGTCATGGACATATATAATCCACTGATATTTGTGCTGAGACCTGAATAAAGCTAGAAAGTAAGTTTCACGGATGTCAGGAAATTATTCCAGGAAGATGGTCCCAGCAAAGGCTTGGGCTTGCTCTGTTCAAGGATGAGCAAGAAGGCCAGTTGCTGGAGCTGAAGCAGTATGCAAAGAGTAAGAAAATGAGATCCGATTATAACATGAGGTCAGATTAGGACCTTTCAAGCGAGTTAAGGATCTTGGATTATATTTTGAGGGAAATAGAAAGCAGTTAAACCATTTCAAGCTGAAAAGTAATTTGACCTTTTTTTTTTTTTTTTTTAATGAACTTCTTTGGTCTTTGGGTAGAGAAAAGACCGTGGGCATCAGGAGTTGAAGCAGGAAACAGGTGGGGTGCTTTAGTCTCAGTCCAGGACTGGATGAGCATAGTGGTGATAAAGACCGTAATATACTCTGAAAGTAAAGTCAACATGAATTTCTTCCTAGATATAACACATACAAGAAAGAGAGAAGTCAAAGTTGGCTTGATATTTGGCCTTAGCAACTGAATTAGTAAAATTAGTATTTGCTGAGATGCAAAAGACTAGAAAGGGGCAGGGTTGGGGTTGGGAGAATGAGGATTCAAGAGTCCTAATTGGAAATGGTTAGTGTCTATTGGACATCCAGTTGGAAATGTTGAATAGGTTATTTGTGTCTGGAGTTCAGGAGAGAGGTCAGGGCTATAGATGTAAGTTTAATAGTTACCGACATAAATATATTGGGAGGAAAAGGAAAGAAAAACCAATAGATTTAAAGAGGTAATTTATGATAGATTAGCGGCTCTTAACAGTGAGGTGGAATAGCATAGACTTCAGGGTTTCTTACATTAGCAGTTTACACATTTGCCTCACTTATTACACTGTGAGCTCCTTAAGAGAAGAAACGGTGCCTTATTCATTTTGGATACTTAGCACACAGCTAAGTAACTAGTACATCATGGCCTGTTGGTAACTATTTATTGAATGAATGAATGAATGGAGTTAACTAATTGAAAGAAATTATAATATTAAGAACTAGAGCAGAAGCTAGAAAGCAGCTACACTCATATCACAGAAAGTTTTTTAATGTATGGAAATCCTTGACAAGTAGAAAAATAATATACAGGTTACTTGTTGCTAAACATTATATGAGATGTAAAAATAAAAGGATACTATTGTCCTCAAGGGACAAACAACAGGCATTGAATAAAAAAAGAAAATGAATAAAATGCATAATTAATGTTATCATAATTTAAAGGTGCATATGATTAGTTCCAGCTAAAGTAATCATGGGCCACTCTATAAAAGAAGTAAGATTGGAATGGGAACTTCAAGAATAATTAATCTTTTGTAACATATAATTAAGAAACCACATTTTAGACAATCAAAACATGAAGGTGTAGTAAGTATTCTAACATGGCTAGTATACAAGGAATAAATCAGGAAGTATAATAGTAGGAGATAAGACTGGCCTTGAATACCTAGGTAAACGTATGAATGATATTTAATGGGTAATATTAATAAGTATTAATATTATTTAGAAGATTCTTTTGTAAGTAATAGAAAATCCAACTAAAGCTTAAACACTGAGGAATGTATTAGTACCGGGAGGTCCAGCTATCAGACGGACCATGGGGATGACAACTCTGCGTGAGGCTCCATCCTGGCTCCTTGCTATCTCCTGGCTCTATCCTCATACTGGACATTAAAGAGCTGCTGCTATTGCAGATTTCACATCTGCAGAGTCCAGCATGCAGGGCAAAGGAAATGGTCTCCCTGTATGCGCCCCCCCCCTTTTTTTTTTTTTTTTTTTTTGAGACAGAGTCTCACTCTGTCACCCAAGCTGGAGTGCAGTGGTGCAATCTCGGCTCACTGCAACCTCTGCTTCCTGGGTTCAAGTCATTCTCCTGCCTCAGCCTCCCGAGTCGCTGGGACTACAGGCACACGCTGCCACACTCGGCTAATTTTTTGTGTTTTAGTAGAGACAGGGTTTCACCGTGTTGCCCAGGCTGGTCGCGAACTCCTGACTTCAGGCAATCCGCCCGCCTTGGCCTCCCAAATTGTGTATGCCACTCTTAAGACTCAGGAAGCAGTTCCAAGTGCCTCCAGCGAACTCCCACTCACAGCTCCCTTGCTCAAATTAATTCACCTGAGACTTTTCTTTCCACAACCAACTCTTCCTATCAGATCAATGTCCTTATTGGCTCAGATCTAGATTCCTGAAGCAATCACTGGAAAAGAGGATGAGACAACTGTGATTGAGTTAGACACTTCAGGGCTGTCCCAGGAGTGGGAGGTGGCACTGAATCAGATGTCACACTTGGGGCAGGGGTGCTGGGGCTGGAAGGTGAGGGAGTGAGACAGATATTGAGTAGGCAACTTCAGGGTCCACCCACTATAGGAACTACAGAGGAGTCACATGAACAGGTAATTCCATAGAATGCTAATTTGATGGCAATACAATGATTTCATGATTTGCAAATAAAATAAAATAAAAACTCAACTCATAAAATATCTTTAGAATAACACTTCGGGTAAATGTCTTCATTATCTAAATGTTGTTTATAAATCAATAATTTAAAAAACATCAAGAGAAAAATGGCCTAGAAACTTAAAAAATAAATACATATTATAAATACAAATGTTCTATTTATATGAAAAATGTTCTATCTTACCAGTATTCTAAAACTGTGAGCTAAAACATTAAAAAGTATAGATTTTTCTCTTTAAATTAGATTTTTAAAAAATACCTATTACTATTGAAGAGTTGTGGTAGTTAAAGGAGAAAGTATTATAATACTCCTGAAAAGAAATTTAGCATAATGCTTTAAGGAGCCTTATAATAGTCAATAATCCTATAATTACACCTCCAGGAATGTATCTTAAGAAAATAATCAGCAATAGATCTATATACAAAGACTTTCATAGCAGTGTTTGATATGGTTTGGCTTTGTCCTCACCCAAAATCTCACCTTGAATTGTAGTCCCCATAATTCCCATAATCCCCACATGTCAAGTGAGAGGCCAGGTGGAGGTAATTGAATCATAGGGGTGGTGTCCCCCATGCTGTTCTCATGATAGTGAGTGAGTTCTCACAAGATCTGATGGTTTTATAAGTGTTTGGTAGTTCCTTCTGCATTCTTTCTCCTTCCTGATGCCTTGTCTTTGAAGAAGGTGCCTTGCTTCCCCTTTGCCTTCTGCCATGATTGTAAGCTTCCTGAGGCCTCCCCAGCCATGCTGAACTGTGAGTCAGTTAAACCTCTTTCCTTTATAAATTACCCCGTCTCAAGCAGTTCTTTATAGCAGTTTAAAAATGGACTAATACAGTTTCCTATATAGCTGATAAAATCTGAAAAGACAATTAACAGCCAACAACAGGGAAATCCTCAAATAAGGATTGGTTCATACAATGGAAAACTGTGCAGACTGAAAAATAATTTTGATAATAGAGAAAAATTTTCAATATAATTGTTTTAAACATAGAAACTCATATACTTTTTAAAAAAATGTTAATGAACAGTTTTTTGATGGGAAGAAGGGTTTTTTAAATAATGGCCCTTTTGAAAGTTCCACTTACAGAGATACAGCTAACCTCCCTAGTTAGCTGTATTCCTAAGTATTTTAATTGTTTGTGTAGTTATTCTGAATGGGATTGGATTCTTGATTTGGCTGTCAGCTTGGATGTTGTTACTGTATAAAATGTTACTGATTTTTATACATCGATTTTGTATCCTGAAACTTTGTTGAAGTTGTCTAACAGATCCAGGAGCTTTTGGGCAGAGACTGTGGTATAAAATCTTATTGTTTGTGAAGAGAGATAGTTTGACTTTGTCTCTTCTATTTGGATGGTTTTTATTTCTTTCTCTTGCCTGATTGCTCTGGCTAGGGCTTCCTGTACTATGTTGAATAGGAATGATGAGAGTGGGCATCTTTGTCTTGTTCCAAGAATTACAAAACACTGCTCAAGGAAATCAGAGAAAACACAAACAAATAGAAAATTATTCCAAGCTCATGGATATGAATAATCAATATCATTAAAATGGTCATACTGCTCAAAGCAACTTAGAGATGCAATGCTATTCCTATCAAATTACCAATGACTACCCTGGAAGATAACCCAGGAAATACCATTCTATGCATAGGTCCTGGTGAAGAGTTCATGACAGACATGTCAAAAGCAATTGCAACAAAAACAAAAATTGACAAATGGGATCTAATTAAACTAAACAGCTTTTGCACAGCAAAAGAAACTATCATCAGAGTAAACAGACAGCCTACAGAATGAGAGAAAATCTTTCCAAACTATGTATCTGATAAAGGTCTAATATACAGAATCTATAAGGAACTTAAATTGGCAAGCAAAAAAGAAAAAACTAAAAAGTGAGCAAAAGACGTAGACAATTTTCAAAAGAAGACATACACACAGCCAACAAGCATATGAAAAAATGCTCATCATCACTAATAATTAGAGAAATGCAAATCAAAACCACAGTGAGATACCATCTTACACAGGTCAGAATGGCTATTACTGAAAAGCAAAAAAAAAAATAACAGATGCTGGCAGGAGAAAAGGGAACACATACGCTGGTGGTGGGAATGTAAATTAGCTCAACCACTGTGGAAAGCAGTTTGGAGATCTCTCAAAGAACTTAAAACAGAACTACCATTCAATCCAGTAATCCCACTATTGGGTATATATCTGAGAAATATAAAACATTCTACCATAAAGACACATGCACACGTATGTTTATCACAGCACTACTTGCAATAGCAAAGACATGGAATCAACCTAAATTTCCAGCAACAGTAGACTGGGTAAAGAACTATGGTACACATACACCATTGAATACTATGCAGCCACATAACAAGAATAAGATTGTGCCCTTTGCAGCAACATGGATGGAGCTGGAGGTCATTATCCTAAGCGAACCAATGCAGGAAGAGAAAACCAAATGTTACATGTTCTCACTTATAAGTGGGAGCTAAACATTGAGTACACATGAACACAAGGGAAAAACAGACACCAAGGTTTACTTTACAGTGGAGGGTGGGAGGAGGGACAGGATCAAAAAACTACCTATTGGGTACTATGCTTATTACCTGGGTGATGAAACAACCTGTACACCAAACCCTCATGACCTACAACTCACCTATATAACAAACCTGCGCATCTACCCCTGAACCTAAAATAAAGTTTTTTTTTAAAAAAGTTCCCCATCATTTTAACATAATTTGAATAAGTGCCTGCCTAAAAAAGACAGTCTTTCATTTTGCTAGGATGAAGGACTGCATTCTATTTGTGAGTGATCTTTGAATGTAATCACAATGCCAGCTTTTCTACAGTCTGTCCTAACTTTCTACATAACAGTGTCAAAAAGCAAAAATAAACAAGGTGCAATGATGCACACCTATAGTCTCAGCTACCTGAGAGGCTGAGGCAGGAGGATCACTTGAGCTCAGGAGTTCGAGGCAATCCTAGGCAACATAGTGAGACCCATATCTGAAGAAAAAAATAGTATTTAATTAGCTGGGTGTGGTGTCTCATGCCTGTAGTCCCAGCTACTCAGGAGGCTGAAGCAGGAGGATCAGGAAGATCACTTGAGGCCAGAAGCTTAAGGTTGCAGTGAGCTATGATGACACCCCTGCACTCTAGCCTAGGGGACAGAGCGAGAGGCCATATCTCTAAAATAAATAGATAAATAAAAAATATAAGGACATAAAAATCTCACTTGAATTATAATATATCAATATTATTAATTTGAAAATATGGAGTCTACCATGAGTCCCTCATTGTTCTGTGTAAGGGAATACTGAAGTTGAAGTATCAACAAATTTATTAAAATTAGTTTTATCATTTTGATGTTGGGCCCATAGCCCTTGAATAATCAAAGTGGCCATTTAAAATATTTCACAATGTTGATAATTGTTGAGGGTGGGTGATGGGTACATGGGGATTGATTCCATTATTCTATCTAATTTTGTGTATATTTTGAAATTTTCATGATAAAAATTGAAAAGTAAAATAATTTACATGAAATGGGTTAAAACATATTTAATTTACAATGATTAATTTTCTCAAACTTAAATTCTGAACTTTTCTCCATACTATATGTACAATTTTCCAGTCAGCAGAGTTTGAAATGCAAATCTTTTATTTAAACAAGGATGAACAGTAAAACAATATGTTTGCATAGGTATAAACTGTCTGTGCATTGTAAACATCATTTACTATATTGTAAATGTTACTTTATAAAATGACATGTATGAAATTTTGTATTGGAAGGGATCTTATATAGAAAAGTTATATTTATAGATTTATTTTTAATACCCTAGCATTTTATTTTAGGATCAATAATTCTGTCTTTATAAGCAAACTAATTCTACTGGGCACTTTTTTGTATGGTTTTATTGTTAAATGTATTTGCAATTGGACAAGCTGTTTCATTTTCCACATTTAATACACTTTAATTGCCATAAAATAATAAAAGTATTTTAGATTTATAAGAACCTTAGAAATCATCTAAACTATGAAATAATTATGGACAAGTCCAATGACTACACCATTATGTCCCTAATTTTGAGCATTCAACAAAAGAGCATTGCACTGAATAGATTTAGTATATTTTCCCATCTGGCGTGGGGCTTTTGCCCATAACGTTCCTGACTGATGGATGTATTAGTCTCTATGCAAATCCTTCCAGTAACAAGGTTCTCATTTTTCAGGTGTTTATTAAATACCCCTGTGTCAGTTTTCTAAGGTTGCTATTATCATCTACCCCAATCTGAATGGCTTAAAACAACAAAAATTTATTCTCTCACTGTTCTAGAGGCCAAAAGTCCAATATCAAGGTGTCAGTAGGGCCACACTCCCTCTGCATAGGAGAGAATCTTTCCTCTTCCTAGCTTTTGGTGGTTGGCTAGTCATTCTTCTGCATTCCTCAGCTCACAGCTGCAGCACTTCAATCTCTGCCTTCATCGTCACACGCCATTCTTCTCCTTACGTCTGTGTCTTTATGTGATATTTACCCCTCCTGGGTCTGTGTCAAAATTTCCTTCTACTTATAAAGACACCAGTCATATTGAGTTAGGGTTCACCCTAATCACCAGCCTCATCTCAATTTGAGCCCAGCTGCAAAGACCTTATTTCCGATAAGAACACATTCCTAGATCTTGAGAGTAAGGACTTTGTGTATCTTTTGAGGGACATAATTCACGCCATAACACTAATATACAAAATAACAGGACACAGTTGTAGAAAGTGGAAGGTGTTCTTTGGACAATCCCTAAATTCTCCAGAATGAGGTTTTCTCATTTTTAAGGTAGTTGAATGAAATTGCATGATAATAAAAGATAGGAACACCTACTGTGGACTGATCATATGCTAGGCAAAAGTTCTGTCCACCATGCAGTAATAACTCTGAGCCTCCTAAAGACTCCACTAGCTAGCAAGTCCAGCCCCATTTTATGGTTATACATACTTGAGGCATAGAGAGGTAAAGTAGCTTTTCCAAGCTCACACAACTAGTAAATGAAGACGCTGGGAAATGTATTCAAGCAATCTATGTTTCAACCCCATCTTGATTAGATCGGATAGTTCATTCTGAGTCTCAGATCCGTGCTTCAAACTTTCACTACTGCTCTTAGCTATTTCTTAGCACCCACTGCTCCTTCCATGCGAAGTCCTTTAAATATTTGAAGATGACTATTATGGTCTAACTAGTCTTTTCTTCCTCAAGACAAACATCGTAAGTTCTTTCAATCATTTTTTATGTTGAATCACTTTCAAATCTTTCAATTTGAATAATCCTTAGTTCATTACGCAGAATACTGGAATTATGATGGCCTACATTATAGTGCTTCTAACTAAAGTTTATATATATATGGACAAAACCTCATGATTATCCAGAATTCACAAATTACATGATGTGAATTGAATAAATGCATTTTTATAGATTTCATATTAGGGGTGGAGTTAATAAAGCTTCCTACATATTTTGATACTGCTATTCTACTTTGAATGCTAGGCACCTCT
The DNA here is from genome assembly GCF_009828535.3 of Hylobates moloch. Taxonomy (NCBI): domain Eukaryota; kingdom Metazoa; phylum Chordata; class Mammalia; order Primates; family Hylobatidae; genus Hylobates; species Hylobates moloch. The sequence continues at coordinate 153,924,544 of NW_026652279.1, forward strand.
GAATATAAGGATTCATAATAACTATTACTTCCCCATTTGTGACAAAAAGATCAAGTAAAATGGATGTGAAAGGCCTTAGGGATTGTTTCATGTAAAATTGCAATGCCCCTTTTTATATCACATCTCCACTCCCAAGAGATTCCTGAAAGGATTTAGTCAAACATGAAACTTTTTGTTCTATTTGTAAGTAATGTATTTTTATTTCAGAATCAAATCTAATATGCTGCTTTCTATTTTTGGACCTTAAAAATAGCACAAAAAGCTCTTAGGTCTTCATTGGGGTCCACATACATGTGTCTGCAATTGGATTAGATAAATTGGAACTTCATGAAAATGAGATAGAGTTAAAGTATTTCATGGTCTGGTTTCTTAACAAGAAATAACATAATTTTATCATGGTGCCCTGGTGCTAGACAAATTCTGAAGCCAACTGTAGGCTTTTATCAAAAATTAAACTTTGACGTAGAGCCAAGATTCTGGTTTTCAGCTAAGATGCTTTATATCTATGGCAGCTTTGCACTTCATGGACTAATTGCCATAATACATGGTTGTTGATGCAGAATCCTCCATGGTTCCTTTTGCTCTAACAGACTTGCATATTAAAAATGGAAGCTTTAACATATTTAATAGCACAAGTGACTAAGCTGTCAGAAATTTTCACACTTAAATACTGACAGCCTCATCCCCTTAAAGTAAGGACACTCTTCTCTTTTTCCTATTCTTCATTCACTCTTCTGCCTGTTATCATTAATATGGCTCGCATTGTCAGATGCTGGCATCTGGCAAATCCAATTCTTATTGGCCCAGAGTGTGTGCTAATTATATCCTACAGCTAATTAGAAAGCATCCTCTTTGCTAGAGAACAGTTTATTTAGCTCATCAATGAATAAGATTTGGTTTGAATCTTGATGTAAAAATCAAAGGGAAATGGAAATGGGATGAGGTAGAGGAAAACATACCCTTCATAATGCAGGAATCCTTGTTAATTAAATTTTAAAAATGAATATAGATTTTGCGTGAGGTCTGGAAGGAGGGGAATTTAGACTAAAACACCAAAACTAGAGAAATTAAAGAATATATTTACATTTCAAGAAACTTACTTATGTTTAAAATATGTTATTTTAAAATCTCAAAATAACTGTAGTAGAGGCATCAGTGACCTAATTTTAAAACAGGTCAGATTGCTTAGAAAGGGATTGGGAAGCTTGTGTTTTATTGATGAATATTTCGTGAACAACATACATGATTCAAGACTTGTGCTTAGATTGGGTTCTTCTGAACAATCGAATTTCTGTAGTCAGTATTTAATTGTCCTGTAGTCAGTAATTTAATTACTTACACAGGATTTACTAAAGAAAAGTTACAGTTCCTTATATTACCTGAGCTTTACCATGACTTTGGAGATGACTTAGGCAGGTATTAACCATTCAGAGATATATATATATATATATATATATATATATAAAATAACCTGGTTCATTCACTTTTTTTTCCTCTTTATTTGCCCAGTCAAATCTGAGCACTACATGTAGCATAGAAAGACATTTTCATGCTATTGTTCAAAATTGCTGTCAATTTACCATGACTAATTAAAATGTGAAGCTCCATAACATTTTAAGCCAGTGGTTCTCCACCCTGGCTGCACTTTAGAATCATCTAGGGAAGCTTTTTAAAAATATTCAATATTGTCCCCCACATGCCACCTCCCCACATACAAATTCATTCAGAATTTCTGGGCATGGGACCCAGGAAACATTTTTTTTTTTAAGTCTTCCAGGTGATTCAAATGTGTCTGTGGATTGAAAATAATCATTCTATGAGATAGTTGGTCACAAAAGATTGAGAAGCCATAATAAAGCTTTCTTGAATTTCTTAAGAAACAGATAAAACAGGAGATCAATTAATGAAAATAATTAGTTTTTTTAGCTTGGATAATCTCAGAGATATCTGTGTCCTATACTGCAGGGTTCTGTAAGGGGCACATGGATACCTCTGAGAAGCTGATGATGACTTTTCGCTGCCAAAGCATGCAAACACATGAAACTGGCATGGATGATGATATATTTCACAGAGAATCAGAATCTGTGAATCCTTGAAAGCAGGAATGTTCTCAGAGATAGAAGAACTGAAATCAAAAAATAAAGACCCCAATTTTATGTACTGAGCCATGCAGGCAGAGATTATATTGATGAATAATGATCTTTAAGATAGAAAAACTTCCCCCAAGGACATTTACTTGTTTCATTTTAAGAAAATAAGATGGCCAGGCATGGTGGCTCACACCTGTAATCCCAGCACTTTGGGAGGCCGAGGCGGGTGGATCACAGGTCAGAAGATCCAGACCATCCTGACTAACGTGGTGAAAACCCGTCTCTACTAAAAATACAAAAAATTAGCCGGGCGTGGTGACGGGTGCCTGTAGTCCCAGCTACTTGGGAGGCTGAGGCAGGAGAATCTCTTGAACCTGGGAGGCAGAGGTTGCAGTGAGCCGAAATTGCTGCACTCCAGCCTGGGCAAAAGAGTGAGACTCTGTCTCAAAAAAAAAAAAAAAAAAAAATACACAAGCTTCCTGAGAAGACCTAATTCTTTCCTGAATCTCACACTCTTCCCTCCTGATTGGTGTATACTGCACCTAAAATAAAGAGGAGTCATGCATTGCTTACTCTAGTCTAGATTCCTGATTATTAAAAAAAAAAAATTACAAATTTTATCTATTCCCTTTCCTTTAAATTATATTAGACTGATGCTATTAAAGCAGACCTCCAAATTTTAAAGTCCTTTAGATTTCAACCTCAAATTACTAAGGGGTACAGTAGCTATCCACTTGAAGGTCTATTTTATAGTCTGAACTTTATTTCATTCTTTCTCTCTACAATCACCACCCAATGCTGTCTGATTTTCTTTGAACCATTCTTAGATGATCTCATTCAAATCATGTTCTTTAAATGTTCTCAATTCACCTTTTTCTATTACAACCCTAGAAATGTAACTTAGGTGTTAAAATCAACTCTGAAGCTATTCTAGCTATATTCACTCAGCCTAATAATTCCTAGATTATGTTATGCTTTTTCAAAGCACACAATTAGCAACTCATTGGGTAGTCTGAATCAAAGAATTTCTTAGAAGTTATCACATGTAAATCCATTGGTCTGTATAAGTAATCCAAGTTATATCAATATTTTTTGTAAGTTAAGAATATTTTGAGATTCCTATTCATACTGTTTTTTGTCTCTTTTCAGTCAATTCATTATCCCTAAAATATCGTTATTAATAGACAAGTAGCAGACTAGATTCATATCAGTGGCACAGTAAACATCATGGTGCGTGCTTCCAACACAGGGAGGAATGAAGAACTGATAAAAGGGACTAGAAAGGTAACTGATAAAAAGATTATAGTATAAAAGTTGATATGTATATACAAATGTATCTCCACAGAAATGTATTGTGGAAGATCAGTAAAAAAAAATAGTGTTTTCCACCAAACAATGGGACACCTAAGGAACACTGAAGAAGTGGTACACATAGCATGGCCCTTCTGATTCCTACTTTTGTGTGCTAGTAGGTAGTGTGTTGGATTGGAGATTAAAATATCTATGGCACTGAATAACAGGTAAAATGTCATTTAAATCAAAGCTAAACTCTTGATTCTCTGGTAATTAGATTTAATTTTATTACAGTCATTAATATTGACTAGTCCTTGTAGCTGAGTCCTCCTTACAGGACACTGACGCATGCTTATATGGGACTTACTTGAGAGTAGACCTCTTACAATGTAACTTATGTGTATTTATATACTTACAAATATTGTAATTTACTTTACTTTCCCTAAAGGCTACCCATTTCAACTTCTTACGTGGATACCTTTCTTGGTTTATAGTTTAGAGTTTATTCCATATAGTTTCATATGTAGATGATGACTGGAAAAAACAACTGGAAAATAATATAAAGCTTAGCTCATCCCTAAGAAGCAGAAAAATCATTATATAATATGTAAAATTTTGCACACAGTAAATACCCATTTAATATTTAAAGAAAGAGAGTAAAATTCAGAATCACTCTTGCCAATATATATCCAAGCTACTACAAAAGAACATTTATGACTTCCATAAAATTTACCAAGAATTTCTGGAGAATATATTTTTATCCAAAATATCCTATCTTTCATTATCAAAATATTCTTTGGTGCTTTATAATTATCTAAACAATTATGTGATACCAGAATATGAGACATCACATGGTAGCTCTACAATTTTTCACTTCTTCTATAATTCTTATTTATAGAACTTACCAATTTTAGTTTCATCACAAATCTAAGTTCAAATACTAAGAATTTTTACTGGAGAATAAGAGGCCTTAGCTCAAATATTAACTATACTAAGAAGTAAAATATTTAGTATTTCACAAATACTAAGATCAAATTGTGACCCTTCTATAGTCCACTGTACTGCACTATAGCTGTCAGTCATCACTTTTGGGAGGCTCTGTTCAGTAGGAGTTAAGAGCCCAGCCAACAGACTATAATTACATTATTCAATGATCTGCAGCCTGTGCCTGGAGCAACTTCTCACCACATTAGTAGTGGCAATGAAAGCTGGAAAACAATGTGTACAAATTAAAACAGAAAAAAATAAATCAGAAGTAAAAACCATTGTTTGTAAATGGGCTTCAGATTAGAAAAATTACAGTATCAGCATGTGAGATCTCACTCAAGTTCAAATGTTGGTCCAATCAAGAATCCATCCGAAATGTATGTGCTTAAACCATTTTGGATTGAGTATATTTGCTGGAGAGTTAAACTGCTGTAACCTAGGCCATCAGCAGGAACATTTTAACTAATGGCAGCTAGTGTTTGCTAATTTCCAGCTTGAAGCATCAAAATATAAATATGAAAAAGGATAATTTAACAAGTAATCATCAATATTTGATTAATACAAAGAAATCTATCCCCAACCACTCACCAACTAGATTTCTGAATACAGTCAGAGAAGTACCTTTACCTCCAAGTCATTGGTTTAAAAAAACAAATATGTTTGTGTGTGTGTGTGTGTGTGTGTGTGTGTGTGTGTGAATCCATTCAGGCTGCTAGAACAAAATACCTTGGACTGGGTAATTTATAAATAACAGGCATTTATTAATTTATTTCTCAGCATTCTCGAGGTTGTGTAGTCCAAGATCAAGGTGTCAGCAGATTCAGCGTCTAGTGAGGGCCCACTCTCTGCTTCTAAGATGGTGCTTCTTGCTCACATGGTGAAAGAGGCAAATAAGCTCTCTTGGGCCTCTTTTTAAGAGCACAAATCCAGTTAATAAGGGGTCCACCCTCATGACCTTGTCACGTTCCAAAGCCTTCACCTCTTAAGACCAACTCATTGGGGATTAGATTTCAGCATATGAATTCTGGAGAAGCACAAAAATTCAGAACACAGAACCGCCCAAAGACCTTATCTCCTAATTCCATCACCTTGGGGGTTAGAATATCAAACATGAATTTGGGGCAGCACAAACTTTTAGACCATTATATATATTTTTTCACAGTAATATATGTAATATATACAAATGTATATTTGTAATTTATATATTCATAATATTAATTAAAAGAAATATGTACCTACTTAAATCAGCCAGTAGCCTAGTGGAACAAATCACGTATATCAGGTTGGATTTCAAACAGAGGCAAAAGGACAACCTTTGTTTGTGTCACAAAAGAAACTATGCCTGGTTGGAACACTGCCATACCACTAAGTGATCTACTGATAACTTGTGGCTCAAAATGTTTCTATCATCATATTCCTTCCTTTGGTAGTACTACACACACTTTGATGTTGAGATAACATGTATACTTCACATGCAAGACACAATAGGAGCAGAAATTGCTCCCTTGATTTAGCCAGTAGTTATTTATGAATGTTGAACAGTGCAAAATTGTTGTTATCTGCAGATCCTCGTTAATAACACCTCATGCTATTTCTGCAAAGGCAAATGCACTTTGACATTCGATATTTTTTCTTCACAATTATTTGAATTTTCTCTGAACAGAAGTAGAAAATAGGTCATCGTACCCATGGTTTAACTAGCAAGACGGTTTATTTTAGACTGGGGTGAAAGCCAATAGCTTTGATGTTCTAATAAATAAAATTGCTCCTTCTTTCACAATGTAAAATGCCAGAATGCTGTTACTTCTTTTCAGGCTATTGTATAAAAGATAGTTCTATGGGTAAAAATCCCTTAAGTGTTCCAGACCCTATCAGTGAAATTTAGTTGCCCTAACCGAAAAATAAAAACTATAAAACCTAAAAAGCAAGAATATATAATATTTGGAAAACCATAACTGCAGAGACCATTTGGAAAGAAACAAGTAGCAAAAAACTAAAACTCTCCTATTTTTAATATTAGTTATAACTTAGGTTACACTTGAGACATTTTGGGCATTCATCAAGTAACTGCTTATTAAAACCATTTGAAGGACTCTAGACAGGACCACAAGGAAGGCAAAATCTCCAGAAGCAATTTTGTTCGCCTATTTCTGCTCCTTCATCCCTTCCTGAGTCTGGGGACTTGATCCATCCCTATCTGCCGGATGTCCCCAAAATGGATCTTGTCACTCTGTTATTCTGAACATGCCATTTTGTTAAATCCTTACTTGTCTCTCTTCTTCATGAAAGCATACCTGCCCTAAATTTTGTTTCCTCAGAACATGTCAGATAGTGATATTCCAATTCCACCTTGAGTGACTTTCTTTTATGCACTCTATTTAAAAATCTATGTTACACTGGTATTAAAATAAGCATCTCCCTTATTCCAAGAAAGATAATGTATTTAGACTATTTATATTATTTCTTTAATTCACATATTCTTTCTTATTCTCTCTTTCCTTCTTTCTTTCGACATTCTTTTAAGGCCTTAGGAGCTGTTGTTAACCCCAATGACACTGTTTCTTGAAGGAACAGCCTCTTACATATCTTTGAACAGTACCTAATAATAGCACTTGGTAATTACTCAATAACTGTTAGTTGAACTTAACTAAATTACCTCAAATTTAGTCCATAGTTGTGTATAATTAAAGGAGAACGCTTGGCCCTGATTACGACTAGTTAATATAAAAAGTAAAAATTTTAAATTTACCAGATGGCTTTGGAGAGCCATTAACCATCAACATATCAACGAATAAATTCTTGCACTACTCCCTGAAGAGCAAATGGCTTAGTTACCCTCCACGAGAAATACCTGGTGTCATATCAAAGCTTGTAATGCTCCTGCATCAGTTCACATGGCTTTCATTCTAAGGACTTATATTTGAAATGGTTATTTTTTTGTCCATTTGCTTTCTACATACAGAATGCATGTCAGTAGGTTTTTATTTCAGTCACGCTGGGAGATTCCTTCTTACCTACCAGTTCATTCACCTATTGCCATAAGTTAACTTTGTATATAGCACACAACTTAGATTCCAAGTTAGACACTGACACCACACACCCACAATCACACACACACACACACACACACATGTGTGTGTACATAGATATAGATATATACATACATAAAGTCTCTCTGCTTCTGTCTCTGCCTGTGTGTGTGTGTATACATATATGCATGTATTTTAGGTGGTGAGTATAATTAATTTGTTTTCACTCATAAGATTGATGGTATTAGTCCCTTTACAAGTTAAGATTTAAATGGGTTAAGCATCTTATCCATTTTAGACTTGTATTAATTCAACAGATATTTATTAAGCTCTTACTATGTGCCAGGCAGTGAACAAGACATGTATATTTGTGCGCATATATATGTATACACACACACACGCACACAAAAACACATACAGACAGAGACAGAAACAGAGAGATTTTAAGGAACTGGCTATGTGATTGTGGAGGCAAGTCCAAAATCTTCAGGATAAACCGGCAGGCTACAGACCCAGAGAAGAGTTGCAGTTGGAGGCCAAAAGCAGTCTGCTGGTAGAATTCCATCTTGCTTGGGAGGTTATTCTTTTTCTATTAAGGCCTTCAGCTGATTGGATGAAGCCTATCCACATTATGAGAATAAACTGATTTATGCAAATTCTGCTCGTTTAAATATTAATCTCTGCTTTAAAATATCTTCACGCAAACATCAAGAATAATGTTTGATGTTTGATAGTCTAGCCATATTGACACATAACATTAACCATCATACACTTCCAGCATTTGGGTTCCCCCATACTTCTTTAAAAGATGAAGAAACTTAAATTTGTTCATATAACAACATAATCAACCTTACTGTAAGGCTGGCACAGTTCTCTTTGTTAGGCTGGGTGCAGTGGCTCACATTCATAATCCCAGCAATTTGGGAAGAGAAGGCAGGCAGATCACCTGAGGTCAGGAGTTAGAGACCAGCCTCGCCAATGTGGTGAAACCCTGTTCTCTACTAGAAATATAAAAATTAGCTGTGTGTGGTGGTGCACGCCTGTAATCCCAGATACTAGGGAGGTTGAGGCAGAACAATCACTTGAACCCAAAAGGTGGAGGTTGCAGTGAGCTGAGATAGCACCACTGCACCCCAGCCTGGGTGAGAGATCAAGACTCCATCTCAAAAACCAAACAATTAAACAATTCTCTTTCATAACATTGATAAGGAAATTAGTAAATGGACAATATATGTCTTTGGTTCCATATCTTGATTTTGATGGAAATACCTTTAAACACAAACACATAAGGCTTGTAGAATTAAGTTGCTAGCATAAAGGCTGTCATGCTTTATGATACGTACTAGAAGAATTTTCACTTCTCATAACATTTGTTTCTTAACTAGCTCCCATAAAACTTCTTTATTATAGAGTTCATAAAGCATTTTTCCTCCTAAATTCAATTCTTAAAGTAGCCATTAAGTGCCTACCATGTACCCATTTGTAGTGTTATTAATAGCAATTATGACACCAACTCTAACCAGCAAAAAGAGAGTGCAAGGCAATGAAAATGTCTAAATAACCTGTATACTATAATTTTCTTGATGATGGTAGAATTCTCTTCTGTATATACATAACAAGAAAATATGAAGCTTTGTCCCTGTATTTAAATAGTAAAACATGTTTTCTCTGACAATAAAAAGTCCAGGTAAAGGAAGATAAGTAAGGTGATTCTCACTTCCTTCAGCCATTTTCCTAGAATGTACCTCTAGTTATATCAAGTAAATGCTAAAAAATCTTTAATAGAGCCTTGTGGTCAGTGAACTATGCCAAATCCAGTCTGTGGCTTGTTTTTATACAACCTGGGAGCTAAAGATGGTTTTTGCATTTTTAAATAGCTGTAAGAAAAAAGCAAAGAGGAATATGCAGAGCCCAAAATATTTACTGTCTGGCCTTTTACAGAACAAGTTAACAAGTTTGCCAACCCCTGGTCTAGAAGATGACATACAAAATCCATAGCATGACATTGAAGGGCTTTCACACTCTGAAGACAAATTGATGGACAAACTACACTTCAAATGTTCCCTGTCCTGGCATGTCCTTATTTTCCTGTGTGGTCATCTAAATTCAGCTGTCTGTCAAGGAACAGCTCAAGCTCATCGTCCTACGAAGCTTTATCTGGCTATTCAGTTCCATTGTAATCTGTTTTGGAATTCCAATAGGCATGAATATTTGCTTCACTCACCGATGATCATGTTTCTTTTTATGTACATATTTTTAGCTAACCTTGTCTTCCCAAGAAGAGTGTAACATCCTTACATGGTTTCTTTTTAATGGTGTCATGCATATATTTAGTATCAATTTTGCAATTTTTAAGGACTTTCTGGGTCCTGCAAGTCTAATTTCTTATTAAGCAATAATTGATCAACATAATTCATGAGGAATCACTATTGTCAAGCATTGCTAAGCCTACAAATACATTTTGTTCTCCATTTAATCCTCAAAAAATTTTAGGTGATGAATATAATTAACTTGTTTTGACTCATAAGATTGATAGTTTTAGTCCCTTCACAGGTTAAGATTTAGAAGAGTTAAGCATCTTACCCATTTTATACCTTTATTAATTCAACAGATATTTATTAAGCTCTTAATTGTGCCAGGCAGTGAAAAAGACAGACATAATCCCTGTCCTAACATAGTGACAGACTTTGGATTCAAACTTGACTGAGTTATTAACATCTACACCATACTATCAGGTGCATTTTTCTGGCATAAAGAGATAACACCCTAATCAAAATAGCTGCACTGGTTTTATAAAATTAAATGAAAATAAAGAGAATGCACTGTGTGAAAGAACACAATAGCTAGAGCAGAGAGTGAAAGATCATTTGAGAAAGAGAAAAAAAAGAACTCCTCCTGCATAGAATATGGAATTGTCATAGGGAAACTATGAAGATTTGGTTGGTAGTTAATTTTGAAATCATTCAGTCACTGGACAAGAAAGTATTTTATGAGTTCTAGATTCTGTGAGAAAGATAATAGATATCCTTTAAGATATTGGATTTGGCAATGATTTCTTGAATCTGACAGCAAAATCACAGACAACAAATTAGAACTTGATAAATTAGACTTCTAATTTAAAACTTCTGGGCATCAAAGGAAACAATCAACAGAGCAAGCAGGCAACCTATGGAATGGGGGGAAATATTTGCAAATCATACATTTGAAATGGAGTCAGTATCTGCCACATATAAAGAACTCCTGCAACTCAACAACAACAAAAAACAGATGACACAATTTAAAAAATGGGCAAGAGACTTGAACAGACATTTCTTCAAAGAAGATCTATGAATGACCAACAAACACATGTAAATAAGCTCAGCATCACTAATCATTAGTGAAATGCAAAACAAAACCACAATGAGTAAGGAGATACCACCTCACATCCATTAGGGTGGCTACTACAATAAATGATAATAACCACTGTTGACAAAGATTTGGAGAAACTGAAACCCATAAGCATTGTGGGTAGGGATGTAAGATGGTGCAGCTGCTATGGAAAACAGTGTGACATTTCTTCAAAAATGTAAAAGTAGAATTATCATACATCCCAACAATACCACTCCTGGCTATTTATCTAAAAGAATTGAAAGCAGGATTTCAAAGAGATGTTTTGCACAGCCATGTTCATAACAGCATTACTGACAATAGCCAAAAGATGGAAGCAGCCCAAGAGCCCAGCAACAGTTAAATGAACAAACAAAACGTGTTATATGTTATTCATCCTTAAAAAGGAAAAACATTCTGACACATGCGACAACGTGGATGAATCCTGAGGACATTATGGTAAGTGCAATGAGCCAATCACAGAAAGAAAGACAAGTACTGTGTGATCAAACTTAAATGAAGTACCTAGAGTAGTTAAATTCATAGAAACAGAAAGTATACTATGATTACCTATAGGGGCTAGCGCAAGAGCAAAGCCACTTACAAATTGCTAAGAAGGAGTGGAAAGTTGTTTAATGGGTACAGAGTTTAATGGGTACTTTAACAAGATGAAGAGTTCTAGATATTGGTTGCATAACAATGTGAATATACTTTGCACTACTGAGCTGCTGACTTAGAAATTATCAAGATGGTATTATAAAAGAGTATAATTGCAACATTTGTAACACATAGAAATGATAAATGCTTGAGGTGATGATAGATAACCCATTTACCCTGATGTGATTATTACACAGTGTATGTCTGTATCAAAATATTACATAGACCCCAGAAATACATACACCTATTCTGTACCCATAGAAATTAAAAACTGTAAAAATAAAAACATAAGATGGTAAATGTTATGTATATTTTGTCACAATTTAAAATTTTTGAATTAAATAAGTAAACTTAATAGAGGTCTTCTATTCCTGCCCTTAAAGAATTTTCACCAAATTAACAATATTTAAGGTGATTTATGAGACTACAATATCACGATTTCTACCTAAACTCAGGATTTCTAAAATAGAGCAAAGACCCAAGCACTTGAAAGATGTTAGAAAATGTTGAAAGATTAATTAACTTATTAATTAATTAAATTATTAAGATAATTTGCATTATCTAATGTAAAAAAAATCACATATTTACAAAATGTCTTTTTTATACCTTTTCTGGCAAACAGTGACTTTATACTTGCACTAATATATGAACACCAAACATCTCAGGATTTATTAGCTCACCTCAACTTTTTATCTCTTGCTTTTTCCAATAGAGAAACTAGGTAGAAACCCAAATTGTGTTGTTGTTTAAGAGATTAACTTGGTGCACAGGTGGAAACTGAAGAGTGGATGATGTTTGTCATTATACTCTTGTGTGACCTGAGCTGCTGCTGAGCTTCATGAGGTGTTTTAAATAATTTCACATCATACATTAATCCAAATTCATGCCTCAACATAATCAAATTATCAAATAGTTGAATGTCTGTAGAAAACAGGCTTATTAAGGGCTTATTAAGATTGAGTAAGGACTTTTTTTTCTATTTCAAAGAAGCTTTTAGAAAAGTTGAAGAAATCATTATTTACATGAAAATTAAGTATCAACAAAGAATTAAAACTACGAAGACAATTATGAAAAAATAGGATTTAAGGAAGTAAATATAGTTAATTGCAGATAAGAGATAACCAATGAAGGCTATGGTTTTCAAGGAAGCCTCTGAAATATATTTTTTTAATATGTAGGGAAAGATAGACCAGAGCAAGGATTCTCAACTGAGGGCTATTTTGCACTCCTGGGGATGCTTAGCAAGACCTGGAAATATTTTTGGTTGTCACAACTGGTATCTAGTGGGTGGAGTCCAGGGATGTGGCTGGACATCCTACAAGCACAGGACAGCTCCCTACAGCAAGGAATTATCTGTCCCACTATGTCAATCATGCTAAGATTGGGAAACAGGGATGAAGCTAAGCTGCTTGATGAAAAGGATTTTACTGAAGTGCTGGAGAGTGGAGGAGATAAGACATGACAGAGAGAGGCAGGGAATAGTAGATACAAAAGCACCAAAGAGCGCTAACTGGATCAATCCAACGTGAGTTAAAGACTTTACACAGGTATGGGCCTGTCTTTAAAAACAGACTGGAAAGAGCGTGAGCTTAGGAGCTTTGCTATGTTTGTGATATGTCTGCGATATTGTTTCTAATATTCAGTGGGGGAGAGGATAACATTAATCCCAATATCACAGACGGTGTACAGACCCCTGTGATATAGTTCCTAATCTACAGGAAAAAGAGAATAATATTGCACCCAATATCGCAGGGGGTGTAAACCCCCCTTGTATATTGTTCCTAATATGCTGCGTGGTAGAGGCTTATATTACTCCCAGTATCGCAGAAGATGCACACACACCTGTGATATAGTTTCTAATACCCAGCGGGAGAGACGCTGCTGTTACTTTCAATATCGCAGTGGGTTACACCCCCCACCACCCCGTGTTATTGCTCCTAATATCCAGGGGAGAAGAGGATGATATTTCTGACAATATTGCAGGGGGTGTACACCTCTTCTGTGATATGGTTCCTGATATCCAGGGGGTGAGCCGATGGTATTACTCCCAATAACGTAGGAAGTGTACACTCACCCTGTGATTTTGTCCCTAATAACCACAGGGGGAGAGGTGATATTACTCCCAGTATTGCAAGGGGTGTACCCCGGCCTGTGATATTGTTTCTTATATCCGGGAAGGGAAAAGATGGTATTACCACCAATATTGAAAGGATGTACACCCCTCATGTGATGTTGTTCTTAATATCCAGGTTGAAAGAAGATAACATTACTCAAAATATAACAAGGGGGGTACACCCACCTGTGATATGATTCGTAGAATCTAGAAGAAGAGAGAATGATATTACTTCCAATAATACACGGGATGTACAACCCCTTTTGATATTGTTCCTAATATCTAAAGGAAGAGATAATTATATTACTCCCAATACCGCCAAGGTATCCACCCTCCTGTGCTATTGTTCCTAATAAGTGGCGGGGGAGGGCATGATATTACTTCAAATATCGCAGTGGCTTTACACCCCTTCTCTGATATGGCTCCTAATTTTCAGGGGATAGAGTACGAAGATACTCCCAATATAATAGTGGGTGTACACCCACGCTGTGAGATTTGTATGAATATCGAGGGAAACACAGCGTGATATAACTCCACATCTCGCGAAGAGCCATTTTGGGATATTGTTCCTAATATCCGGAGGCGGAGGGGATGATATTAGTTTCAATATCGCAGGCTGTGTACACACACCCTATGAAAGTGTTTCTAATATCCGAGAGGGGAGAGAATACAAGTATTCCCCATATAGCAAGATGTTGAAGGACCCCTCCCGGTGATATGGGGAGTATTAGCACCCCCCTCTCTCCCTTCCTGGCTTTATGATCCACAGGCACGGGGGTGAGGCACCCGCCGCCATATGGGGAGTAACAGCACCCCCTTCTCCTCCCCTAGCTATTATGATCCACATGGCAGGGGGGTGAGGCACCTCCTGCCATATGGGGAGTAATAGCAGCCCCCTGTCCCCGCCTGGCTATTATGATCTACATAGCAGGGGGTGAGGAACCCCCCACCATATGGGAAGTAATAGCAGCCCCCTCTCTCCCCCTGGCTATTATGATACACATGGCGGGGTTGGGGGGTCAGGCACCTCCCGCCTTATGGGAAGTAATAGCCGCCCCCCTCCCCTGCTGGCTATTACGATCCACATGGCGAGGGGGGAGGTCAGATACCCCCTGCCCTATAGGGAGAAATAGGCTCCCCCTTTCCCCTTGGCTACTACGATTCACATGGAGGGGGGGATTCAGGCACCCCCCACTATATGGGGATGAATAGCTACCCACCCCCCGGCTATTAGGATCCACATTTCAGGGGGGGCCAGGCATCCCCCTCCATATGGGTAGAATAGCGCACCCCCTCCCCCCCGGCTATTACGATCCACACGGCGGGAGCGGGGAGGGGGTCAGGCATCTCCCGCCGTATGGGGAGGAATAGTCCCCCGCCCCCGCGAGGTTCAGGCACCCTCCGCCATATGGAGAGGAATAGCCCCCTTCTCTTTCCCCCTGGCTATTACGATTCACATGGAGGGGGGCGGATCAGGCATCCCCCGCCATATGGGAAGTAATAGAACCCCCCCTCTCCCTACCCCTGGCCATTACAATCCACATGGCAGGGGTGTCAGCACCCCCTGCCCCAGCCATATGGGGAATAATAGCACCCCGTCACCTCCCCTGGCCGTTATTTGGCTCCTCTGAGACTGATATCCATTATTTATAAAATGGAAATAATAATATTTACCTCTTATTTTTGTTATCAAGGTCAAATGAAATAACTTTAAGTGCCTCTCACCAAGGCAGGACAAGAGCAGGTGATCAATAGTAGACAGGGAAATGTTCATTCCTTTAATTCTCTCCACCCTGGAGATTACTGAGGCTCATTTTGCAGATTCTCAATTACTATTGCAATCAACCACAGACTTATTAGGTAAGCCTTTATTATCTGCTTCCATTATTTCATTCATTTATTCACCAAATATTTCTTCAACGATCCTTCTTTTCAGACACTGTTTTTTCCTGTAAGAGAGCCATCATTCTCTTAGAGAAAAACGGATTTATTTACAAAAACAGTAGGAGGAAATCTTACAACGCATATGAATGAATAATGTACAGATGACTCTGAACTTGCAAGTTTCCTGAATGAGGATCATCAGAGATCCCAGTTCTAGAATCTGCTTTGATGATACTTGCAATTCACTGTGAACTCTTTTGTCATATCAGCAGTTCTCTCTTAACATGATCTAATTCTCTTTGCTCAAGTCGAAAACATTTTTTATTTGCTGTATTGCCATGGTTTTTCATAAGTCTTTGCCACCTACAGAATGCCTTTGTTAAATTTATTGTTTGTTTCAGTGGTGTATGGATTGTCTCTGCTTGATCAAGCAAGAATAAGACTTTTTTAGAAATAGCCATTGTTGAGACTAGTATCCACATTGTGTCCCTAGGCAGCGGTAAGCATAACTACTTGTCACCACTTCTAGTACAGGATGTAGGGTTGGATATGGAAAGATAGGATAGGAGAGGGAAATCAAGATGCTGTGAGCCCTAGTTGCCTCTAACAGCTCTGTGGGGACACAGAGTAAAAAAATATTCAGTGTTAGCCAAAACAAGAAGGAAAGGATGTCCTTTGCACTACTTGAGCTGTGACTTTAAAGATAAGTAGAAAAATCAGGGGAGAATATGCCAGGCAAAAGCAACAGCTGGAAGATAAAAAGGGCTACAAGTGGAAATACATCACTGGTGGACGTAGAACACAATAGATAGCTCTCCTCAGTGGGATCCTGGGGTATGAGGACAGAAGGGACAGGAGAGGCCCACAGCCATGTGGAACACACTGAGGAGTTTGGATTTTTCAAAAGGTTATGTGGAATTATTAAATGATTTTATAAAATGAGGTAATAAAATCTTCATATCTGTGCTTTTAAAAAGCTCCTCTGGCTGCATTGTGCAAGATGGATTGGAAAGGGCAAGGGCAGAGAATAATACAGCAAATACCAATACAGAAAATGTTTGACTTACAAACATGATCTTGTGACTATTGCCCCAGAACAAATTAGATTGTAAGTATGGTGAACCTGTGCATACCTTCATTTGTATATAGCATTACCTGGTGGCAAAATCTCTTGCTTACTATATCAGACACTGTTCTCCAGAGAAACAGAACAAATGGGATAAAGATTACGCACCCTCACAGACACACATACACTTCATTTTTTTATTATTTATTTAGTTTAAGAAATTGGCTCATGAGATTAAGAAGGCTGGCAAGTCCAAAATCTTCAGGGTGGGTTGCAGGCTAGAACCCCAGAGAAGACCTGGTGCTGTATTACAAGTCCAAAGGCCATCTGCTGCAGAATTCCCTCTTGCTCAGGGGAGGTGAGTCTTTTTGTTCTATTTGGGCCTTCAACTGATTGAATGATACTCCTCTTCCCCACATTATGGAGAGCAATCTGCTTTGCTTGAGGTCCACTGTGATGATTAATATTAAGTGTCAACTTGATTGGATTAAAGAATCCAAAGTATTGTTTCTGGGTGTATGCATAATATTGCTAAAAGAGATTAACATTTGAGTTAGTGGGCTGGAAGAGGTAGACTCACCCTTAATCTGGGTTGGTGCCATCCCCCACCTGGCTACCAGTGCAGCTAAAAAAGCAGGCAGAAGAAGGTGGAATGAGCACACTTGCTGAGTATTCCGGCCGTCTTCTTTCTTCTGTGCCGGATGCTTCCTGCCCTCGAACACCAGACTCCAAGTTCTTCAACTTTGGACGCTTGGGCTTTGGAGGCTTGCCAAGACCTCTCAGACCTTCAGCCACAGACTGAAGGCTGCACTATCAGTTTCCTTACTTTGAGGCTTTGAGACTAGGACGGATCCACTACTGGCTTCCTTGCTCCTCAGCTTGCAGATGGCCTATCATAGGACTTTACCTTGTAATCATGTGAGTCAGTTCTCCTTAATAAACTCCCCTTCATATATACATACATCCTATTAGTTCTGTCCCTCTAGATAACCTTAACACATCCACCAATTTAAATGTTAATCTCATCAAAAATTGCCCCACAGAAGCTTCCAGAATAATATTTGACCACACATCTAGACACCAAGTCCCCGCCAAGTTGACACATAAAATTAACCACTACAAGACCACTTCTTGTAAACTTTCACTCATATGCATCTCCTTAAACCATACTTAATCTCCAGATAAAGACAGTATGACTTTGCCTTGGGGATTAAGTTTTCAACACATGAACTTTCGGGGAACACATTTCAACTAAAGCACTAGCCTTCCAGGCTGACTACTGTGAAAGGGAGGGCATATTTCCATCTAACATGACACAACCTTGCACAAAACTGGAAACACAATAACTCTTTCTAACTTCCTGAGCTGCAGTGTTAAATGCATAAGCTCTGCTTAGTGGGCCCATATGAATAAATTCAACCTGTTCTTTCTTTATGTTTCTTCCAACATAATCCCACACATTTAATGTCCATCCTCGTACATATTTTTAGGATTTCTATCTGTATACGTTAGAAAAATAAAGTAGATCTTTTGAAATGCAACACACTTCTTCATGGGTCAAACATTGTAACTCAGGAACCTGATGAGACTTGAGTCTATTATAAGTCTAGAAGCAAGGTTGGATTATGGGGGTGGCCCTAAGAAGAATCAGCGTTCTCTTGCAAGGCAACTGCTTCAGGGGAAGTCATTACCATTTCCACAGGCAATGAGGCATTGATCTCCTCAAATTTGGATGGAGAGTCTTCTTCTACTGGCAAAGAAGACTCATTAGAATTTAGAGGCTCAGTATTTGCAGTTTCATCAGGGTCTTCCCAAATGTCTTCATTCCAACTTTTAGAATCTCATTCTTTCCCAGTCAATGCCCTAACTTTAACAACAGACACCCTGCAAGGTTGGTGCTATGCTTTGAATGTGTTCCACAAAAGTTTCTGTGTTGAAGCCTTAATTCCCAATGCAACAATATTGGGGCCTAATAAGAAGTGACTCAATCATGAGGGTGAAACACTTATGAATGTATTGATGTCGTTACTACAGGAGTGAGTTAGTTATCACCAGAGAATGTTGTTACAAAGAAAGTCTAGCCCCTGGTGCTTCTCTGTGTCTCAAGCACGTGCTTCTGCCTCTTGCCCTGTGCCATGAGATGACCCTCACCAGATGCCAGCGCCATGCTCTCAGACTTCTCAGCCTCTAGAACTATGAGATGAATAAATTTACATTGTTTATGATTTAACTAGTCTGTGCCAATCTGTTACAGTATCAGGAAAATGGACGAAGACAGATGGGAATGTAATTTATTTTGTACTTTAGCCACTGGAAAGATGAGATTTTACATTTAGTTTTCAGCAATCCCAGCTCTGCAGCTACAGAAGATAAGGCTGTCCTTCAGGGTACATGATTTCAGGTCATTTATACAGCACTTAAGTTAGGAATTCAAATCCCTGAAATTATTATTTTCTTTCTCCACTTTCTCCAGCAACATTAGAAATAAGCAGTCAATCTCCTTACTCATTAGTGTGACAAAAATGTTTAAAGGTATCATACACATTGTTAATCATACCTTTGCCTCTTACAAATGTTTGATTAGGAGTATTCCTTGGTGACATTTTTCATGTCTATGTTGCCACATCACATTATAGACTATCAGTGCTCTCTATGACTGCAATAGAGTCATTAATGTCTTTAAATCTAATAAGATTAGAAATCCAAATGCAGAAACCTAGAACCAATTCAGAAAACATATCTCTAAGATACTGGTTTCTCTACAACCACTCCTGGTGGTTGTAGACCAAAATCTGTCTTAGCTGGGATTATTTAGAAAAACAGAACCAATAGGACATGTGTATTTATATAGAAAGAAACTTATTTTAAGAAATTGCTCACGTGATTAAGGATGCTGGCATATCCAAAATCTATAGAGTGGGCTGGCAGGGTAGAAACCCAGAGAAGAGATAATGCTTTAGTTCAAGTCTGAAGGTCATCAGGCTGCAGACACAGAAAAGAGCCAATCTTATAGGACAAGTCTGAAAGCTGTCAAACTAGAAACCCAGCCAGGAAAGAGCTGATGTTGCAGTTTAAGTCTGAAGGAAATAGTAGGAATGGAGAGGAAGTGACGCAACTAGACATGGGCTTGTTTGGCCAGATGTTTTTGAAAGCTAAACTCGGATGACTGTGTCTTAGAGATCATGAATACTAACTTAAAATAGTAAAGAGTGAAGAGCCAGATAGTCACAGACACACATCTTAATACTTCATTTGGGGTGTTTTTTGACAATGAGGATTGTCTGGAAGGTTTTCGTGAATTAATCAAATGAAATATACTACTTACTAGCAGAAGAGAAAGTTTTATAATTCTTTGTACTTAATAATGTGATTACAGGTAAATGACTGTTACCTGAAATCTATTTTTTTCTTTAAAATAGATGCTTATTTAAACCTTGAGTCATTTGCTGTTTTTCCAGGGCTAATTCTATAACTACGGGTTATGATTCTTTGTTGATTAAGTTACTTATCAAACCTTTATTCATCATTGGATATAATCAACTTTTTGGAGGTTAATCTTAACATACGTAGTACTATACGTAGCCATTCAAGGTTTCTGAATAAAAAAGAGGTATAATCAAAATAATGCATTAGAGGCCAGCACATCTTTCTGTTTTTTTTTTATTTTTGAGATTGCTGTCAGGGAGGTAATTATAGTACACTAGCAAGGAAGATTAGAAACTAAATAAGGCAGTGACAACAGAAAAAATAAAAACAGGACAGATGGAAAAGGCATTACAAAGAACAAGTAAGGGACTGGTGACTTGGCAGAAGTGGATAGTTACTATCCCAAATCAGAACAGTGATGAAGGTGGTAGATCAAATATCTTGGGGGTTATGGCAAGTTCCATTTTATGACTACTAGATTAGTACTGCCAAAATGTTATCCAAGTGTAGGCCGTGCACGGTGGCTCATGATTGTAATCCCAGCACTTTGAGAGGCAGAGGCGGGCAGATCACTTGAGGCCAGGAGTTCGAGACCAGCCTGGCCAACATGGTGAAACCCCATCTCCACTAAAAGTACAAAAAGTTAGCAGGGCTCGTGCCTGTAATCCCAGCTACTCAGGAGGCTGAGGCATGAGAATCGCTTGAACCTGGGAGGCAGAGGTTGCAGTGAGCTGAGATTGTGTAACACTGCACACCAGCCTGGGCGACAGAGTGAGACTCTGTCTCAAAAAAAAAAAAGTTATCCAAATGTAAATGTTCACACTATGAAATATAAAATGAAAGCAGGCTAGGATCAAGGATAAGAATTTGAGATGAGTTTTCTTTTGTTTTGTTTTGTTTTGTAGATATAAGTTTATATTGAAGAAAGCCATGGGGGCAGGGGGGACTCTGAAAGAAGAGCTACTAGAGAAATAAATAAGATTGTACATGAAAATAATCTGCCATATCTTTAGGAAATGAGACCAGCAGAGAGAGAAGGAGCAGTAAAAAGCATATGAAGGCAAGCACAGTACTGTGAACAGAGAAGAAAATCTCCCTTGACCTCACATATGACTCGCTTAACACACCTAAATCCCTAGCCATCACCCTATTTCTCCTTCTATTAACAGCAATATTTTTAGAAAATACAATTTTGCTGTCTCTTTCTAGCACTTGACATTCATTTGAACTTCAGCCCATTAAATAAGGACAATATTCCACCCACTCCCTTAAAACTACTCTCTAAAATCTCAGAGAGCCTAACAGTCAAAATCTAAGTGGATTTTTTTTTCATTTTTTTTATTGTGTTTCTTCATTTTTTTGGTTACAAACCACACATTTATTTTAAAATATTTCTTCTCTTGGTTTATTGAAAACAATATTTTCTGGATTCTTAAACTTTGGGGGGATAGGGGACTTCTCAGTCTCTATTCCTTTTGTTTCCTCCTCTAAATATATTCTTTAAGGCTATTTTCTCCACCTCCTCTTCTCACATTTTGAATTATACCCAGGCAATTTCTTCTATGCACCTTGGTTCTCTTTCTTTACCCTAGCTCTTTCTCATGATCTCTGAACAACAATGCTTTATTCTCTACTAGGACTTCAACTGGTGATTCCGCAGTCATCGTTAAGTCAGCCTGCAAGTCAACATTTTCCAAACTCTACTCATCTCCTTCTCAGCTGCCATTCCTCCTTTGTTTGCAAACTTATATAAAGGCATTTCTTCCCAGTGGTCTAGAACCTGGGAATCATTCTAGGTCCCTCTATATCCCAATTATCGTAACAAAGCACACAATTGCACATGAATTTACAACCACCTAAATATGTTTTTTATATACCTCTTTCTTCTCCGTTTCAACTGCCACTGCTCTACTTCATGCATAGTCGCCTCCTACCTAGAATACTGCAGTGGGCTCCTCACTGATCCATCTGCTTCTTGTCTTACTTTATATCTCTGCATCAATTTGCTTCTCCACGCTCTCTCCCCAACATGTCCACTTCAAATACATCTACCATACTGATGTTTCCAAAAGTCTCCATGTAATATCACTCACATTTTTGGAAAATTATCCCCATAACCTACAGAAGCCAATCTGTACAATTAGCAACATAAACAAAGCCATCCAAGACCTGACTTGCCTCTCCAGCAATATCTGTTGCCTTCATTATGTCACATCCTCCTCTCTTTTGTGACTAGTGAACTGCTGTCCCCATTCCCTTCTCAGTTCAAGCGTTATTTTCCTCCAGTATCTACCACATGCCAGGAACTGTGCTTAATGCCAGAAACACAAAAATGAATAAGGTAGTATATTGCACATAGGAAGTAATTGATAAATGAAAGTATGAGACATAAACTGAAATAAATTAAGTGCAGGACATAATTACAAAGTATAATGGAAAACATAGGAGACATACATATGGCTGATCTTTCCTGTGCGGAAACAGGGAATCAGGAAAGGTTGTCTAAGTGGTCTGACCTCGGAGTAAATATTCACCAGGTAATCAGATGGAAGAATTAATTTCACTGCAGAAGAGCAGTCAGAGCAGATACCGCAAAGGAGCACGTCATGCAGAAGGAAGTTACGAGTGTTTCCACTTGGCTGATACACTGAAGGTCACAGGGAAGACTAAGGAAGAATGAGGTTGAATAGAATGGGGTGGAGAGGGGGGCAGCAAATAAGATCTAAAAAAAAATGGTCAGGGGAAAAATCACAAAAGGATTTGTATGCAAGTTCCCCATTACTAAGGCAATGAGAAAACTGAATGGAAATGGTTTTAGAGGAAGGACTGGCATATGAAGTGCAAGCCAGGAGACCAGGAATAGCAGTTGCAGATTATTGCTGGAGTCCTGCAGGTAGACGAGCAGGCATTAAGCAATAGCGGCAATGGCTAAGAGAACCAAATATGTAAGTGCGATGATCTGAAAGTTTGTGTCTCCTCCAAAATTCGTATGTGGAAGCATTAACCCCCAGTGTAACAGTACTAGCAGGTGGGGCCAGTGCAAAATGATTAGATCATGAGAGTAGATCCCTTATGAATGGAATTAATGTCCTTATAAGAGAGACCCCAGAGAGGTGCCTTGCCTCTTCAGCCAAGTGAGGAACACAGCAAGAAGGTACCATCTCTAAGCCTTCACCAGACACTGAACCTGCCAGAGCCTTGATCTCGGACTTCCTCAACTCCAGAACTGTGAAAAATAAATTTCTGTTGTTTATAAGCTCCCCAGTTTATGGTACTTTGTTATAGCAGCCCAAATAAACTAAGACAGTGAGCTACTAAAGAAACAAACCTAGTGTCAGATTCTATGTGGTTTGGGATGAAGAATCAGGAAAAATCTACATTGATTTTTGTTTTCCTGGGTAAGGTGATTTGCTGGATGTTACTATGACAATTCAATCCTTTTTTCAGAAATGAAGGGTTTTATAATTTACCAGAGTAATTATTTTATTTTTTCGTTAACCACTGTTAATAAATTGGGCTAATTTGAACATGTCAGTTTCTTAACTTCCACACCCAAACCTAATCATTTTCAATGGTTTTATATAATGTGTATCACTGATATTATTTTACATATTTTGCTTCTTGCTGTTAAGAACATCAGAGGCATATTATTTTTTGTATTCATTCTTGAGTCTCCAAAGATTACTGTATTCTACTTTTTTGTTTTCAAATGAACTAGATCCAGCTTCCACTTCTAATAAAAACTATGAATTTTTAGGGCATATATTGATTAAATGTCCTTAAATAGTAGCTCGCATTTGCTACTCCACCCATAAATGAGAAAATCTGTAATTTTGATGGCCACAATAAAAGACCTTACACAGTTCTTTTCTTAAGTGTTGGTTTCGTCGCAACCCAATCTGTACTTTTTCCTTTCCTCCGTTAACAATTCCAAAAACATAGTTGATAAGTTAATAGCCAAAATAATTAAAATGTGGGATTCCTGGCTGCCAATAGGGTGACACCAAACCTCGGGAGCTAAGCACAGGTGTCAATGATTCATTAGCAAAATGTAACATTGTAAGACTGGTAGCTAAGCATGCAGTAAGAGCCAATTACTCCTACTAGCACTGCAAGGTTGCCTTTGGCTGGAGAGAACTACCAGAGAATTGCCCCACCCCCTACTCTCCATCAGCAGCTCTTCTGCATGAAAGTGGATGCTTCCCTGTTGGCATGTATGGGCTGTTTAAGCAGAGGTGGAAAGGATCAGTGAATTGTCAAGTTCCTCTATTTGTCAGCACAGAATTAGTCTAAAGGGAAATGGGGTTGAATCTGTTTTGCAGCAAGTTATGCAATCTTCCATATTAATGACAGATATCTTATCCTTGAATGGTGGATTTGTTTAAAGAACTTTCACAAGCATTTGGCAGAGGTTATATATTTTATAAATGATGCATGCATATCCCAAGTACATGTTAGAGATGACAAGGAAACTGATGCTTAGAAATATTTAATGTCGTGCCCAGAACCAAGTTTCCCAATTCTAGTGCTTATTCAGTAACCTAAATGAGCATTTCTATACAAATACACTCTAAATTTTGCTAGCTTGTTTATTAACACATCTACAGTTTAATCGACTTTGACATAAAAGGGAGCTGCCTTTCCATCACTTCTATTCCCATGAAAAAACAATATTTATAAACTGTTAACATTTCATTTCATGTGTTAAAAGCTATCCCAATCCAGTTGCTGTCAGCCAGCACTCCAGAAGGTAAAACGGAATATCCCCAGATTGTTGTATTTCATGTCATGCCTACTGCCTCACAGCGCAAAGCAGACAAAGAAAGTTGATGATTGTTTAGTATGAACAGAGAGACAAATCATGCAAATCAGACTAAATAACACACCTTCAATTATGAGGTGTTTCAAATATTCAGATTTCCTTCAAATATCATTGTCTATATTTTTACAAGTTTTCCCCCTTTATGAGCTCTGGGTTTAACTTATAGTTCTTTTGAAACTATCTTCAATTATTGTTGTTTATACAATCATGTGCTGCATAACAATGTTTCAGTCAATGATAGATCACATATATACTGGTAGTCCCGTAGGTTATAATGGAGTTGACAAATTCCTATCACACACATACTTGCCATTGTCTTAGTACTTTCTTACACTATTCAGTACAGTAACATGCACCTGAAATACAGTCAACTTGTATTTTGAGATCTTGTAAGGCACAGGTTGTTTAAAGTGGTTACCAAGTGTAATACTGTGATATAATAAGAAATGTATATTTGCTTTCTGTCCCCAGTTTCTGGATCACAACTCCTTAAAACCCTTGGAATCTCCAGAGTGATAGAAGTGTCGTTTGAATGTTAATGAGTAAACTGGTGGCTGGGGGCCTCAGATAACATCAGGATGGGGGCAGGCCACAAAAAGATCATGATTAGAGAGTTGGGACTATCAGCCCCACCTCTCAATTTCTGGGGAGGAGAAAGAAGCTAAGGTTGAGATGATTACCAATGGACAAAGACATAATCAATCATGCCTGGGTAACAAAGCCTCCATAAAAACCCAAACAGGCAGGCGGAGTTCAGAGAGCTTCCAGATTGCTGAATATGTGGTGATGCCTGGGAGATGATGTGCCTAGAGAGGGCATGGAAACTCCTCACCCTTTCTCACTTTGTCCTATGCATCTCTTTCTTTTTTTTTAAATTTTATTATTATTATACTTTAAGTTTAGGGTACATGTGCACAACGTGCAGGTTTGTTACATATGTATACATGTGCCATGTTGGTGTGCTGCACCCATTAACTCGTCATTTAGCATTAGGTATATCTCCTAATGCTATCCCTGCCCCCTCCCCCCACCCCACAACAGTCCCCGGTTTGTGATGTTCCCCTTCCTGTGTCCATGTGTTCTCATTGTTCAATTCCCCAATTCCCACCTATGAGTGAGAACATGCGGTGTTTGGTTTTTTGTCCTTGCAATAGTTTGCTGAGAATGATGGTTGTCCTATGCATCTCTTTCATATGGCTGTTTATCTATATTCTTTCTAATATCCTTTATAATAAATGGGTACACATTTGTAAAGTGTTTTCCTGAATTATGTGAGTCATTCTATCAAATTAACTTGAGAATGGAGTCATAGGAGGCCCCAATTTGTAGCCATTTGGTCAGAAGTGCAGGTCACACAACCTAGGGCTTGCTATTGGCATCTGAAATGGGGGGCGGTCTTGTGGGATGGACCTTTAACTTGCGGGATCTGACTCAACTCCTGGTAGATAGTCTCAACATTGAGTTCAATTGTGGGACTCCCAGATGGTGTCCACCAGAGAATTGTTTGGTGTGCAGGGAATCACCCCCACACATCTGGTCACAGGAGTGTTCTCTGTTGATTGTCAGAGTAAAGAGAATGACAAAAAAAACCCACAAAAAACCAAAGCCAGTTTGGTGTTTTTCTCTGACCAGAAAACATAAATATGCACATAATTTGATTGTGTACTAATGATATTTTAATCTCCTGAAAGATGGCATGCCCAAATATGAGTCATGTTCTGTTAATAGAAGATAAGAATGTCCCTGAAAGTTATGTGTCTGCCACAAATTGTCTTCGTGAATGAACATTAAAACTGAATGAAACTCTTGGGAAAAACATCCAAATGAAAAGTGAGAAATCTAGTCAACCATCTGGTACTTTCATATGTGATGCCAAACATCCAGATACTTGCTAAAATCTGGATGAGCACTAGCTGTCATTTCATTATAGCTTGAGTTGTTTTTTTTTTTTTTCAAATCTCAGATGGTTCTAGTAAAATGTTGACTTCCAGAGATGATTATATATCCATAAGGTAGTATATCATCAATAGAATTAGGCTTTTAGTTTTAGTATCGATATTTTGAATAAACCTATCATTAGCAAATACCAATTCTCTTGTCAAAAATACTACTTAAGCAAAAATTGTCATATGTGATCTGAAGATGAGGTTTAACTTTTGTGAAAATACAGATGCAAAAATTTAGACTGTTTTTTAATCTTTTTTTACTAAACAGAAAAAAGCTTAATATGTCATGTTTACTAATAACAATAGTGACACTTAGTAGCCCTGATTGAGCAGAGTTCTGTCATTAAGACAACTGTTTCATTGTCACCCATCCATAGAAAATAATTTGAATGAATCATCTAACAAATGTAGACACAATGATGTTGAGTTTATAAAGTTCTTTAAAAATAACAAGACACCCTTAGTGACACCCGTAAATTTTTTGATAGATCATCTAATCGATATGTGCTACTTATTATTATATTTTACTCTATGGCCAGGAGTGCTTAGCACTCACCAGTAAGAAAAATTAATGATAAAATGCTTTCTCAAAGAAAACGTTATACAATGCTTTCAATTTACTTCTTGGGTTATTTAAACAAGCTATTCTTTCTAATTAATTAAATATTATTATATTTTTCTGAAATATATTTCAGAATGTATAGTTTTAAAATTTATTTAATAAAAAATAAAGACTTATATAGGCTTTCAAAATTAGTATTACCCAATGTCTTAAAGTAAAATGCATGACTCTAAAAATAATTGTTTGAATTTTTATGAAATAATATGTAATATTTTAGCCCAATCAAAAATCAGTATAATACTTTTTAATATTATTCAATGTTGAAAATAAATCAGTATAGTAATTTTCAGTACACATATAATAAGATACATGTATTACCGGTGCTCTTAGATCTGCATTGGTTAATACAGTATCCACTAGCAACACGTAAATATGAAGCATATGAAATATGGCTAGTACAACTAAGTAATTGAATTTTTAATTTTATTTAATTTGAATTACAACTGAAGCATTTTAAATTATTTTCCTGATAAACACAATATTGTTGTAGAACTTTCTTGTACTTTAAAAGTTGTAGCACATTAGATATTCTTGTATTGTGTGTAAGTGGGGCACATGCTTCATTACTAGTGTTCTCCATGAACACATCAACTATCTAATTGATGTCAACAGATTGTGATAGAGTTTGGATATGTGTCCCCTCTAAATCTCATGTTGAATTGTAACCACCATTGTTGGAGGTGAGCCTAGGTAGTAGGTGATTGGATCATAGGGCCGGATTTCTCATGAATGGCTTAGAGTCATCTCTTTGGAGATGAGTGAGATCTAGTTATTTAAAACGGTGTGGCACCTCCCCCCAGTTCTTGCTCCTGTTATCATCATGTGGCATGTCAGCTCTCCTTCCCTTCCACCATGATGGTAAGCTTCCTGAAGCCTCACCAGAAGCCAAGCAGATGTCAGTGCCATCCTTCCTGTACAACCTGCAGAACCATGAGCCAATTAAACCTCTTTTCTTTATAAATTACCAAGTCTCAGCTATTTATTTATAGCAATGCCAAAATGCAAGAATGGCCTAATACAGATTGGTTCAGTTGGAATATTTTTTCTTTTCTTTTCTTTTTTTGAGATATAGTCTCACTCTGTCGCTCAGGCTGGAGTGCAATGGCGTGATCTTGGCTCACTGCAACCTCTGCCCCCGACTCCCACCCCGCTCCCCCTAGGTTCAAGCCGTTCTCCTGCCTCAGCCTCCTGAGTAGCTGGGATTATAGGCATGCACCACCATGCCTGGCTGTTTTTTGTACTTTTAGTAGAGACGGTGTTTCACCATGTTGGCCAGGCTGGTCTCAAACTCCTGACCTCTATGCACCAGTAAAACATTGTAAAGTGTTTGCTTAAATGTTTCTTACACTCAATAGGAATTACAGTGATACCCCTATGTAAATTATAATTGGTAACTGGTTTGAATATTCATTACTATTATAATTATAATCAATAATGTATTTTCTAAAATGTGTATGCAGAGGTTTTTTTTTTCAATTTAAAATAAAGGCACACTATTGATGCACAATTAAGTCAAGATGCAGAAGTTCATGTTCCAACTGAATCAGTGAAAAAAACAAGTCTGGAAGGTGTGTTGAAACTTCTTGATGAAGGAAAATGGCAAATTTCTGCGGTAGAGCAAATTGAAAAAGCCCTTAGTTGTGTGAAAATATCTTTCAAGACAATAAAATGCCCAATGCAAAAAGATGTTTTCTGCAATTACTTAGTGACTGTAGTAAGAAATTTGCTCTCAAATTGTCAAAATTAATCACCTAAAATTCTAATGAAAATGTCAAAAATTTTTTCTAATTATTTTTGAACAGAATTAAACTTGTAATTTTAGCCAACCATAATACAGCTTGGATTCTTATATATTTCCAAAAATCCAAAAGGCTCCAAAATTCAAAACATTTTGAGCACAGACACTATGCCAGAAGTGGGAAGTTCCACTGCTAACTTTGTAAAAAGTCACAATAAGACAGTCAAAACTTTGTTTCTTGCACAAAATTGTTAAAAATACTGTAAAAAATTACCTTCAGGCTATGTGTTTAAGGTATATATGAAAGATAATTTTGTGTTCAGACTGGGGTTCCATCTTCAAGATATCTCATTATGTATATGCACATATTCCAAAATCCCAAAAACCCTGAAATCCAAAATACTTTTGCCCTCAAGCATTTCTGGTAAGGGATACTCAACCTCTATTAATAAATCTAGAGTTGACTTTTAATTTGTACAATATCCCTTTGAGTGAGTTTGACGTAATAAACTGAGTTGGAAAAAGAATTAGTTAATTTACCGAACATAGACAGATATAATTTTAAAAATAATACGCTTTTATTTCAAAGTCTCAAAGTTAAATCAATTTTTCAAAAAAAAAAAGGGGGGAAGAAAGAATCAGCTTAGTAAGGGTAGATGCAACTAGTAAAGGAAAGTGCTTTCCTTCTTTTTTTTTTTTTTTCTGCCGCCCAGGCTGGAGTGTAGTGGCATGATTTTGGCTCACTGAAACTTCCACCTCCCGGGTTCAAGCAATTCTCCTGCCTCAACCTCTCAAGTAGCTGGGATTACAGGCGCCCACCACTATGCCCAGCTAATTTTTGTATTTTTAGTAGCAACGGGGTTTCACCATGTTTGCCAAGCTGGTCTTGATCTCTTGATCTCAGGTGATCCACCTGCCTCCACCATCTAAGTGGTGGGATTACAGGAGCGAGCCACTGCGCCCGGCCAGAAAATACTTTCTTAATACTTGGTTTGTTGGTTAGAAAAAGTTTAAGTATGTTTGGGACAAATTGGATATAAATATGTAAATCTACTTTTTCAACTGCAAATTTTATGAAATCTTAATATAGATCATGTATTTCTGATGAAAATGTAGTGACTTAAGTGAGATGTGCTGTAAGTATAAAGTGTGCCACAGATTTTGAAGACTTAGTAAAAAAGAAAGAAAAGCAATATATCTTAAGTTGAAATGATAAAATGTTGGATATATAAAATATGTTGCTAAAATTAATTTCTGCTATTTTGTTTTACTTTTTTAATTTGGGCACTAGAAAATTCATAATTACATATATGGCTATCATATTTCTATTGGAAAGTACTTTCTTAGACAAATGAATAAATTACATTGTAAAAACATACAAAATATATTTTGTATTTATGTGAAATGCACTTTCTATTTGTCCTAGTTTCAGATCTTGGAAAAGTAGTTGGACAAGTCCTTTTATTAGCCACATATGTAGTATAAAGAAAAAGTTAAATAAATTACCACTTTAAAGGTCATATTTTTTATTCAAAATTGCATACTTAATTCAAAGTTAAAAGGTTGATTGTAATTTCTATGTTAGTGGTCTATATATTTTAGTGATGGTGTAATCAATAAAAGCATAATACAGTATTTTAGAATTAAAATATATATAGTATTTATTCAGACATGAAATGTCACTAGATAATATGTAAGATTCCACAAAATTGACAAAAATGGTAGAAACTAGAATTTAGGTATATTCGCTAGTGACCCTTGATTAATTTATCTTTGAAAATGAAATTTTACCTAGCTGTAATAAATTTTATAGGGTTTCAGTTTCAAAATGACTATGACATTTGCTTCAGAAATCAAGACAGTTTCCCATTATTCCCAAACATTTTCAAAGGAAATGTAAACACTTTTCACCAGACAAAAAAAAATTTTGAATACATTAATCATGTCTTAAAAAAATACATATGCTTCAGAGATACCTATAGAATGCATGGATCTTATTAGGAAATAATAAATGCAAGTGCTTCTATTAAATAAGTTGTGCAGTAAAATCTTTGTTTGCTTGATTTTTGCTGATATTCACACTCACAGCTTTCTACTTGACCAGATACAGAGACAGAAGTAAACTTCTGAATATTGTGAGTAGTCTCTTTTTGATTTACAAATCAGTTTATTTGATACCACCTCCACTATTTCAGATCCTGGGAATTTATCTCCACAGTCATGCCTTTCAACAATTTATAGAAATTTGAAGCTGAAAATCTTACAGATTACCTTGTCCAAACCCATATTTTACAGGTAGGGAAGCTGAGGTCCATGGATGATAGCAACACTTCATTAGTCAATTAAACTGGAAAAAACAAAACACAGAAACTCTTTTCCAGGGGGCAGGATTTTTCCCAATAAATATATCATTCTGTTGATCCATACCCTTGCCTTTATTTCTCTTCCTCCTTTAGGACGGATTGGATTTTTTTATCCAGAGTGAAAAGTAATTATTGTTGAAGGTAGCAGCTGGGGGACTGGGGGCTTCATGGAATGGAAATCCCTTTTTCAGTATGGACATGCTAAAGCCCTGTCCCTGTGCGAGGAGCTCACTGCCATGCACTGATTCTTTCCTGGAGGGTGGGCCCAGCCCCGTAAAGAGAAGAGAGAAATTTCTCCATAATCCTAAAATAACTTTTTTTGTAAAGCATGTAGGATCAGAGGATCTTCTGACTATCCTATCGATACATGTAGTTTGTCTACTCATGTTTTTCTTTTGCTTCTCTTCATGCATTTAATACTTCCATGGCCGTGTTGCATTTCTAATGTTCTGAAAGAAGAACAGCCACAACGTTTGAAAAGTAGTGAAGTATTTGATCTAGTGCTCGACTTAACATATCCAAATCTGCTTTTTCTACATCTGTAGATGACTGCCCAGAGTGCTAACAAATATACATATATAATTTGATATTCATTAACACAAAATGTTTCATTTGATGTTTTGTACTCTACTCACAATATCACAATAACAGGCTTTTTCTTAATTTTCATAAATTAAAAGTAAAACATCAATAATGGTACTCAAAGCCTATATGAGACTTTTTTTTTTCTTTTGGATATTTGAAGACCCATTCACTGCCTCCCAAAGAAATCAAATAGCTCTTCAGATTCTAAGTTTGGCAAGTTGGAGAAAACAAAACATTTTGAAATACATTGTGGATCTGAGCAAAGTTTTACAGACTTAATTTGTATTTACTTTTATTAAAAAATAGCAAAAGTAAAAAGATGTTAGTAATTATCATCTACCAATTACAGTAAATAAGAGACAAACTTGCTAAAAACCAACAATATCAGATTAACGTAAGACAGAAGATAACCTTGCAGATCAGAAAACCTCAGGTGTTCTTCTTATTGGTGAAAACAATTTTAAGAATTTCTAAGCAAAATTATCTATGTTCCATTTAGGATGTTTAACTTTTATCAAAAACTGCATATAAATGCAAAGACATACATAAATGACTATGTTGACTTATGTATTCAAGCCTTTGCTAAATCTTCCTTTAAGACCAAAATGTTACTTAAAAAAAAAAAAAAAAGCACATAGATGCTTTTAAATTTGTTGTCATTGCAAGAAAAGTCTGAGATGTGTATTGAGCATTGGCATAAGCTTAGCTGGCTGGCATCAGAGTTAGTAACAGGTGGCAGAGTAAGCAGTAAAATTGCAAAGGCAGAACTGTTTGCATTTCCTGCAATATCATCTCAATCTTTTTCTAGTAAGTATAATTCTGGTCATTAGAATCACTATTTTGTTTTGTTTTTTAATGGAAGCCCAGAGACACAAGAATATTTATGTCTTATTGTTAATAACTTAGTTTATAGAGAAGGTTTTTAATCTATTATATCAGAAATAGTAATGGTCACATTTGTGTATCCTATGGTGGCATACAATTCACTTCCTAGGCATTGTTTTATTTTTTCCCACTCTAAGATGTGAATCTGACATCCTCAAAGAATAAAATACTATATTATACTAGTGTTGGGAACAGGCCCCCAAATCTGGCCATAAACTGGCCCCCAAACTGACCATAAACAAAATCTCTGTGGCACTGTGACATGCTCATAATGGCCATGATGCCCACGCTGGAAGGTTGTGAGTTTACCGGAATGAGGGCAAGGAACACCTGGCCCACCCAGGGTGGAAAACCGCTTAAGGCATTCCTAAACCACAAACAATAGCATGAGTGATCTGGCGCCTTAAGGACATGCTCCTGCTGCAGATAACTAGCCAGAGCCCATCCCTTTATTTTGGCCCACCCATCCCTTTGTTTCCCATAAGGAATACTTTTAGTTAATCGATAATCTATAGAAACAATATTTATCACTGGCTAGCTGTCAATAAATATGTGTTTAAATCTCTGTTCGAGGCTCTCAGCTCTAAAGGCCGAGACCCCTGATTTCCCACTCTGCACCCTATATTTCTGTGTGTGTGTCTTTAACTCCTCTAGCACCACTGGGTTAGGGTCTCCACAACAGAGCTGGTCTCGGCATACTGGCGACTTCTGTCATCAACTAACTTTCTCATTGCTGTGCATTTGATTTTTAAAAACATTGCATTGTTTTCCCAATGTTATTTATTTATTTATTTATTTATTTATTGACACAGGGTCTCACTCTCCCAGGCTGGAGTACAGTGGCACGATCATGGTTCACTGTAACCTTGAACTCCTGGCCCCAAGCCATCCTCCCACCTCAGCCTCCTGAGTAGCTAGGACTACAGGCCTGTGTCCCCACATCCAGTTAATTTTTGTATTTTTGAATGAACAGGGTCTTGTCACATTACCCCATCTGCTCTAAATTCCTGGCCTCAAGCAATCCTCACCTCTTAGCCTCCCCAGCGTGCTGAGAGTGCAGCATGAGCCACCACATCAAGCTTATTGAAATTTTATTAGTCCAAATTATTACTGTTACAAACACATAGAGAGTATCTTCTACATAATATATTTGAAATTTTCTTTGGAACAATAATATATATGTTTGGATTATGACTTAAGTATGTTTAGAATTATTGCTTAAAATTTCCATTGCTATTAAAATTAGAAATGCAAGACAAAAGTTTTTTGTAACAGCAGTATAAAGTTAATGTTACATATTTATAAAAATGTAGATGTTTATTTAAGTCTAACAGTAGAGAAAAAGAGTTCTATACTGTGGTTATGAAGAGTATAGGTTTTGAATTTAGTTAGATAAAGTCTTCCTTTTATAATTCACTTATCTGTAAACTTTACCTGAATAAAGGGGGAAATCGTAACTACTGAACAAGGTGGTGAGGGGAATTACACGGTTTCTTCTGAAGGCTGTAAGGGCAGCATCCATTCCAGGCTTGGCTCGTTGGTTTACACATAGTCATTTTCTCCCTCCTTCTCTTCATCAGGTCTCCCTTCAATGTGTATCTCTGTGTCCAAATTTCTCTTTTTATGAAAACACAGTCATATTGGATTAAAGTCTACACTCATGACCTTATTTTAACTTGACCTCCGTAAAGACTCTGTCTACACATGAAATCACGTTCTCAGGCACGAGGAGTTAGGGCATTACCATATGAATTCAACCCATTACAGACAGAAACTGAAAAAGGCTTAACCTTGTTTAAGAAAATAAGAACTAATAATTGATATAAGGTGCATTTTATGTCTGGATTCTGCATTAAGCATAACAACTTGGATTCCAATTAGTTTTAGCTCCATCAATTAAGACAAATGGGTGCCTACTACAGTAAACTTACCTATTGGAGTCATGCTGAAATTTGTTATAATCCATGTCTTCCTTTTTCTATCACCATTTTATTTTTTACCATCATTGTGATACATGTCTATTTTTCCTGTCTCTGCTCCTTACAAATCAATTGTATCTTGTAAGATTTTGGATTTTCTGATGTGGAGAATAAATCTGAAATAAAATGAAATACTAGTATGTAACCTTTCATGAACATTTTGGCTCACATCCATATTATTGGTCTTAGTGACATCCAGTGGCCACGACGGGTCAATGGCAGGATTTCAGATCTTCACAGAAATGTCTTTACTATGTAGTCCTCACCTAGAACAGAGGAAAAATAATATATTCTTAAGCCATTGGTTGACATGGTTGTAATAAAATATCCCCTGGTCTTTTTTGATTCATAAATTGAACTACCTTTTAGATAAAAAATAACGATTATTAAGCTTAGTTTTATTTTACTTCACTTTTGTCAATGATTTAGTGTCTCCCATCACTTAAAAATATTTAATTTACAAAAGCTATTTAAAGAGAAGTTCTAAACAGACAGGATTTTATACCATTGAATAGTATTTTATTTTCACACATCTCTAAGTTAGAATATTTTACTAAAATAAAATGATCAAATATACTAGTAATGGTATGTGTCTTCCTAAACAATCAAAGTTGTCCTTTCAAGTAATAACTTTAAATATCACATATCTCCTTAGAATGTAGTGAAGAAAGTTTGTGCTGAGACGTAATTATTAAGGTCTGACTATGCTTCAGGGGCTAAATTTGGAGAATGAAGAACCAGACGATTGCTTGGTTAAAAAAAAAAAAAAGTTCACTAAATGTATGTTGCAAATGTTTGTGCCCTGAGGAAAGTTTAGTCCTTCTGGCTGAGTTTCAGATAATAACAACGCTGATCTGTATTATAGTGATAAGCTACGAACTAACTACAAATAATGGTTACCTAGTAATTTGTAGTTTAAAAAGTCAATTATGCAAATTTGCACATACAAAAAACCTATGGGGAGTTGAGAAGTGAATCTTTCTTTCTAACTAATAGCAAAGTAGCCCATATTCAATCGCTTTTGTTATATATTACAAAGCTACAAACCTACAGGACTAGCCATAAGATACTCAGTGCATACTTGCCATGAATAGAATTTAGCAATATGATACTTACAATTTCACTAGGAAATTTATATACATATATGTACACACACACATATATGCATACACACACACACACACACACACACACACACATACATATATATAAGACCTTCAGTTGAGTATATCATTAAACGCTAGGCTCTAAGAGAGGTATAGAAATAGAGTGGAGAAAAAATGGCAGTGGGTCACAGTCATTAGTAAAATCTTCAGGAGACAAGAGTACTATTCTTAAAATAACCATAGGGCTTTGATTATCAAGGAAAGCATGAGGAAAGGGGGAAAAGAAGCAGCTGAATTTAGGGAAGGGGATGTGGGTAAAACCTGGAAGTGAGGCACAGCTTGTGGGCATGGCCAGGGAAATATTCCGACCACAGGTGCAGCTGTTTTGGGAGGAGCAGGATGCTTGACAAACAAGTGAGGGCGCCAGTTGATTTATGCCTTGACCGAAGTCTGATTGCCAGATGAAGAAGAAGTCTTGTGGATTTTTAAAGAGCAATGACATGATACAAGCAGCATGGAAGAAGAAAAGT
Source organism: Hylobates moloch (assembly GCF_009828535.3). Taxonomy (NCBI): domain Eukaryota; kingdom Metazoa; phylum Chordata; class Mammalia; order Primates; family Hylobatidae; genus Hylobates; species Hylobates moloch. The sequence continues at coordinate 153,961,031 of NW_026652279.1, forward strand.
TTATGAGTCAAAACAAAGATGTACTGTGTTCCTCATAAGGTGACCATTAGAGGAAGCCAAGCACAATCTCATGAAAGCTTATACGCTGGAAAGAAAGGAAGATTCAGAGTCTCCAAGCACTAAATGAGTTTGGTGATTTGCAGTCTGTGGAAGGTACAGGTCAACAATAACTCAACAAGCTATCCAAGATATTGATTCTGTGAATGTTGCTGCTTTTGAAAGAAAAGGGGAGAGAAGATGGAAAGGGAATTTTTTTTTCTTTTTCTTTTTCTTTTTTTTGTAGAAAGAAACAAAGCATGGGCATATGCAAAGGAAAAGTCCTGTAGGAACTAGAAGTGTTAAAAATTGGAGCCAAAAGTGAGAATGACAGCCAAAAGACTAGACAAGACAGTAATGACCCCAAAGGAATAATATAACATAGAAGCCAAAGATTAAGCTTGGGCCAAAAATGAGGTGGGGAGAGGAATGGTTAAGGATTGGAGAAGCGGCCGGGTGTGGTGGCTCATGCCTGTAATCCCAGCACTTTGGGAGGCCGAGGCAGGCAGATCATGAGGTAAGGAGTTCAAGACCAGCCTGGCCAACGTGGTGAAACCCCGTTGCTACTAAAAATATAAAAATAAGCTGAGCATGGTGGCGTGCATCTGTAATCCCAGTTACTACTTGCAAGGCTGAGGCAGGAGAATCGCTTGAACCCAGGAGGCAGAGGTTACACTGAACTGACATTGTGACACTGTACTCCAGCCTGGGCAACAGAGCAAGATTCCATCTCAAAAATAAAAAAGAATTGGAGAAGAAAGTTAAAGAAAAAAAAAAAAAAAAAAAAAAAAAAAAAGGAGAATATAGTGTCTCAGAGGTCAAGAAAATCATATTTTTTAATAGAAAGGCAAATAGATACAATTGCAGTGGAGAAATCAATGAGAATCAACACAGGCCTTCAATTCAGTTGGGGCAGGAAGAGATGCAGGAGATGGAGTCTGCTGTAATTAACTTCAGAGGAAGTGTTTTCATGGAATGATTGGGTCTCATCCAATTTTCCGAAAATTGAGGGGGAAAGATGTTATTGAGGAAATTTATGAACTGAATTGAATAAGACCTTTGTATTAGGCTGTTCCTATATTACAATAAATACCTGAGACTGGGTAATTTATGTTTAAAAGAGGTTTAAAGGTCTCACAGTTCTACAGGCTATGCAAGCATGGCACCAACATCACTCGGCTTCTGGGGAAGACTCAGGGAGCCTTTACTCATGGGGAAAGGTGAATCAGGGGGAGTAATCTGTCACATGGCAAAAGCAGGAGAAAGAAGTAGTGGTAAGGGGGTAGATGCCACACACTTTTAAACAACCAGATCTTGTGAGAGAGAACTCACTCACTATCGTGAGGACTGCATCAAGAGGGTGGCAGTAAACCATTTATGAGTGATCCGCCCCTATGATTCAATGACCTCCCCCAACCAGGTTCCCCCTCCAACACTAGGGATTACATATCAATGTGAGATTTGGGTGGGGACATGCATGCAAACCATATCAACTGTTCATTCAAAGACCCTAATTAATAAGAGAAATGAAATAATATTGGGAAAGGAAAGCAGGGTGAAGCAAAAATGTCACTTTAATGGAGAAAACTGAGGCATTTTTCAAAGCTGAGAGAAATTCCAATTGGGAAAATAGGAAGATTAACTTAAAAGGGATGGCAGTGAAGACAGAAGTCCAGTAAGTTCCTTTATACATGTGAAGAGATGAGAGCAAAGGAACATCAGACATTCCTTTGCAACATCAGACTTTAACTTTCGAGAGAGGGTATATCTTGCCCTGAGATGTGAGAGGGAATAAATATAGATATAGGAACAGATAAATTGAATTACAGATGAGAGAACTAATGGGATTGGGGGCTTAAAGAAATAAAACACAGCCTGAAAAGTTTCCATGGAAAATGATCCAAGAAGTCAATGAGGATAAATAGAAGGAGTGGTGAGCAGGAGACCCTGGCCAAGCTGAAGTTGTACAGCAGGCCCTCGCAGGGCGCCAGCTGCACTAAGCCACACAACTTTCTCCAGCAGCGTTCTGCAGTCTGTGAGCAGAAGGCTCACCATGGAGCAATCCAAGGCTAGAGATGGGAGGGCCCTCAAGAGAGTCCAAAATACTGGCAAGAGGAGCACAGAGGCAGCTGACCACTTACTGCAAGGTGAAAAGGACTCAAGTTTGGTCCAATGAGAGAAGACTGATCTTAGCAAAGAGGGCTGGCATGAGTAATGTTGCATTCCGCAGTCAACAGAGAAAACATGTTTTCAGAGTTAAGGGGGAGGCAGAGAAAAGAAACGGTGCAAAAGAGCTGAATTTCAGTGTGATTGGGAGCAATATTTTATGTTAGGGGCTTAGTTCCATGTGTGGCTGAGGTGGCCTGGCAATCTTAAGCATGAGGTCAAGGGCTCTGATAAGTGGAGAACTTGGATGTTTAAAAGTATCATTTTGGATGAGGGAATGAAACAGTGGACAGACAGGCCAAAAGCTGGAGTAAGGAATTTGGGGACATGATTTCTTTTTTTTTTTTTTTCCTTAGAGCAGAGGTTCCAAAAGCATGGGTTTCAGATCAGCAGCATCTATAAATGTGATAGATCTGCAATTTGAGGGGGCTCATTTCTGCATCAGAAACTCTGAGGCGAATGCTTATCAATCCATGTTTTTTAAAAAACATTTATTTGTTTTAAAAATGTCCTTAAAAAACATTATTTTTACCGTATTTATTTAAGGTGTACAGCATGATGCTTTGATACATGCATACATATCATAATGATTACCACAGTCAAACAAATTAACATTCCCATCACCTTCCCATGTTTAACAAGTCCTTCAGGTGATTGGGTGCACACTTAAGTTTAAGAACAACTTTCTTAGAGAACAGAGCAAGGAGAATGGAAAGATTAGAGAAGGGCCTCACCTGTTAAGAAATAAAGACAACAAGGCTTGATCAGCATTCTGATATAATCAGCATGGATAATAATAATAACCAAGCAATACATTTTTATTTAACACTTTTGCATTTTATAAGACTTTCAAATATATTCTACAATTTAAGGCAGATGGGGACTTTATTCCATGGAGTTGGGATTGTAATCGAGGATGAAACTCTTGGAGTTAAGGATTATCTCGAAAACAGCATTTTCTGAGGAGAGCAGTGTTTTTCAGTTGATATAATGGAATGCTGTGAAGTTATTTTTAAGCAAATGGGAGTTTTGCCTAAGTTTAAAATGCTATTCCACAGAGCACAATGTATAAGGTCAGCAAGAGAAAAGACCTAAGGAAACTAAATATTATTGACAATATGCCACAGATGAAAAGTTGGTTTCAGAACCAGTGAGTCGTGGAGTATTTGGCTGAGGGGAGCAATGGATAGGGATGAGGTGGTGAGACCCACTTTGGGTGGAGGAAGAGAAGTTCTGAACTGTACAAACTGTATTTCATGGCACATGACAATGGGCATTGGAGTCAAAACAAAGTTTGAAATCTAATACCAACATATACCAGCCATATGACTTTAAGGAAGTTACTTCTCTGGCACTCAGATTCCTTCATTATCAATTAAATATTTAAATTTCCATTTAATTGAGCTGGTGTGAGAATGAAAAAAAATGCTGTATATACCATCGATATGTTTAATAAATGCAAATGATTCACACACTTCCCTCTCCCTCTCTCCCACTCTCTCTCCCTCTCTCTCTCTTCTGGAACTGTAAGTTCTTGTTAATGATATGAAGAACACAGAGATACGTTCAGCTATCATAAAGAGAATTAATACACGTGGGTTTTTAAAATAGATGCTACGGTGACAACTTTTGTGGAGCTATGGCTAATTTTGGCTACTCAAAATAACAAGGAAAATTTCCAGCTCTCTGTAACCTAACATAAGCCACCTAGAGCAACAATGTGTTTTTTTAATAGAAGCCAAATTTGAAGCTTGTTTTTACCATTCATGTGACAAATCTGCCTGATAAGGCCCAGGCTGCTCTCTACATTGAAGATGAGGTGAGCAGGCAGGCTAGGCCTCCACTCTCGCGGACCTCAAGTTCACATGCAGAAAACCAATTCTAATTTTTAAGTATGATAATTATATGTTTCCATAAATTGATTTTCTTCTTTGTTTTTTGAGACAAGGTCTTGCTCTGTCACTCAGGCTGGAGTGCAGTGGTACTATCACAGCTCACTGCAGCCTCACCCTCCAAGATGAAACAATCCTGCCAAGTAGCTGGTGTGCGCCACCATGCCTGGCTAATTTTTTTAAATTTTTAAAATTTTTTAATTTTTAATTTCTTGTAGAGATGGGGTCTTGCTATGTTGCCCAGGTTGGTCTCAAAGTCCTAGGCACAAGTGATCTTCCTGCCTCAGCCTCTCAAAGTGCTGAGATTACAGGTGTGAGCCATCATGCTTGGCCACATTTTTACATAAATTTCATGAAGGGGAAGAAATAAGATGTCTGGAGGACATGGCACTTAAATTGAGAAGGTGATGATGGGATTTAGAGCAGAAAAATATTTACATTTAATTATATTAAATTATCTTAAATATAATTAAATTATAATTTATATTATAAATCAGATTTGTAATATAAATCTGATTTATAATATAAATCATTCTATGTATAACATAAACTATTATCATATTATTAGTAGAATTAATATATTATAATACATGTAACTATTATATATTATTAATTTAGAATTTGAATTATAATAATTATTTAGTTTAATTTATATTAATATAGAAAATATTTATAAATTGCCTTAAAAGTTTCTCAAATCCTATTTATCTCAGCTACTTTAATTCCCACCTCAGTTTCTATATTTGAAAAATGATAAAGTGGAATAGGTCAATTCTAAAGTCTCTGGCAGTTCAAAAACTTCATAATTCTATGTCTTATTTTCATATAACATACCATAAGAAAAAACTAAAGTTTATGGTCACTTACTAAACTAATGATTTCAGACATAGGACTTCTCAAATGATCAGCAAATAAAAACTTCTCCAGGAGATTATTTTATGATTTTTATCAGATGAGCTTAGCAAAATGAATCAGAAAACATAAATATTAGTAAGTAATTGTGTGTCTACTTTGTGGACATATGCAAATTTGACTGATAGATTTATCCTGCTATAGAGAAGGCTTAAACAATAGTATCACATACTAGAACTCTAACTGTACCTGCTTTTCTTTTTATCTTTTTTTTTTTGAGACGGAGTCTTGCTCTGTCGCCCAGGCTGGAGTGCAGTGGTACATTCTCTGCTCACTGTAACCCCTGCCTCCCAAGTTCAAGTGATTCTCCTGCCTCAGCCTCCCAAGTAGCTGGGATTACAGGCGCCTGCCACCATGCAAGGATAATTTTTGTGTTTTTAGTAGAGACGGGGTTTTACCATGTTGGCCAGGCTGGTCTCAAACTCCTGACCTTGTGATCTGCCCGCCTTGGCCTCCCAAAGTGCAGGGATTACAGGCGTGAGCCACCGCGCCTGGCCTGTACCTGCTTTTCAATGATAATTTTATGACAAATAATAGGAATGTTTACTGTTTATAGAAAGGAATGTGAAATTTTAAGAAATGCATGCAAAATTTAGGGATGCTGCATTTTAACAATATTGAAAATAAGTAGTTTCAAGAAGAAGAGTAAATGATAAGTGTAATTCCCATTACAAATATGAGGTTGCTTTGTGATTTGCTAGGAACAAACTTTTAGCACATATATTCTGAAGAATCATGACAAGTTAGACATGTCATAATTTCCTGGTAATCACTTTATAAAAAAATATCACTCATTGTTAGATGATTTACATAAAAATAAATTAACAATGTCATTTGAATTTATTTAATTATTTAAATACTAGGCCAAATATATTCTTTAGAGAAATCTTTGTAAAATTGTATTTTTGTTAGTAATTAAAAGTATTAGTAATGCTTATTACTGTCTCTACTCTACACTTCACTGAAGTCCTCAGTAATTCCCAGTGACTGCCATGATGGGATCTGACAATATCTGACAATGCCTGAGAGGCTGAGGCTTCAACATACATTCAGTTAGGAATGAGGAAATACATAGAGGACTTCACATTCACCTAAGGCTAGATATTTGATTTAAATAATTCTTTGCCTATGGAATATAGACACACTACCTATGTGGTCAATTAGCACATCTGTTATGATATTTATCTCAAACGTATTTCAAAGTTTGTTTAATTACAAAGGCAGTGCCTTAATTAAAAAAAAAACTCAATGCATTCAGTGTGCATTGTAGAAAGTAAGGAGATCGAGACCATTCCGGCTAACACAGTGAAACTCCGTCTCTACTAAAAATACAAAAAATTAGCCATTTGTGGTGGCGGACGCCTGTAGCCCTGGCTACTCGGGAGGCTGAGGCAGGAGAATGGCATGAATCTGGGAGGCAGAGCTTGCAGTGAGCGGAGATTGCGCCACTGTACTCCAGCCTGGGCGACAGAGCACGACTCTGTCTCAAAAAGAAAAAAAAAAAGAAAATCCACATAAACAAACTCAATAAAATAAAAATCCAATATTTCTACCATTCATAGATTATCACACATGTACTATAGATTATACTTCAGGGGTAAAACCTTCCAGATATTTTGCTATGTTTATACATGTACACACACACACACACACACACACACACAGAAAGATATCTATGTCAGTTGCCTAATATTCACATAATATTCACATTTTCTTATCAATGACTTTTCATCTTCACTAACATACAGGGTTTTGTTTTGTTTTGTTTTGTTTTCTGAGACAGAGTCTTGCTCTGTTGCCCAGGCTGGAGAGCAGCGACACAATCTTGGGTCACTGCAACCTCTCCTTCCCCAGGTTCAAGCAATTCTCCCATCTCAGCCTCTCAAGTAGCTGAGATTACAGGTGTGCGCCACCATGACCAGCTAATTTTTTTACTTTTAAGTAGAGACAGGGTTTTGCCATGTTGGCCAGGCTGGTCTCAAACTCCTGACCTCAAGTGATCTGCCCACCTTGACCTCTCAAAGTGCTGGGATTACAGGAGAGAGCCAACATGCCAAGCCCTAACATATAGTTTATATTCTAACTTTTCTGATTGTCCTAGAAATGCCCATTAGGGTTGGCATATCCAAGCCAGCACACATATTGCATCTATTTTTTATAGTCCTTGAGCCCCTTTTTAAAATTGTATTTAATTAATTATCTATTTATTTATTTTTGAGACGGAGTCTCACTCTGTCACCCAAGCTGGAGTGCAGTGGCACAATCTTGATTCACTGTAACCTCCGCTTCCCAGGTTCCAGCAATTCTCCTGCCTCAGCCTCTCAAGTAGCTTGGATTACAGATGCCCACCACAATGCCAGGCTAATTTTTGTACTTTTAGTAGAGACAGAGTTTCGCCATGTTGGCCAGGCTGATCTCAAACTCTGGCCTCAGGTGATCCCCCGGCCTCGGCCTCCCAAAGTGCTGTGATTACAGGCATGAGCCATCATGCTTGGCCTCCTCTTCTTTTTAAATCTATTAACACCTCCACCTTCTTTTTATATTTCCTTTTATGGCATTGACTTGTTGAAGAGACCTTGGCAGTTATATTGAAGAATATTCTACCTTCTAAGGATATGCCCCAAAATAATTTGGCTTGTTCTTTTTTCCCAAATTTAATTCTAAATGGTTATTTGATTAAGAATGTCATAGATTCAGTACACATTATCACATCAGAGGACATCTAGATAACTCACCATTAATGATGCCACTGAATTTAGCTCGTGACAGTCTGATTCCCTGAAATATGGCTACTTATACCCTTGGGACAGGAAAGTGATCTCTGTTGTTTTACTTTGGCTTCTTTCAAATCAAAACTAATTTTCTATCAAAACTGGTTTTCTATCAAAACTAATAGTCTTTACACAAATTGATCATCCTTAGCATAGTTGGTGTTTAACTGGGAATTGAAAATTGCTGCTTTTTTAATACTTTTAATTCAGAATGTAAAATTAAATAGAGTTATTATGGTTATCACTTACTGAGTACTTATAAAATGTCAGAGTTTGTACAACAGGCTAAATAAGTACTGAGTCATTTAAATCTCATAGAAATCATATGAGGTAGGTAATATTTTGCTTATGCAGCCGATAAGGAAACTGAGACTATTACAATAAGACTATCACAGAAGTTAAAATGCAAACAACACAATAGCAAGAAAACAAATAACCTGATTTTTTTCTTGAGCAAAGGATCTGAGTAGACATTATTAAAACATTTTCAACGTCACTAATCATGAAAGAAATGCAAATTAAACCACAGTGAGATACCACTTCACAACTGCTAGAGTGGCTAATTTTAAAAAGATAAAAGAGAAGTGCTGGCAAGGATGTGGAGAAAAGGGAAGCTTTGTACTCTGTTGGTGGGAATGTAAATTAGTACAGTCATTATGGAAAACAGTATGTAGGTTTCTCAAAAACTAAAAATAGAGCTACCATATGATCCAGCAATGCCACTTCTGAGTATATATCCAAAAGAAATGAATACAGTATATCAAAGAGATGTCTGCACCCCCATATCCATTGAAGCATTATTTACAATAGCCAACATATGAAATCAACCCAAGTGTTCATCAACATATGAATGGATAAACAAAATGTAGTGTATATACACAATGGAATACTATTCAGCCCTAAAGAAGAAGAAAATGTTAAACTATTTCACTTTAGTAACCATTACACTATCTACATATGTCTGTGTATCTATATGTATCAAATAACATCATGTTATAAAACTTCAAATACACGCAATAATTTATTTTTTTAGAAAGAGAATAAAATTCTCTCATTTGAAACAACGTGGGTGAACATGGAAAACATTAAGTGAAATAAGCTAGGCACAGAAAAATCAATACTGCTTGATCTCACTTATATGTGCGTTTTTTCTTAGAAGTCGACATAGAAGCAGAGAGTAGAATGGTGGTTATTAGAGGCCGGGGAGAAGGGTACAGGAGAGGGATTGGGAAGATGTTGATTGAAGAGTACAAAGTTTCAGTAAGTTTGGAGGAATAAATTTTCAAGATCCATTGCATAACATAGTGATCATAGTTAATAATAATATATTGTACATTTCAAAATTGCTATGAGTAGATTTTAAATATTCTCACTACCAAAAAAATAAGTATGAGAAGTGATGGATATGTTAATTAGCTTGATGTCATTCTTTCAAAATATATACATATGTCAAAATTTCACATTGTACCCCATAAATATATACAATTATTTTTCATGAATTTAAAATTTAAATTAAAGCAGTTAAGAAATGTTTTCTTATTCGCATTTCATTAATGCTGAAAGTAGGATCCAAACCCACTGTTTATCTGACTCCAAAGACTATGATATTTACTAGTAAGTAATATCACTTCCCAAGCTGCAAATATTTTATGTTTTGTTTAAAAATGATATTAATAATAATAATGTTAAAAATGACATCATTAAATGTAACCATGAATTTCTAGAAAATAGCCTACTCTATCAAGTGGAAGTAGTTTAAGCTTATATATCTCAGCCTTCTACCTCTCGTTCTCATTCTTTAGCACTCAGTTTCTAAAACCTCGTTGGTTAAATTTAATAATTTTAGCTTCTTTTTAAAATTTAAAATTGGGTTAGGGCAGAGGACAGAAGAAATATTAGCTACCTTGTGAGATAATCTTTGTTTGATTTTGTTCCCTCTTGATAAGCAATGAACACCGACTTGTGACAAAATCAAATAACTGCTTGGGGAGTGTATTCATTTCCCTGTGGTTTCCTGGAAAATCTTCCCATTTGCCTTATTCATTTGAATATAGAATGTTAAAGGATTTTATTATTCCCATGAAACCCCTTGAGCTTTGTTGACAATTTTTATGAAATATTGAGTATGTACAAAATAACATTTATAATATAGGTGTAAGGCATAGTGAATACTTAAAGAAAATACCTCCTCTCCTATCATTCAGTTTAAGAAAACTACAGTTATACCTCCCGTATGAACCTCTCCAGATGACGTCTTCCACTTCTCCCTGTACCAGAGATAGTTAGCCTTGTCAATTTTTGACATTATTAAACATTCTAACATTTTCCCATCTTGTGTGTCACATATGACCATATCGTGATATTGTTAGTGAGGTACTCATGATATGATGTTTTTTTTTTTTTTTTTTTTTTTTTTCAGGAAGGAAGGGCTTTTTTGAAATACTTTTATTTTAAGTTCAGGGGTATATGTGCAGGTTTGTTACATAGGTAAACTTGAGTCATGGGGGTTTGTTGTATAGATTATTTCATCACCCAGGTATTAAGCCTAGTACCCATTGGTTATTTTTCCTGATTCTCCCCCTCCTCACACCTTTCACCCTCTGATAGGCCCCAGTGTGCATTGTTCCCCTGTATGTGTCAACGTGCTGTCATCATTTAGCTCCCACTTATACGTAAGAACATGCGGTATTTGGTTTTCTGTTTCTGTGTTAGCTTGCTAAGGAGAACAGCCTCCAGCTCCATCCATGTACCTGCAAAATACAGGATCTCATTTTTTTTTATGGCTGCATAATATTGCATGGTGTATATGTACCACATTTTCTTTATCCAATCTGTCATTGATGGGCATTTAGATTGCTTCCATGTCTTTGTTCTTGTTAAAAGTTCTGCAGTGAACATTTGCATGCATGCATCTTTATGGTAAAATGATTTCTATTGCATTGGGTCTACACCAAATAATGGGATCACTGGGTCAAATGGTAGCTGCTTTTAGCTCTTTGAGGAATCACCACACTGCTTTCCACAATGGTTGAACTAATTTACTCTCCCACCAAGAGTCTATAAGTTTTCCCTCTCTCTGCAACCTTGCCAGCATCTGTTCTTTTTTGACTTTTAATTAATAGTCATTCTGACGGGTATGAGATGGCATCTCAATATGGTTTTGATTTGCATTTCTCTAATAATCAGTGATACTGAGGTTTCTTTCATATGCTTATTGGCCATGTGTATGTCTTCTTTTGAAAGTGTCCATTCATGTCCTTTTCCCACTTTTTAATGGGGTTGTTTTTTGCTGTGCAGAAGCTCTTTAGTTTAATTAGATCCCATTTTTCCATTTATGCTTTTGTTATTATTGCTTTGGGGATCTTTGTCATGAAATCTTTGCCTGTTCCTCTATGTCCAGAATGGTATTACCTAGATTGTCTTCAAAGTTTTTTATAGTTTTGAGTGTTACATGCAAGTCTTTAATCCATCTTGAGTTGATTTTTGTATATGGTGTAAAGAAGGGGTCTAATTTCAGTCTTCTGCATATGGCAACTCAGCTATCACAGAACCATTTATTGAATAGGGAGTCATTTCCCCATTTATTGTTTTTGTCAGCTTTCTTGAAGATCAGGTGGTCATAGATGTGCAGCCTTATATCTGGATTCTCTATTATATTCCATTGGTCTATGTGTCTGTTTTTGTACCAGTACCATGTCGTTTTGGTTACTGTATCCTTGTAGTATAGTTTGAAATCAAGTAACATGATGCCTGCAGCTTTTTTCTTTTTGCTTAGGATTGCCTGGGCTATTCTGGCTCTCTTTTGGGTCCATATGAATATTAAGAGAGCTTTTTCTAGTTCTGTTAAGAATGTCATTGGTAGTTTGATAGGAATAGCATTGAATCTATAAATTGCTTTGGGCAGCACAGCCATTTTAATGATATTGGTTTTTCCTATTCATGAGCATGGGATGTTTTTCCATTTGTTTATGCTGTCTCTGACTTCTTTGAGCAGCATTTTGTAATTCTCAATGTAGAGATCGTTAATCTCTAGGTATTTTATTCTTTTGTGGCTATTGTGAATGAACTTGCATTCCTGATTTGACTCTCGTCTTGGCTGTTGTTGATGTATAGGAATGCCAGTTTTTTTGTGCATTGATTTTGTATGCTGAAACTTTGCTGAAGTTGTTTATCAGCTGAAGGAGCTTTGAGGCTGAGACTGTGGAGTTTTCTAGATATAGAATCATGTTGTCTGCAAACAGGGATAGTTTGACTTCCTTTTTTCCTTTTTGGATGCCCCATTGCTCTAGCCAGGACTTCCAATACTATGTTCAATATGAGTAGTGAGGGAGGGCATCCTATCTTACGCTGGTTTTCAGGGGGAATGCTTCCAGCTTTTCTCCATTCAGTACAACCTTGGCTGTGAGTTTGTCATAGATGGCTGTTATTTTCAGATATGTTCCTTCAATACCTAGTTTATTAAAAGTTTTTAACGTGATGAGATGTTGAATTTTATCAAAAGCCTTTTCTTTGTCTGTCAAAATAATCATATGGTTTTTGTCTTTAGTTCTACTTATATGATGAATTACATTTATTGATTTCTGTATGTTGAACCCAACTTGCATCTCAAGGATGAGTGTGATGGATTAGCTTTTTGATGTGCTGGTGGATTTGGTTTGCAAATATTTTGTTGAGTATTTTTGCATGTATGTTCATCAAGGATATTGGCCTGAAGTTTTCTTTTTTGTTGTGTCTATACCAGGCTTCGGTATCAGCAGGATGCTGGCCTCTTAGAATAAGTTGAGGAAGAGTCCTCTTCCTCTATTTTTTGGAATAATTTCAGTAGGAATGTCATCAGCTCTTTGTACATCCAGTAGAATGTGGCCATGAATCCACCTGATTCTGGGCTTTTTGTGGTTGGTAGGCTATTTATAACTGATTCAATTTCAGAGCTCATTATTGATCTGTTTAGGAAATCAATTTCTTACTGGTTCAGTCTTGGGAGGTTGTACGTCTGTCCAGAAATTTGCCCATCTGTTCTAGGTTTTCCAGTTTGTGTGCATACAGGTGTTCATAGTGGTTTCTGGTTGTTATTTTTATTTCTGTAGGGTCAGTGATAACATCCCCTTTGTCATTTCTAATTGTGTTTATTTGGATTTTCTCTGCTTTCGTCTTTATTTGTCTAATTGACTGCTAGATAGCTAACAGTCTATCTTATTAATTAAAATAAAATTGTTGATCTTTTGAATCAGTTTTTGTGTCTTGATTTCCTTCAGTTTAGCTCTGATTTATATTATTTCTTGTCTTCTACCAGCTTTGGGGTTGGCTTGCTCGTGATTCTTTGATTCTTTCATTTCATTCATTCATTCTTTCTAACTTTTTGATTTGAGGATTTAGTGCTATGAATTTCCCTTGTAACACTGCCTCAGCTGTGTCCCAGAGATTCTGGTATGTTGTATCTTTGTTTCAAAGAACTTCTTTATTTCTGCCTTAATTTTGTTGTTTATCCAAATGTCATTCAGGAGTATGTTGTTTAATTTCCATGTAATTGCATGGCGTTGAGTGATATTTTTAGTATTGATTTCTATTTTCATTGCATTGTGGTCTGAAGGTATGTTTGGTATGATTTTCGTTCATTTGCATTTGTTGAGGATTGTTTTATGTATGATTATGTAGTCAATTTTAGAGTATGTGCCATGTGGTGATGAGAAGAATATACATTCTGTTGTTTTGGGGTGGAGACTTCTGTAGAGGTCTCTCAGATCCATTTGGTCCAATGTTGATTTCAGGTCCTGAATATCTTTGTTAATTTTGGGAGTATCTAAGGCTCCCCGGGCTCTGCATGTGCCTGAGCAGCTGCTCTGCCAAGACTTCATGTAGCTCTGCATGTCAGACTGAAGGCTCCGAAGGAGCGAGTTCACAAGTGGATATTCTGACCCAAGGGTTGCAAAGATCTGTGTTGGAAGGATGGGTTTCCGGGGTCATTCATCACTTCCCTGGGCATGGGAGGTTGCCTTGGCTGGGCGTGGGAGGTTGCCATGTCATTCCTGAGTGGGCATCCATCCTGCCTTGCTTTTCTCTGCTCTCTGTGGGTCAAGTTGTTTCCTTGATTAGTCCCACTGCATGTACCTAGATGTTTCAGTTGAAGGTGCTGTATTTACTTGCCCCTTCCATTCCTCTCTGTAAGAGTGGTGCACACTAGCTGCTTCTACTCAGCCGTCATGACCAAACCCCAACATTCTTCACAGAAACAGAACAAAAAATCCAAATTTTTGTGGAACAACAAACAAACCTGAATAGCCAAAGCAATCTTAAGGAGAAAGAACAAAGCTGGAGGCATCACACTACAAGACTTCACAATATACTACAAAGCTGTAGTAACCAAAACAGCATGGTGCTGGCATAAAAACAGACACATTGACCAACAGAATAGAACAGAGAAACCAGAAACTAATCCATGTGTTTACCACCAACTGATTTTTGACAAAGGCACCAAGAATATATATTTTTTCATAAAGCAATTAAGGCTGTAATTTTCCCCCATATAAAGTTTTAACTATATCCCATAAATTTTGATAAGAAGTTCCTACAACTTTTTTATTGCTGAATATATTCTAACTTCCATTTTTGTTTCTTCTTCATCACATGAGTTATGTATGTAGAAGTTGATATTAAAATTTTAAAATACGTGGAGTGTTCATATACCCTTTGAAGATAAAATCTCTGAAATTTGCAGTTATCTGGAGCAGGAGCTTTCTAGGAAAGTGAAAGACCCTGGGTTAGAAAATAGCTGGTGTATTCAAGAAACAGCAAGAAATTCAGTGTGGCTGGAGGAGAGTCAACAAAAGAATAGAAAATGTAATCAGAAGGATAACACAGAGCGGGTTCTTATAAGGCCTTGAAGATCAGTTAAAGCCTTGGCATTTACTCTAAGATAAAGAATACTGGAAGGATTTTAAGCAAATCTGCATTTGAGCAGGATCATTCTGTTAAGAGTAGACAGGACTGGTAAGTGCAGAAGCTCAGCTACCAATTAGAAGTAGTTTTACAACAATCTAGATAATAGATGTTCGAGGCTTTGACCAGGATTGGCAGTGAGGAGAGTGATTTATATAGTTTGGATGTTTGTCCCCTCCAAATCTTATGTTGAAATGTGACCTCCAGTGTTAGAGGTGGGGTCTGATGGGAGGTCATTGGATCATGGGCATGGATGACTCATGAATGGTTTAATGCCATCCCCTTAGTGATAAGTGAGTTATTCCTCAGTTAGTTCATGCAAGATCTGGTTATTTAAAAGAGTGCGGCACCTTCCTCCCTTCTTGCTCCCACTCTTGTCTTGTGGGTATCAGCTTCCTTTCCATTCTACCATGATGGTAAGCTTCCTGAGGCCCCACCAGAAGCTCAGCAGATGTCAGCACTATGCTTCCTATACAGCCTACAGAATCATGAGCCAATTAAACCTCTTCTCTGTATAAATTACCTTGTCTCAGGTATTCTTTTATAGCCATGCAAGAATGGACTAACACAGTGATGAAAGATCAAATCATGGATATATTTTAAAGGAAGAACTGGTGAAAACTTCTGTCACACTAGATGGGTGTCACAGAAATAGAAGAGTCAAGGATGACAGCAAAGTTTTTAACTCAAAATCTAGAAGAACTTAGTTGTAATCAACTTAACTAGAGAAGACTTAGGCACTTCTGGAATTCAAGGGACAGGTCAAGATTGGAGATATAAATTTGGGAATCATCAAATATGTAGAGTCATTTGACTGGTGTAGGTTACTTATGTAGTAGTTAGTGTAAATAAAAAAAAGAGGATGTCCAACTACTATCTCCTTGACAATCCAGCATTTAGATGTAGAGGAGATGAAGAGGAGTGAGCAAAAGACAATGAGAACAAGTGACTGTAAAGGTAAGAGGAAAACTAGGCAAGCATGTTGTGGAAGGTCAATGGAGAACATGTTTCAAGATGGACACAATGATCAACTATGACAAATGTTCCTTGTAAGTCAGGATGAGGATTGAGAAATGATTACCAGCAATGGAATTTCACTGCTAATGTTGATAAAGTGCAGTTTTAGTGGAATGGTGTGACGGGAACATGATTGCAATGAATTCAAAGAGAATGAGAGGAGAGCACAAGCATGGACAATTATTTTTAAGAGTCCTTTAAAGTTTTAAAGGGAAGATAAAAGATTATGTGATAGCTAGAGGGAGATATGAAGTTAAGAGAAGAGCATTTGATGATGGTAGCATTAACAAATCATACTTGCATGCTGATAGGCATGATCTAAGAAAAAGGAAAAACAAATGATGATGCAGGAGACAAGTGAGAGAATTGCTGGAGTATTATCCTTGAGTGAGTAAGTGAGAAAAGAATAGAGAGCCCAATGCAGAAGTTGGCTTTAGTGAAGAGCGTGGAGTTTATTCAATATTACAGGAGGCAACATATCATGTACACGAACCTCTATAGATACCTTTGTGGATGTGGTGGTTGGAGCTGTTGGAAATTTTTTTTCCTATTGCTTCCATTTTTTTAATGAAGAAAGAAAATAAGTCATCGGCTGATAATGAGGATAGGGAAGATATGCACCACGTGTGAGGAGAGGGGAAAGAATGAGAAGTATGAGAAAGAGAAAATCAACTAGGAAAATAAATTATGATCGATGAGCAGCATGAAAAACCCTCTTAGTTTACTGATCATAAATGAAAAGTAAGATTGGTAAGTACATTTTATTTCATTTTGTTGTTTGTGTTTTTGTTTTGTTTTGTTTTGTTCATTCTTAGTCACAGTCTGGGCCCAAAATATGCAGAGTTGTATTTAATTGATGCTTTGGTTTCATAAAGTGAGTATGACAAAGAGCAATAAAGTTAGAGTTTGTTAAACCCTGACCCTTTTCAAAAGTCTGTGGTTTGTGTTATGATATTTTTAAATTACAAATTCATTTACAATTATCATTAAATCCAAAGAAGAATTTTTGAAATGATACATCTTCTTTATTAGTGAAAACTAAAACTCACATTATGGGAGATAAGAAAATTATTCTCAAAACTACTTTGAATCATGATAGTAAAGCACAGTGATTGAAAATAAGTAACTTACAGTGTGAATGGAAATTTCCATTTAATATGTCAGAAATAGCTTATATAGTCATAGTAATAAGTAATACAATCCCTTTGAAATAAAGTAGAAATTTTAAGACACTATTAAAAAAAGATGCTTTTATGGGCTCATTTCTGTCTGAGCCAGTATGAAGCTACAAATTGATTTGTTTTATATCTCAGAAATAAAATTTAATTTTCTTTACAAAGAAATCAAGAAGTTAACATTCTTTTATCAGAATGCCAGAATGCATCTTAAAGTAATGGCTGCTAGGAAGAGTAGTTTTATTTCAAGTAAGTGTTTATGGATAATATAAGGTATATACAAAATATATGTTAATTTATTTTATTTTAAAATATATTATTCTCAGATACATGTTACACACCTCCTTAATATCCTCTTGACTTCTCTTGCCTCCTGAACCTTCCTCTCTATTTGCTTCACAGCATTTGGTCTCATGGTAATCCAGCTCCAATCACACTCACACAATTCCTCCATCTAAAGCCAATTGACCACAGTCTAGGAGTATCCAGCTCTCCAAAAACATCTTGAACCCGAGTGAAACACAAGAGAAAGAATAAAATCTAGCTTTTCAAGCAGCTGCTAAAGGGGCCAAATAATGTAACCCAGAATTGCAGGGTAATTGACACCTCAGGTGGTGGACTTTGACAAATGGGGAGAGAAGACAAACAAGTCAATTATATAAGTTCTCTCTCCTTGCCTTTGATGTTCTATTCCCAGTAACAGTTTCTCCATAGACCCTTCCTGGAGATATCCTCTAAGGCATAGCAGGTGCACCTGCTAAGTGGCCAACTGTGTCATTTGCATTACATCAGGAAACATAACTAGCATGATACCACATCATCTTGCACTGTACCTATCTTTTCCTGCTTCACTTCTGTTTGCCCTGATTCTCATTTCGTAGAATTGTACATCACAAATAAAGCCTCAGTACTTAATCCTTGCATCAGACTATTTTCAAGGAACCACAGGCTAAAAGGAGAACCAGAGTGTGAAGCATGTGTGCAGTTGAAATGTTCGTAGAATCATCACCCAAGTTGAAACATAACATTACTTTAGAACCTTTTCTTTATGCCCTTCACCAAATACATAAGATAATCATTATCTTTAATTTTATTGTAAACATTTCCATCTGCTTCTTTCCAGTTTTACTGCTTATATATATACATATTCCTAAGCAATATCATTTTGTTTTGCCATTTTTGAAATCTATATATGTGGGATGATACGTAATATATTTTGGGAGTTTTTTCCTCTAAGTTTTACTTGTGAAATTCATTCATGTTGCTTCCATGTAGCTGTGGTTTATTAATTTTTGTTATTACATAGTACTATATTATATGAATAATTAAAAATTACTAATTCTGCTGATGGGTAGTTAGGTTTTTAATACTTCTTTTTCTGTATGAGCATTTTTAGATATGTCTTCTAGGACAAAAATGCAAGAGTGCATCTAGGTTATACACCTATGAGTGGATATTCTAGTTCATAAGATATGCATGTGTTTTGCCATAAAAATATGTGAGTTTTTACTGCTCTGCGTTTTCAACTATACTTGGTTTTCTATAGCTGTTCTATATATATTTTTTACCAGTCTGGTTGTTAGGTAATGATATCTCAATGTGAATTTAATTTGCATTCCATTAAAATTAATGAAATTGAGTATATTTGTATTTTCTTTTCTATAGTGTTTATTAAAATCTTTTAACTATTTGAAAATTGTGTTTTTCTTAGCAATTTGTGAGATTTCCTTACATATTCTAGATATTAGTTATTTTTCATTAAAATATATGGCAAAGCACTTTTCCCAGTTGTTTTGTCTTTTCACTCTCTATGGGATATCTTAATTTAAATGTTGGCCGAATTTATCAATGCTTTCCATTATAGTTTTTGTTTTTGTGTGTCTCATGGCATAATCACTTCCAATCCTAAAATAACTTTTTATCTTTTCATCCACAGATTGTATGATTCTGTATTTTATATTTAGGTCTTTAGACACCAAAATTCATTTTGCTATATGTCAGGTTTCTTTCCTCCTTTTTCTACTTCCTTCTTTCAGTTTATTTATTTAATGTAAATTTAGTCAGTCCTTTCCTCATTGACTACAATAACATCTCTGTCATTATATCAACTGTTCATATATTTAGAGTTTTTTCCTGGGCTTCTATTCTTTTTTATGGTTTAATTGTTTACCCCTAAAACTTCGCATTATCAGACTTGCTATAGCTTTATAACACGTACTACTGCTTTGTAATGAGACTATCCTGTTTTTCACTTTTTCACTTCCATATTAATTTAGAGTCAATTTTACATGCTTCACAAAAAAACACTTATTGGCATTCTAATGGAATGCATTGAATCTATAGATCCTTTGGCCAAAAAATGACATTTTCTATGTATTCCCTTGTTCTATATTTATTTTTAAATATAAATAATTAGATAAAATAGGTTTCTTATGTCAATAGTATTCTGTCTTTCATGTTTTGGTAAACAATGATTTCTGCTATAAATTGCATTCTTATCACGCATATTATTAAATATGATACCTTTATGTTTATATCATTCTAAATATTTTCTAATTTCCAGTATATTTTTTGATCAGTGAATTATTTAGAATATGATGTTAAGTACCCAAATTTATGAAATGTCTTAATTATCTTTTTGTTATTTATTTCAAATTGAACAGCATTGTGATCAGAGAAAGTGATCTCATGACATCAGTTCTTAAGTCTATTTTGATACTTAGTCTGTGGCCTAGTACACAGTTAATATTTGTAAATATTTTATTTATGCTTGAGAAGAATGCATATTTTCTGATTGTTGGGTTCAGGGTTCTACATATTTATTAGAACAAATTTATTTTTTGAAAGCTTTTATATCTCTATTTACTTTTTTCTGCTTTACTTGTATCAGTAGCTGAAAGAAATACATAAAAACAAAAAAGCCTCCCACTATGATTACTAACTTGTCAATTTCTGCTATAATTCTTTCAACTTTTACTTTACCTGTTTGGATGGTATTTTAATAAGTACAGTTTAAAATTATTATAGTTCATAGATTATTCACAAAATTATTTTATCATTATACTATGAAATAGTTTGTCATATTAATGCTTTTGTGTTAAATTTTATTTTTTTATTTAATTACTATAGCTACATTGATTTCCTTTTTATTTGGCTTTTCTGCCCAGAGTTTAGGCCAACATAGACAAATTCCCTTCCATTTCTCCATGCTATTAGAGGTCTCACATTTTATATCTGAGGACAAAGCTTTTCAAACATCTAGGTCTCAATCTGCATCCCATCCTCCATCATGTAAAAACCCAGACTCATAATCTGCTCAATAGGATGTTAAGTCTCTTTTAAGAAAAAATAGCAAAACTCCATGGAATAGTCACTACATCAATTCTTACATTGAGCATTTTGCTTCTCAGTCTTCTCTTCATTTTTGTTATCTGATGACTTATCTTACTTCTTTGTTAGCCTCAAAATGCACTTAAAAGTAGGTTTATTGTGTTTTATCCAACATTTCTAGATATTCTAGGATGGGACATTCTCTGGTTATTGATGAAGCAGAACCCACTCATTAATTTTATCATATTGATGAACCCCATGAACATGATTCCATACTGGCTGCTGGCCAATAATTTCATGTCAGTTGCGTGAAAATAGTTTGTTGGACTTCCCTTATTTTTTAATTATCAGTGTAGAACAAAAACATAAGTTACAGATGTCAAAACAGAAATGAGTAGAAAATAAGTAAAATGTTATGAATATCTTATATTCTTTTGTAATAATCAATAAAAGTTCTAATGAGAATTTTGTTTTAAATAGTTGTGCCTCATTTTTTTATTATTATGCTTTAAGTTCTGGGATACATGTGCAGAATGTCCAGGTTTGTTACATAGGTATACATGTACCACGATGGTTTGCTGCACCCATCAACCCATCATCTAGGTTTTAAGCCCGGCATGCATTAGGTGTTTGTCCTAATGCTCTCCCTCCCCTTGCCCCCCACCCCCTGACAGGCCCCAGTGTGTGATGTTCCCCTCCCTGTATGCATGTGTTCTCATTGTTCAACTCCCACTAAGGAGTGAGAATATGCAGTGTTTGGTTTTCTGTGTCAGTTTGTTGAGAATGATGGTTTCCAGTTTCATCTGTGTCCCTGCAAAGGACATGAACTCATTCTTTTTTATGGCTGCATAGTATTCCATGGTGTATATGTGCCACGTTTTCTTTATCCAGTCTGTCATTGATGGGCATTTGGGTTGGTTCAAGAAACTGTCATCAGAGTGAACAGGCAACCTACAGAATGGGAGAAAATTTTTGCAATCTATCCATCTGACAAAGGTATAATATCCAGAATCTACAAGGAACTTAAACAAATTGACAAGAAAAAAAACTAATAACCCCATCAAAAAGTGGCTGACGGATATGAAGACACTTATCGAAAGAAGACATTTATGTGGCCAACAAACATGAAAAAAAGCTCATCATCACTGGTCATTAGCGAAATGCAAGTCTTTTTTTTTTTTTTTAAGATGAAATCTCACTCTATCACCTAGGCTAGAGTACAGTGACATGATCATAGCTCATTGCAGCCTTTAACTCTCAGCCTCAAGTGATCCTCCTACCTCAGCCTCCTGAGTAGTTGGGACCACATGCATATACCACCATGTCTGGCTAATTTATTTTTATTTTTTGTGGAGATGGGGATCTCCCTCATTTGCCCAGGCTTGTTTCAAACTCCTGGGCTCAAGTGATCCTCCCTCCTTGGCCTTCCAAAATGCTGAGATAACAAGCATGAGCCACTGCACCTGGCACCTGGCCTTTTACTTTCCTTTTCTTTCTTTTTTTTTTTCTTTTATGACAGGGTCTCTGTCACTCAGGCTGGAGGGCAGTGGCGTGGTCTTAGCTCACTGGAACCTCTGCCTCCCAAGCTCAAGCAATCCTCCTGCCTCAGCCTCCCTGGTAGCTGAGACTACAGGCACCGCACCACCACACCCAGCTAATTTTTGTATTTTTTGTAGAGGCCGGGTCTCTCTGGTTGCCTAGGCTGGTCTCAAACTTCTGAGCCCAAGAAATTTGCCCTCCTTAGCCGCCCAAATTGCTGGGATTACAGGTATGAGCAATGGTGTTCGGCCCCTTGTATTCTTATAAAGTGATGGAACATGCCATTTTATAAAGTTTAAAATGTAGGAAAAAAACTTATTTGGAATACTTCTAAGAGCTATATCTTCATAATAATACTATTTCTTTAATATATGAGCAAAATTATTAATTTAAGTGGCTTTCTATAAAAAAGGCATAAATTTCATGAAATGTGAAAATGTTAGTTTTCTTTTTCTCAAAATATTAATACTACATCATTCAAAAGAAATATTTCTTTGAGAACATAAAATGATAGGAAGCCATAAAAGATTCTAAAGTTCTGACAGCCACGTCAAATAAGACAATGGCAGAATTCATAAAAGACTATTCCGGCCAGGCGCGGTGGCTCACGCCTGTAATCCCAACACTTTGGGAGGCCGAGGCGGGTGGATCACGAGGTCAGGAGATCGAGACCATCCTGGTTAATATGGTGAAACCCCGTCTCTACTAAAAATACAAAAAATTAGCCAGGCATAGTCCCGGCTACTCGGGAGGCTGAGGCAGGAGAATGGCATGAACCCGGGAGGCGGAACTAGCAGTGAGCCGAGATCGTGCCACTGCACTCCAGCCTGGGAGACAGAGCGAGACTCCGTCTCAAAAAAAAGAATATTCCATGATTTTCACTGGTTAAAGTTGAACACAGAGTAGATCAACGCTTCCTGCCTCTAAACTTTAGCCATATTCTGTGGTCTGGTGAATATAGTAATAAATTCATTATTATAGTCACTTTTAAAATTATTGATATAATAATAAATTCAACATTAATATTATCAATATAATAATAAATTCATTATTATATCCACTGGGCCACAAAAGCTCTGTTTAAGGTTACTTCCCACGCATTAATAAATACCACTTCCGGTGGCATTTATTAATCATATTAATTCTTGATTCTCACTGAGAAACTTGTTTTTCTGGTTTCTGGGTTAGTCATTTTTAGCTTGTATACTTTTTTTTTTTAGACGGAGTCTTGCTCTGTCGCCTAGGCTGGATGGAGTGCAATGGCGTGATCTCAGCTCACTGCAAGCTCTGCCTCCCTGGTTCACCTCATTCTCCTGCCTCAGCCTCCCGAGTAGCTGGGACTACAGGCGCCCGCCACCACGCCCGACTAATTTTTTGTATTTTTAGTAGAGACAGGGTTTCACCGTGTTAGCCAGGATGGTCTCGATCTCCTGACCTCGTGATCTGCCCGCCTCAGCCTCCCAAAGTGCTGAGATTACAGGTGTGAGCCACCGTGCTGGGCCGTATGCTTTCTTTTTTGTTTTTAACTTGTATGCTTTTTTTTTCCTGATGTTAACATATTCACCCCCGCTTTAGTGAGGTAAAATTGATAATGCAAAATTCTATATATTTAAGATGTGCAATGTTATATTCTGATATCCATTTACATTGTTAAAATGATTACCACAATCAAGCTGATCAACGTATCCATCACCTCATAGAGTTAACTTTTTGTGTGTGCATGGTGAGAATTCTTATGCTTCTACCAAATCTGTATGAAAGTTTCTATTGTTCTGTATCCTTGCTAATACTTGACATTGTCTGAGTTCATAAAATCTCAGCCCTTCTCATGAGGTCTACTGGAATTTCATTGTGGTTTTATTTTACATTTCCCAACTACTATTTTAAAAAGTAGTAATACATACTTTGTTGTCTATTTAAGGCATATGTGGATATTCTCTTTTACAAAATGCCTGTTCAAACTTGTTGCCTATGGTTCTTCTAGAGGACTTCTTTTCATTATTGATTATAAGATGAATTATTTATATATTATGAACCATTTTTAGTTATATGGGTTGTAAATATCTTCTATTATTTGGCTTGATATTCACTCTCTTAAAGGACTAATTGAAGGAATAGGTTTTGCTTTTTATGTAGCCAAAATTATCAATTTTTTCCTTTGTGGATAGAGCTTTTTCTCTTCTCTTTAACAGTATTTTTCTAATCCTCCAGTACAATATTGAAGCTAAACAGTAATAGTGAACATCCTTGTTTCACTTCCAAAGAAAAAACTATCATCATTTTTCCATTAAGTATGATATTGGCATTAGGGATTTTGGTTTGGTTGGTTGTTTATGTATTTGTTTGGATACTCTTTTATATTAATAAAATTCCCTTCTATTCTTAATTTTATAAAAGCTTTTTTCATGAGCAATTCTTTAATTTTATTGAAAGCTTTTCTGCAGTTTTTTTTTTTCAGCAGCTATAACATTTTTCTCCATAACTTTATAATAGGGAAGTTTTTTAGGGACTAGTTTAGAGAATGTTTAATATTGAACAAACTTTACGTTCATGAAAAATATAGCCATCCTTTCACATGTTTGGAATCTTTATCATACGCTGCTGAATTCAGTTTGTTGCTATTTTGGTTAGAATTCTATTAATGTTCATGAGCTAAATTAGTGTAATGTATATGAATCAGTAATTTTCTTGTCAGGATATGTTATTAAAGTCATGTTGACCTCATAAAATGAGTTAGGAGGTGCTTCATCTTTTTCAAGTCTCTGTAAGACTGGAAGTCTCTGGAAGAATTTGCATATATTTGTTATTATTTTTTCCTTAAATATCAAAAGCTGCCTTCTCTATGGAACTTAAGATTTTGGTCACCTCAGCCTCCCTAAAATCCGATCTCTGTCTCCTAGTCTCAGCAAGATGGGTGTGAACAGCTTGCCATGACCTTCCTAGCAGGAAAGTCTCTATTATGGTCTCTGTTAGTGCTGTCATGGCCAGGAGCAGAAGTCACTACATGGACATACCGTGTAAATGAGTTTTAGAAAAGCAAAAGCCAAAGAAAGCAATAATAATAAAAAAGAAGCAGCAGTCAAAATACATCATAATGTGATTGAGGTTATTTTGTACCTTAGATCTTTGTCAAGAAAATTATCAATATTAATTTTGGAAATTAGCCTTCTTTCTTTTTGTTTTGCAAACAAAAAATGTATTGTCTATTTCATCCACTGTCTCAAATCTTCTATCACAAGAATAAGCAATTTAATCTTCTAATAGTTATGATATTTTAATTGTTTTATTTTATATAATCCTGTTGGTTTTTTGTCCTTTCTTAAGGCCATAGGTGTTTTTAATAAACTTTTTTTTTTTAGAGAGAAACTGGAAATTGTTTAGAAATTATAATTTTTAAATCTTTTATTAGTTTTAATAGATTTTTTCTCAAATGAATTTTGGTAATTTATGGTTTTCCCTAATGAAATTAGAGTCTTCCATAAATTTAGAATTTATATTTTAAAATACATTTTTACTACTTGTAAAATAATACATGCTTTTGGATACAAAATTAAGACTGAACTGAAAATTTTGTTTTAATTGTTTTCTGATTTATTGTTATGACTATTCTCTTTTCAAATATACTTTCTGCATTTTCTCTCTAACTTGATTAGATTCATTAGAATATATTATTTGACAGTCCATGCATTTAAGAATAATCAGCTCTTAGAATTATTCATCATTTAGTATGCATTTATATTTATTACTTATTTTTTCTTTCTATTTCTCATATCTGCTTTTTAAAAATTCTTCTGATTATTCTTTTTAAGCTATTTTTATTTTTTCTATTTACATATTGGAAACATTTTCACTATAAATTTACTTTTGGCCAGGGGTGGTGGCTCACACCTGTAATTCCAGCACTTTGGGAGGCCGAGGTGGGCAGATCACGAGGTCAGGAGATCAAGACCATCCTGGTCAACCCTGTCATCTACTAAAACCATGTCATCCGTGGTGAAACCCCATCTCTAATAAAATACAAAAATAATTAGCTGGGCGTGGTGGCGTGCGCCTGTAGTCCCAGCTACTCGGGAGGCTGAGGCAGGGGGATCACTTGAACCCGGGAGGCAGAGGTTGCAGTGAGCCAAGATCACGTCACTGCACTCCAGCCTGGTGACAGAGCAAGACTCCAGATTGAAGGAAAACACTGTGTATGTGACATTTATGTGTTCTCTTTGACCCTTCAGTAAAACCAAAAGATCCTAGGGCTCACAACAATGATCTTTGTGTTCTTCTTTGTATCGTAGGAGATCTTTTATTGCTGTGTCCACAGACTGCTAATTGTTTTATAAAGTCTCTTGAACTCTTGCATAGTGATAAACATTTTTTAACATTTTACATTTCCCATTCTTCCTTGAAGTTAGGTTTGGCCATGTACCTAAATTCTGGCCAAAGGAATTTAAGAAGAAAAGAGGGGTGTAACTTCAAGGTTAACCAATAAAAACAAAATGCTGTGCCTTTTCCTTTACTCTTTCCCACAGCTAAAACGTGGACATTTTGCCAGAGTTGGAGCAGACATTTTGGATCATGAAGTGGGAATAATCCTGATAAGTGGGATATTGGAGTAGCACCTGATAAGTGAGCCTGGATCCCTGGACTCTTCAGAGTCACCATGTTTTGCTTGGATTTTTCTGTAAGAGAAAAAAAATCCCCATCTTATTTAAACCACTGTTATTTTGGTCTTTCTCACAGAGTTGTACCGATGACCATTTTAATAAACTCTTTTATAATTCAGTCATCCTGAAATAAAACTTGCTTATAGAAACATAAAAGTAAGATATGATGCAAATCAGTGTATAAAATGCCATTATGAGAATGTTTTATGGTGTTCCATGTGACATTTCCAAAATAATTACTTCTAAGAAAATATTTTAAGAGAAAGCATTCTTATATTAACAATAAAGATAAAAAAGAATTATTACGTATCAATATTTAACATAAGAGCTTTTAAATTTAGTATAATCTTTTGAAATTACACTGGTCTTATTTTATTTTGTTCTTATTAATTTGTTCACTCTCAGACAGGATACTTTTCCATGCTATATTATTGTCTTTTTATTTTTTTCTAGAAGACTATAATTGCAAGTATCTGAATTTAAGAAGAAGAATCACAGAGGTAATGTCTATAAATGTTTTCTTAAGATGTGAAAACACTCCCAAAAGGGCTAAATGAGATTTTTTGAAATCAGGTAGGGCCGGGCGCGGTGGCTCACTCTTGTAATCCCAGCACTTTGGGAGGCCGAGGCGGGCGGATCACCAGGTCAGGAGATCGAGACCACGGTGAAACCCCGTCTCTACTAAAAATACAAAAAAAAAAAAAAGCTGGGCGTGGTGGCGGGCGCCTGTAGTCCCAGCTACTCGGAGAGGCTGAGGCAGGAGAATGGCGTGAACTCGGGAAGCGGAGCTTGCAGTGAGCCGAGATTGCGCCACTGCACTCCAGCCTAGGCGACA
>NW_026652279.1:153988394-154211030 GCF_009828535.3 Hylobates moloch
AAAAAAAAAAAAAAAAAAATCAGGTAGAAGTTAATTATAATTTTTATTTGTTTGACAAGCTATCCATACTTTTCATTTCATGGTACAGGTGGACAATAATAATATATGCACAGAAGACTGTTGTAGATGGAAAAAGCTTTCTAAAGGGGCTTTCCCCTGCACATGCTCTCTTGCCTGCCACCAGGTAAGACGTCCCTTTGCTTTTTCTTCATCTTCCGCCACGACTGAGAGGCCTCCCCAGCCATGTGGAACTGTGAGTCCATTAAACCTCTTTTGTTTATCCATTACCCAGGCTTAGTTGTGTCTTTATTAGCAGTGTGAGAACAGAGCAATACACCAGTTTTTGGTGCAGCATATAGCACTGGTTAGAAAGCCCTGGTTTAAGGCTCTGAGGACTAAGTGGTGAGAAAATCACTCCAAAAACAAAAGTCATTTTAACAGGAGGTTGGATGAATTGAAACAAAGACAGAATCATTTAAAGAATATTGTTCATGCACCCTCCCAGAGGAGAAAAATTGAGAAAATTAAATTTACAAAATGTTATTGTATCATCACCCATTAGCATTTATCGAACAATGCAACATTAAGGGAATAAGAACATATGACTTTATACTAGAAATGTTTATTCCCTAAAGATGCATTCAATTTGTGTGGTTCATATAATCCTGAGATTTTTGTGACGTTTCAAGTATGTGGTAAGCACAATAATTAAAATTCTATGTTGACATTTTCATGTTTTTAATGAATTTCTTCCTCAATTTATTTGAAATGTACATATAATAAATAGGAATTTACTATGAGTCAAGCTCTGAAATTTAAAGAAGTCACAAGTCTTACTTGTGTTCTTGACTTAAAGACTGAGCCAGTTTTACAGCTTCGAGACATTATGTCCAATAATGAGCTCCTCACACAATAAAGATATATTTATATCTTTAAAAAATTGAAGAGAATGTAAATGTGTATTCAGGCAGGGTGACAGCATAGTAATAAGAGATTCACATAGGCTCAAACAAGCCTTTATCAAACTATTATATAAACATAATTGTCACTTTATTATAAATGAAAGTCATAATGTAATCATGATGGATGTCATTTAATGATAGCCTGCTGGTCCTTGACAAACACTAGCTTAAAACAACCCTTTAAGGTAAGTTGATTGTTCATATTTTACAGATGAGAACGTGAGGTTTGGAGAGGTTAAGTAACTCCCCCATGGTCACTGAATTAGTTGTAAACTAATTTACAATTAGTCCACTAACTTTGATGTGCTAGGAATATTACAGCTCTATCACAGCTTCTTTAAATACAATTAATTTTGTATCTGAGCCCCCATCACCCTGAGCTAAAGGAAATTGCACCCAAGTCTTTCTTGGCTTCCCCCAGAGAGATAGCCAAGGTGGGTCCCTTCTGTTATCACATATTTTCTGCACAAGGTATCATAAACTCTTCTGAAAAGTGCACCAGGAAGAAGGAACAGAGGCGTACTCCTTCTAGACTCAGGATCACGTCTGTCTCTTCTATCCAGGGATTTGTTTCCACCCTCAGAAGAAGCCTTTCTTTTCTCCCATAAATTCAGTTCTTTTAATAAGAATACTTTATGGGGTAAAAATCCAGGACTTCTAGCCAAGTAATCCATTTCACCCTGTGCATTCCTCTTTGGGACAATGAAATACCAATCAAATTGCTTACATGGTGGTATAAAAATCAAGGGAGAAAAAATATATTAAGTATTCTTAAACAAAATTTAACAGTTAAAAATATTATTCAGCTATAGCATGTTTTCCCCAGAGTACAACTAGAGGTTATTAAAACATAGCAATATTGCGTTATCTAGAGTCTGACCATGAGCATCACACAGGCGGAACAACGTGAATTACCACCACCAGCATGACTCACCCCTCACCCAACCACATCCCCACACAGGAAAACTAAATAATTTCATCCTACTCTAATAAGAAATATATTTCTTATCCAAATGTTAAAAGCCTTTTTTAGGACAACAGACACTTTCATTATAGGGCAATATAGCTCCTTTGCAGAGTGAAAAAGGAATTAGAGGCTGTTGTACACAATGGCAATACTTTGCTGTTGATGGGAATGTTTCCGTTTTAACACAGGGTTAAATATTACCTCCCTTCTTTCTTTAAAAGAAAAGTGATGACTGGCTTTAGGAAAAGTGCTACACTTAGACTCCCCTAACTAACATAACAGACTCAATAGATAAGCAAGGAGTTGTACCTATTATCATGCCTGTTAGAATATTGAAAAATATGTACAATTTCCTGAAAAATATGTACAATTTCCAGAATGCATGTCATGGGCGAGCACCCCTCTCTGATTTGTAGCTGGAGTATTCCTGAGAGGAATCACAGCAGAAGCCTCTAAACACGATTGTGCAAAAAAGCCCACATAAAATTACTGAGGGCTGTCTGCCTCCCCAACACCATGTTTAGGAATAATGAAATGCTAGTGTGAAGTATCAGGTCTGAGAACCAAGATCCTGTCCAGGGACTGGGATGGGTTTCCTGTGCATAGAGATTCACAAAGAGATCTTTGGAGGGTGGGGCTTGGGGGAAGACTGAGAAGCTGAGGAGGGGTGGGTTAGACATCTGCATAATGCCTCCTTGTCCTTGGATGATTTCCCATTGGGAGCTTGGGGAAAGTTCAAGTTGCCAAGAACTTTAACTCTTCATTCTCAAATTGTTAATGTATCAATAAAGAGGCAAGCTGGTAAGAGGAGAAATGAAGCAGACTCCACTTTCTTCCGTTTTCCGCTCTCCTGCAGAGAACAAAGATGTATTTCAGGACATCTATTGCTTGGTGTGAGAGTTGTCGACTAGCAAGTGGTCAGCATGCAGTGATGCTGGAAAGAGTGAAGAGGAACCACAAGTTCTAAGCACTAAGGCGAAGTGCCAGAGAGGAAGGACTGAACCTCCTGCTTATTCACCCCATTTAGAAAAAGCTGTCCTCTCATTTATGCAGCCACCAGACACCTGAAAAAATGCTCATCATCACTGGTCATCAGAGAAATGTAAATCAAAACCACAATGAGATACCATCTCATGCCAGTTAGAATGGTGATCATTAAAAAGTCAGGAAACAACAGATGCTGGAGAGGTTGTGGAGAAATAGGAATGCTTTTACGCTGTTGGTGGGAGTGTAAATTAGTTCAACCATTGTGGAAGACAGTGTGGTGATTCCTCAAGGATCTAGAACTAGAAATACCATTTGACCCAGCAATCCCACCAATGGGTATATACCCAAAGGATTATAAAACATGCTATTATAAAGACACATGCACATGTATGTTTATTGCAGCACTGTTCACAATATCAAAGACTTGGAACCAACCCAAATGTCCATCAGTGATAGACGATAAAGAAAATGTGGCACATATACACCATGGAATACTATGCAGCCATAAAAAAGGATGAGTTCATGTCCTTTGCAGGCACATGGATGAAGCTGGAAACCATCATTCTCAGCAAACTATCACAAGGACAGAAAACCAAACACCACATGTTCTCACTCATAGGTGGAAATTAAAAAATAACACATGGACACACAGAGGGGAACATCACACACTGGGGCCTGTCAGGAGGTGGGGGGCTGGGGGAAGAATAGCATTAGGAGAAATATGTAATGTAAATGGTGAGTTGATGGGTGCAGCAAGCCAACATGGCACATGTATACCTATGTGACAAACCTGCACTTTGTGCACATGTACCCTAGAACTTAAAGTATAATTTAAAAAAAAAAAGGAAGCAAAAACTGTCCTCTGAAGAAAGGTACACACGAAAAGGGGATGGAAATCAAGGCTGCACTTATTTGTGCAAAGATTTATCAGCAATTAGTTGTAACTTTGTTACTTTACGATTTTATCAAAACGTATTCAGCACCTCGTATATGCCAGACACTGTGGTTAAACAGACAATTTTATTAAAAATCATCTCTGTTCTACAGATATTAATATTCTGTAGAACACGGTCAAATAAACAGAAAGTATGATACAATAAGTACTGTGATAGATGTCTGTACATGTTGCTATGGTAGCACATATGAGGGTAATCTCATTAGGCTGGGAAAAATTGTGGAAGGCTCAACAGAGGAGATGATACTTCTGCTGAGCCTTCAAGAAGGAGTAAATTTATCCAAACAAAATCTGTGCACGAGGAAGGTAAGAAGAAGTGAGGGCAATAGTTGAAAATAGTGTGTGCACCATATAAAGGCATAGAAGAAAAACAGTGACATAAGTGGAGAACTGAATGTTCTCATTATGATGGAGTGTATTTGTAGGATTGGAGAGTAGGGAGAGATGAAGCTGGAGAACTGGTCAGGGATCAGGTTATGAATAAACTGGTAAGCCATGGTAAGGATTTTGGGCTTTGATTTATAGTCATGCAGGGGCTCGCATGTCAAAAAGATGACTCTACCAGAAATATAAAGAATGTATTAGAATGAAAGTTGCTAAGAGTGCTGTAATGTGTAAAAAAATCGAGGAGAAATTATGAATATTTGGATCAGAGACAATAACTATTGGAGCAGAGACAAGGGTGCAGACTGGAGAAAGATTAAAGAAGTGAAATTGATAGGAACTGGTGATTGATGAGATATGGGTAGTAAAACAGTTAGGAGACACAGATTGACCCTCAGATTCATTGTTTCAGCAGATGCATAGAAAATTAATTGAATGAAAATTAGTAGCTTAATTTTGAACATGTTGCATTTGATGAACTTGTATTATGTGTATGTATGGCCAAAATAATGTGTAACATGAAAACTACTGAAAGACTGCCTATGCAAACAGACCATGGCCAGACCATGCATGACAATACAACTTTGACCCACAACCTCTGCAGCAACCAGTCCAGGAAGACAAATTGCAACCTCTACAGCAATAAGCCCAGAATAGTCAGGACTTGGTCACCAACTGCCAGTCTCTCTATTTATTACCCCCACTTCAAACTTAGCACTAACCAGAGAAAGCCAAGTACACTCCCCAAACCACTGCCACCTGAATTCACAGGTTCCAGTCCCTGGAAGTACTGTAAGTGGACATACAGGCTATGTCTTGCCATGAAATAGAGTATAATGAACCCTTTTGTGCTCAAAGAAGGGTGACCAAGCATGGCAGGGTGAGAAAGAGCAGCCCCTCATTCAGGAGCGGGTGGGGTGGGGAGAGGAGCAATCAGTCCTTTTTTGCTGAGCTGGTTCAAAAGGAAAAGCTTCTCTGGCCTGGAAATTGGCAAAGGGGCAGGGCTTCCTGGTCAGTAAGTGAAGGGACATTGTTCCTAGTTTGGGCCCAGCAGTCCTTTGGGAAGCTGGGGTTCTCGAAGATTACTGCTTGTGGAACTGAAGGGCTAAGCCTAAGAACATCCTTGGCTGAATACAACTCATGGGGAGTGGGATTACACTTCCCCAAAAGACTCCAGCTGTCTGACAGGGCTCTGGATGGCACCTCCTCCTGGGAGGCTGCTTGAAGTCATGAGAAGGAACCACTACTGCAGATGAGCGCTCCATGCTTCAATGTCAACTTCAGAATTTTGGATTTCCCTGAATCAGTTGAAGGAGGGCAAATAGCCCCTTTACTTATTTAGCTGGTAGCTTGTTTATTTACTTAATAAATACAATACAGCATTACTGCATATAGATACTTGCAAGTGCTTTATGAATATGAACTCATTTAATTCTCATAATTGTATGAGGCAGTGCTATTTTTATATCCAATTCTTAGATGAGTAAAGTGAGGCACAGACAGGCAGAATACTATACCAAAAGTTAGGCTCCTGGAAGGTGATAGAGACAGTATTCAATCCCAGACAGTTTGTCCAGATTTCACGCTTTCAACCGTTAGCAATTGATTTATTTATTATCCTCTGTTGGGAAAATAACAGCAGTGTCAGAAATTATCCCCCATTCTGCAGCGAATTTCATACCAGCTACATTTCACTTAATCCTTACAACAGTTCTGTGTGATGAAGATTCTTATCTTCAATTTATAGATGAGGAAATAAGCTCAATGGCTCATCCAAGGTTATGTAGGCAGAGCAGCAGAGCCAGTCAAACACAGGTTGTCTGATGCCAGTCGAGGGTTCTTTATACCACATTGTCAGTTAGTAGAAAGGTCTAGGGGAAGTAACTGCAAAATCATCTTAAAAAAGAAAAATCATGATTCAGACCTGCCTGACTTGCTGACTACACATCAGCTTTCATAACATATCACAATCAGCCCTCACAGTGGAAAATGAGTCAATCTCTATATACTGTGGCTTTCTCAAAAACCTCTCAAGGGAACTGTAAGAATTTGCTGAATTCCTGTTGCAATTCAGCCCATTATAAGAACTGTAAAGCAATTAGACTCAGAACCTGAAACTGCATATAGCTCATCAGCTTGGGAAGCAGAGATGGGTACATTAGCTAGTTAAGTACCTCCAGTTACTACTCATCACTGTGTTATCTGTAACTTCAGAACATCAGTGAAACAAAAACTGTACAATTTCCTAGTTTTCCATTGTATATAGAAATTTGCTAAGAAAGACTAATCGTGATGAGAACAGATCAAGAATAGTTCAACTATTTGAACTAAGTTTGATGGAATTAAAATCATTCCTTACATTAATCAGATTTCTTATAAAACTATTATCTTGATAGCATTGAAAAACAAGTTTATAGTATTAAAGTGTAAGCATTTCCATATCCTTTTCTTATTTTTATTCAATGTAGATGACTCAAGATTTTCAGTATCAAAATAATCTTATCATGCTTGTTCTGAACTGGGTTTTCATATTGTAATATCTTGTTCCTGTTCCCTTTGCAGTCTCCAAATTTGTTTTCAATGCCAAAAGAAGTACTTGGTGGAATTGGTAAACGTGGTCATATTTTACATTAGCTAAATAATTATGAATTTAAAAATCATTAAATTGTATTTATAACCTGTGTGAAGAACAATATTCCTACTTTGGGAACTATATTATAAAGATAATAAAGAACATACCATTATGAATGATACTTAAAGGTGTTCTAACTAAAGGCTAAAAACAGATACCTAGAGGTTTCTCAACAAAATACGAAGAAAAATTGGATACTTGGGATTGGCAGAAACACTGAGAAAACCAGCTTCGGCAAAAATATAAACTATACTGAAAAGACAATAATGAGCTCATGAAAACAGAAAAAAAGGATGCAGCTGGGACTCAAAACAAATGGATGCTAGACTCAAACACCTGGATTCACCCCCCTTGCTCTGTCTCTCTCTGTGCATATGCTCCATTAACCTCTCCACAGCAGAATGATGTGCTCCACTTCCCAAAGGTCGTGATGGAAAATTGCCACTACAAACTGCCCCCAAGTGTATGTGTGATATAGCTTGGCTGTGTCCCCGCATAAATCTCATCTTGAATTGTAGCTCCCATATTTCCCACATGTTGTGGGATGGACCTGGTGGGAGATAATTGAATGATGGCGGCAGTTTCCCCCATCTTCCCTCATTCACTACCACTCTTGATAGTGCATAAGTCATACAGGACCTGATGGTTTTATAAGGGGTTCCCCCTTTCGCTTGGCTCTGTGTAAGATGCCACTGTGTAAGATGTGCCTTTTGCCTTCCACCATGATTGTGAGGCCTCCCAGCCACGTGGAACTGAGTCCATTAAACCTCATTTTCTTCATAAATTACCCAGTCTCGGGTATGTCTTTATCAGCAATGTGAAAATGGACTAATACAATATGTTCTCTGTTTAAAAGAGTAGTCACACTAGGCTGAAATCTTTGATCCCAGAGCTATAGCCACCTGGACCCCAACATGGCAGCTTCTT
This sequence comes from Hylobates moloch, assembly GCF_009828535.3. Classification (NCBI taxonomy): domain Eukaryota; kingdom Metazoa; phylum Chordata; class Mammalia; order Primates; family Hylobatidae; genus Hylobates; species Hylobates moloch. Next base: position 153,996,209 of record NW_026652279.1, read on the forward strand.
TGAATCAATGGGGATAGAGGAAGAGCTGTTTCCAAGATGGCAACACAAAAGGTGAACCATGTGAAATAGGCATCTACCTACTCTTCAAAGTTTGAAAAGAAATAAGATTGTAAAGCAACTCTGGTAAGAACATCAAATTAAAACTTGGAAAAAAAATTACTTATCTAAACTACAGTACACATATTAGGGAATCTAAGCTCAGATTCAGTCAAACTCTGGAAGCATATAATATTACATATTGGAGAAATGTAGACTCAATGCAAATGAAGAAGAGAAAGAACAATCTAAATAAAAATTAATATTCCCTATATTATACTCTTTAAAGCCTTTATCTTTAAAGCCTTTTCTCATTCTCCCAACCCACTCAGCTTCCCGCCCCAGCTCCAAGTCCCTTTCCTAAGAAGAGCCATACATGCCTGAGAGGCATTGCAAGGATGTGGTATTCCCTGACTGTTCACAAATGCAAAATTCTAATGTAATAGTAAATCACTACTTTCAAAGAAATCCTACCCAGAAGTTAATAATATGTAAATGGCCTATCAAAGGTACTATAATGTATGCAGATGTAATGTATAGAACACTTTAAACAAGAATTCGGATTTCGTTTTCCTGGAATAAAAAGATAGTATTCAAAATATGTAATACCAGTTATAATCTTCCATTCCAGAGAAAAAGAAACTGAATTTCTAATCCTTAACAAAAAAGCCCAAAGCATCTTATGCCAAACACAGTATTTGTTATTAGAAAATTTCAACTCTCAGGTCTACAAATATGAAATTTAATAAAGAAGCTATTTGACACCATAATACCTACAAGGACATAGTAGAGGGAGATGAAAATAATGTAAACCAAATAACATGCACAAAGTTCCATAAGAAAAATATATATTCTAGTGTCAACATGACAGTTATTCAGGGTTAAAGGTACATCCTTATAATAATGTGGTGTTACTTATCTACAAAACATTTCCTCCAGAACAACTAGAATTAGGATTGTTTTTTTTTTTCAAAGAAAAAATTTAAAAAACACTTTTTAAAAGGTTGTAGAAAAGTACAACTTCAGTTATGTGACTGATAAATAAATATTCTGTAAATAAAGCTAAGGAAATGTTCAAATAAAAAATTAATTGGGGAAAAAATTGAGCATCTGATCCCAGAAATGAACATGAGCTTCAGTCTTGGGCTGTGATGTAGAGAATGTCAATAATGGTTTTTTTTTTCTTTTTCTTTTTCTTTTTTTGAGACGGAGTCTCGCTCTGTCTCCCAGGCTGGAGTGCAGTGGCGCAATCTCGGCTCACTGCAAGCTCTGCCTCCCGGGTTCACGCCATTCTCCTGCCTCAGCCTCTCCGAGTAGCTGGGACTACAGGCGCCCGCCACCACGCCCGGCTAATTTTTTGTATTTTTTAGTAGAGACGGGGTTTCACCATGGTCTCGATCTCCTGACCTCGTGATCCGCCCGCCTCGGCCTCCCAAAGTGCTGGGATTACAAGCGTGAGCCACCGCGCCCGGCCAACAATGTTAAGAGCATTCTTAGTGTTTCCTCAACAGTCAAGTGAATTTTAGAATTTCAACAATTATTAGAAAATTCAGTCTTCTCAAATCAAATTACATTTCTAACATCTAACCTAGAGATGTTCTTTTTTGTTTTTGTTTTAAGTAGAACTCCTGTTTTCTATAGAATAATTAGGATATGATAAGAAAGTCTGCCTAGGTTTAATCTGGGAGATCAAGTCAATTCAGCATGTAGTAAACCATTCTTTGGGTTTTAAAAATAAGATAATTAATATATTTTTCAAGACAGAAGGTTATTGTGCCATATTAGGGTTGAGTACTCCAACTTCTATGAAATTTAAGTGTTACTATTTGTCTCTCTTACCTGAATGGAGCAGTATTAGGACAAGGGTTTTTGTCTGTTTCTTTTTGCCGTGATGTACAGCAGATGCCTAGAACAGAGACCAGTTGACATATAGTAGGCATCCAATAGATATTTGTCAAAGTAGTTAATATCCTTTGAGTTTTGGATCAACTTCATTCTTTCTCAAGGCAGTGTACATGTATAATATTGTTTACATTTTTTCTCTACACACACATTTTAAAATTTTTAGTGGGTTTTTTATGGAAGTAATCAGAAAAGTACAACTCATAAGCATTCAGTAATTTGTTATTGCTGGAATTCCTAAAGTTGTCTCAGTAAGTTGCTAACTGACAGTTATAGCATAAAGAGTATTGGTTTTTCACACTTCTAGGGAGCAAGCCATAAACTTATGCCTTTGTCTACACTCAGACAAAGCATAATGGTACCAGAACACTCACACATTACTATAAAAATAAATAAATACTCGTTAATAAGAGGCAGAAATATAGAAATATTTTATTCTAAAATGATAAAAAACATGTATCTCAAACAGCTGATCTCGTACTTCATTAACATTAATTAAAAAATCAAGAATTCCCATCATTAAAAGTACTATCTGATGTGATTTGGGACATAATTAGCCAATGAAATTTGATGAGAGAAAAATTGAGAGCAGAAGTAAAGAAAACAGGAAAATATCGTTATTTGTAGGAAATTCATCTCTTTGCCTTTTCTCATATCTATTTCTCTCATTTCTACTTTGTTTCTTTATATTGTATTTCTTCCCACTAGACCTAAACTCCATAAGGAAAGGGATATTTATTTGTCTGTGACCCTAAGTGTTTTGTGCTGACCTACGATCATGCCTCATGCTACATAAATGCTAAATAAAACTTTGTTAAATGAATGAACAAATGTATGTTATGATTAGATTGTTAATCTAACTGGAAAATTCAAGTCTCCGTAACATACACAAGAAAAAATAAGAGATTCGGAATAAGAGAATAAGAGAATTTATATTCAAGAAATAATAAGCAAATTCAGAATTCAGTCTCCATAACATATACAAGAAATAATAAAATAAGAGAATTCAGAATAATAAGAATTCTCTTATTTCTTATATATGTTATGTTATTATTTCTTCTATGTTTTATATATCGTTGATAAAACATACATAAAAATTCAATACCTATATCTGTGTGTATATATATATATCTCAAAGTTGTAAAATATCACTATTTTAATTATATATTTGGTGTAGTTCTAATGAAAATCAAGTTTTTTATAATTCCAGGCAATTACTTCATTTTTGACTAAAATGGGGATTTAAGAATTAAAAATAATTATACTGGTAACTTTTACCCTAAGGATTACACCATGTATCATATTTACTTATGATTATATGTATATGTTTTAAATACTTAACAGCTTCTTTGCGTAAATTTTTTGTTTCCAAACTAGTTAAGGTGTTTCATTGTTAAGATTATATTATAAAATATATAACCAGATATTTGGTGCTTAGCCTAGAAGCTAGCATTAAGGCACTGTTTCCCCAGACACATAGATATGCACACACACACACCTCTATTTATTGATATATATGGGAAATTATATTTTAAAAGAGAGGAAGGAGAAAGGGAGGAAAAGTGGAGAAGGGGAATGAATTGATGGTACAGTGGCTATTACCAGTTTGATGCCTTCAAATGACTTTGAACCATTATTAGAGTCAAAGATGATAGAAATTTTTCTTTTTTGTGAGACTCTGCGCACAAGCAGGGCTGCTGTGGGGTCCTGGTGACATATGTAGAACAGTTTATCTATGCATGAAAACTAAGTCGTTTTTCCTATTGGAAGATGTAAAACTATTTTTTTTTTTTCAGAGACAGGGTCTTAGTCTGCAGCCCAGGCTGGAGTGCAGTGGCAAGATCATAGCTTACTCCAGCCTCCAACTCCTGAGCTCAAGTGATCCTCCCGCCTCAGCCTCCCAAGTAGCTGGGACTACAGGGCAGGCACTATCACTCTCAGCTATTTTTAAAAATTTTTTTGTAGAAATGGGGTCTCGCTATGTTATCCAGGCTGGTCTTGAACTGGCCTCTAGGGATCCTCCCGCCTTGGCCTCCCAAAGTGCTGAGATTACAATCATGAGCCACCATACCCAGCTAAAAACTATTTTGGGGATGATACCAATTTTTCAAACAACACAAATCAAATTGTATCAAAATAATTGAAAATGCAAAATATCTATATTAGGACTGTTTTCCTTGCAAAAGACAGAACTCTAACTACCTTTCATATTTAAGAAAAATGATTTGTTTTAAAGGTAATGTAATAAGCTGAAGGGCAAGGAAATATACATTCCCTCAAGAACAACTAGAATGGGATTCTTGAATGCCACCAGGACTTTTTTCTCCAGCTTTTTCAGGTACTTGTCTGCTTATTTCCACCCAGGAAAACCAGGGTTACCAGTGTGTCTCAAGTGTCACATCTGTAATAGTTTCCTAGGGCGACTATAACAATGTACCACAAACCAGAGAGCTTTTTAAGAAAGAATTTTATTGTCTCGCCGTTCTGGAGGCCAGAAGTCTGAGATCAAGCTGTTGGCAGGGCCATGCTCCCTCTGAGGGCACTGGGGAAGGATCTATTTCTGGCCTCTCTGTCTGAGCTTCTGATAGTTCCTTGGCTTGTTGCAACATAAATAACTCCATTCCTCACATGGTAAGGCATTTTCTGTGTCCAAATTTCCCCTTTATATTAAAAAAATTTTTTTCACTGAAACCTCAAGCTTTGTTGAATTCTGTTGTTTTATTTTCTCTTAGTTTTATTGTGATATAATTGACAAATAAAAATTATGTATATATATTTAAGATATACGATGTAATGTCTTGAATATACATACACACCGTGAAGTGATTAACATAATCAAGCTAATTGGCATATCTACCACCTCATATAGTTACCATTTTGTGTGTGTGTGGTGGTAATACTTAAAATCTATTCTCTTAGCAAATTTCAAATATACAGTAAATTATTAACAACTATAGTCAACGTGCTGTACATGAGGTCTCCAGAACCTATTTATCTTATAACTGCAGGTTTGTTATAACTGCAAAATGTCTGACCAACGTTTCCTTATTTTTCTCACCCCTCACCCCTGGTAACCAACGTTTTTCTCTTTGTTTACATGAGTTTGACTTTTTTAGATATCGCATAAAAATGGGATCATGCAATATTTGTCTTTTTGTATTTGGCTTATTTTACTTAGTTAACATAACATCTTCTAGATTCATCTGTGTCACCACAAATGGCAGAATTTCCTTCTTTTATAAGGCTGAATAGTGAGTGCTCCATTGCATACCTACAGTGGTGCATCATTTAATGATGAAGAGCTTTCCAAAAAATGCATGTTTAGGTAACTTCATCATTGTGTGAACATGATACAGTAGACCTCCACAACCAGATGGTATAGCGTACTACACACCTAGGCTATGTGGAATAGCCTCTTGTTCTTAGGCTACAAACCTATACAGCGTGTTACAGTACTGAAATAGTGTAGGCAATTATAAAACAATGGTATTTGCATATCTAAACATATTTAAACATAGAAAAAGCACAGTACAAATACGACATAAAACATTAAAAAGGGCCCACTTGTGTAGGGCACATGCCATGAATGTAACTTGCAAGACTGGAAGTTTCTCTGGGTGAGTCAGTGAGTGAGTGGCGAGTGAATGTAAAGGCCTAGGATATTACAGTTTAAATTTTTTAAAAGTTCTTCTTTCAATAATAAATTAAACATAGCTATTATTATTCAACAATAATTAACCTTAGTATAACTTTATTCCTATAATGAACTTCTTTTCATTATAAACTTTTTGGATATTATTTGCACTTTGTAACAATAGCTTAAAATACAAACACATTGAACAGCTGTACAAAAATATTTTCTTTCTTTATATATACTTTTTCTATTTTAAAATTTTTAGTTTTTAATTTTTTTACTTTTTAAACTTTCTTGTTAAAAACTAAGACACAAACACACACATCAGCCTAGGCCTACACAGGATGAGTACCATCAAGACATCACTAGGTGATAGAAATGTTTTGGATCCATAGATTATAATCTTTCTGGACTATATCTGCACTGACAGAAACACTGGTGTGCATTGCATGACTGTATATTCAAAAATTTTGTGTGTATTCATCACTCAGTGGATACTTAGTTGTTTCTATATTTTTATTATTGTGAATAATGCTGAAATGAGCATAAGAGTACAGATATCTCTTCAAGGTACTGATTTTATCTCCTTTGAGCATCTATTCATTAGTGGGATTGCTGGATTGTATGGTAATTATATTTTTTAATTTTTGAGGAAACATCATAGAATTTTCATAATAGTTGTACCAATCTACACTCCCATCAAAAACATATAGGGTTTCCCTTTTCTCCATATCCTCACCATCACTTGTTATCTTTTGACTTTTTAATAATAGCCATTCAAACAGATGTGGGGTAGTATCATATCGTGAGTTTAATTTGCATTTTCATTATGATTAGTGATATTGAGCACCTTTTCATGTATCTATTGGCCACTTGCATGCATTCATTTGAGAAATGTCTGTTCAGATTTTTGCCCATTTTTAATGAGTTATCTTGTTTATATTTTTGAGTTGTATGAGTTCCTAATATATTTTTGATATTAACTGCTGATTAGATATGTGATTTATAAATACTCTTTCCTATTTCATAGATTACCTTTTAATTTGTGGATTGTTTCCTTTGTTGTGCCAAATCTTTTTAGTTTCATGTAGTTTATTTATTTATTTATGAGTTTCTTATATATTTTGGATATAAATTCCTTTTTAGATACATGATTTCTAAATTTTTTCCATTTCACAGGTTGCCTTTAAATAATTTCTTGATTGTTTCCTTTGCTGGCAAAATCTTTTCAGTTTGATGTAATTTACCTATTTATTTATTTATTATTTATTACCTGTACTTTGGCTTCATATCCAAAATATAATTGCCAAGTCCAATGTCATGAAGTTTCTCCTCTGTTTTCTTCTAGGAGTTTTATGGTTTCAGGTCTTACACTTAAATCTTTAATCCATTATGAGTTGACTTTTGCATATAGTGTAAGCAAAGATCAATTTCATCAAATTTCCCCTTTTTGTGAGGACACAAGCAAAATGGAATTAACAATCAACCCTACTGCAATATGACCTCATCTCAACATGAATAATTACATCTGCACTATTTGAAGGAAAGTCAAATTCAAACATGTGGGGCATTATGATTTCAACACAAGAATTTGAGGGGGACAAAATTCAACCCATAACAATATCTTATACCTTCACCCACTCTATAAATTGATGCCTTCAGGCCTCCAAATTCCAGAAGATTAACTGTAAGTCCAAGGGAAAAAAAGAAAGCAAACTATAGTCTGATTTTACTTCAAGTACTAACCCTTCACCCAATCAAAGGGGACCCAGCAGAGTCTCATTTTACTTACATGGAAGAAGTCTTGATAGAGCCTTCCTTCATGATGTGGATGAAGTAACAGGCAGAAAATGATACTGAGAAGACAACATCTACTGCAAGAGTTGTGTAAATACTATATTTTTTAAAATGAATAGCTCCATGTGACTATAATAGATTGTATTTTCCACAGATAGCCACACAAATATGCATACATATATATATAATATATGTAATATTGCTATACATTATATATAAATTATAGAACTAATATGTTACACACACATGTGTGTGTATATATATTTATATATGTGTGTGTATATATATACATTTTGTGTATATATATATACATTTTGTATATATATATACATTATATATATATATAATCCCACTTCACATGTCATTCTTATAATAAGGTTGGCATTTTTTCCCACTGAGAGTAAGGGCTATGTTCCCTCCCCTTAAATCTGGGCAGATATTTGTAACTGTCTTGACCAATAATATACCATGGAAGTATTGCCATGTGCCTTCTGAGGCTATGTAATTAAATGCAATATAGCTTCTGCCTGGCTTTGTCTGTGTCTCTTTCTCTCTTGGGACGCTAGGACCCAGAGACCATGTTATAAGGAAGCATAGGCCACATGGAGGTGTCCAGGCAACAGCTCCAGCTATGGTCTCAGTGGAAAGCCAGCATCAACAGCTGGACCAGGAATCAATGAGCCTTCAGGTGTTTCCATCTTCTAGCCTTCCAGACCCTAACTGAGTTCCTAGACAATGTGGAATATGAGATATCAGTGCCCACTGTGCCTTGTCAAATTCCCAACTCACACCAACCTTGAGAGATAATAATGATTGATGTTTTTAGCCATTGCTTTGGCTGAATTCTATCTCCCCCTAGTTTATATGTATCCCCTGGTATCTCAGAATGTGACTGTATTTGAAGATAGGACCTTTAAAGAGGTGATTAAGTTATAATGAGGCCAGTAGACTGAGTCCTAAACCAACCTGAGTGATGCCCTTTTAAAAAGAGAGAGGCACATCAGGAGTGCTCATACACAGAAGAGAAGCCATGTGAGGACACAGAAAAAAGGTGACATCTGAAAGCCAAAAAGAGAAGTCTCAGGAGAAGCCAAACCTGCCAACACCCTCAGGTTGGACTTCCAGAACTGTCATAAAATACATTTCTGCTGTTTAAGCCACCCAGTGGGTTGTATTTTGGTATGCAGCCCTAGTAAACTAATACAGCCAGATAACTAATACAATGATATTCAACTAGAGTAGTACGTATGAAATTAAACAAGGCCACTTGACCTTTAAGAGCTTACAATAAAAATAGTTTTGATGCCAACAGTTAACTTATAAATATTACAAGTAACATGAACAAACATATAAACATGTAATACAATTATTTACATTACATCCATGCTTTAGGGCAAATCGATTAGAAATTCAGGTTCTTTAATAGATAAAGCACCATAAATCATGCCATAAGAATATTCTCAGTAATAAATATTCTTATCACCATTTTTACTTACTGAATATTATAGAGTTAATGTCTTGTTTTGATGTAGAAATATAATTTTGGAAATACGTCCAATTTTAAATACATGTGTAGCAATTATCCAAGAATAATTCATAATATGCATAAATAATGAGGTACCTTCTGCAGTATCACTTCAAATGATGTAATCTTCCTATGGGATATAACACTGAAGGTAGGCAATTCTGGTATGTGGAGTTCAGGTTTAGAGTTGTCAGACTCAAAAATGGTGTCTGAAAAATTTTTGTTGAGAATTCCATGAATCCAAGAAAGCAGAGAACAGGGAATCCATTGTTAGTCTAAAGAAATGACATCTACCAATAATTGAGCACAATCTTAGAAACATAATTTATATGTTTTATATAATGGTTATTGCATATACGATAGTCTACAATTTACAATAGTTATTTCCACTTTACAAAGGAAGATATTATGTCAGAAAGATTAAGTAACTTGTGCAAAGCCACACAATTAGGAACTGCTGAAACTATTACCATCATTATAATTCACAGCAGCAGCAGCCAGAATGAGTCCAAAATCAGGCATTTTTTACTTAAATATGAGCCAGTTAACTATACATTTTCCCATAACTGATGGTATGCATGGGCCCTTTATTTCTCATATATATATATATTCCAATTATTAAAGAGTATAGCCCACAAAATTGTATGTCACATAAATATTCATTGCTATTATTGGAAGAATAATTGTCTTAGTCCATCTGGGCTACTATAACATAGTACCTTTATAAGAATAAATTTATTTCTTACAGTTCTCAAGGCTGGGAAGTCCAAAATCAAGGCACTAGTAGATTCAGTGTTTGGTGAGGACCTATTCCTCACAGATGGCACTTTCTGTTGTCCTCACATGGTGGAAGGGGTGAGGCAACTCTCTTCAACCTCTCATATAAGGACACTAATCTCATTCATGAGGGCAGAGACTTCATAACTTAATCACTTTTTTAAAGGCCCTTCCTCTTAATAATATCACATTGGGTATTAGGTTTCAACAGATGAATTTTGCTAGAAGACCAACATTCAGACAATAACAATGATTTTAAGTACATGTCCAAGACAGATCCCTAGAATTATCTAGAGTCATGCAGGGAAGCAGGTTAAAGTGACTACTGATTTTTTTAGCCCAGCACACCTACTCCTCCCCCTGTTCTTCAGATAACAACTTCAAGCTTCAGGCCTTAAAGATAGAGTGACCCAAGCAAAACTAATCTGTTATTTTCTTCCAGGAAATTTAATTTTAATATTATCTCATGTCATCTGAAAGCAAGTCCTAAAAAAGAAAAAGTTATAAATACTTGCTCTGAGATCCTCAAAACTGGAATTGTCCTGTATACCATGAGACTCAGTGGTTCATCTCTTTGTTCAATTTTGGTGAGCCACCAGTCAATCACTTTTATGAGAAGCTTATTAGAGTAAGTTTCTGATATTTTTGTCCTAAAAAATAGCAAATGGAAATTGGGACCAGGGATTGAGTTACAGACACCAGAAACAGAGAAATGTGCAGAATTTGGATCTGGTTATCAGGCCAAAAATTTTAAGACTCTTATAGACATTGGAAAACAGCAAAGAAGCTGCCCATGCTTCTCAATGGTGAAAGCTGCCCTCATGTTATCTGTAGGCTGCTGGGGTTGGGTGCAGATCTGGGGGGATGTGTAGCTTCTGACATAAATTTAAAAAGAAGAAAAAACACCAGAACCATGAATATGATGGCTGATGTATTAGTTCGTTTTCACTCACAGATAAAGACATACCCAAGACTGAGTAATTTATAAAGAAAAGGAAGTTTAATGGACTCACAGTTCCACGTGGCTGGGGAGGCCTCACAATCATAGTGGAAGGCAAAAGGCATGTCTTACATGGCAGCAGGCAAAGAGAATGAGAGCCAGACGAAAAAGGAAAACTGTTATAAAACCATCAGATATCATGAGACTTATTCACTCCCAGGAGAACAGTATTGGGGGAAGCCCACCCCCATGATTCAATTATCTCCCACTGGGTCCCTCCCACAACATATAGGAATTATGGGAGCTACAATTCAAGATAAGATTTGGATGGGGACACAGCAAAACCATATCAGTTGATTTTGATAGCATTTGATATCTTTGAGTGATATGCCATATAAAAATCTTGCCTTAAGATTTAGGATAAAACTCAGGACAATTTTGTTGTGAATTAAAACAATAGAGATTAGTCTCTTGAAACAAAATTGGAAGACTAGTTCTGCTGCATTGCAATACCTCTGTCAGTGAAACCTCATCCCCTCTGAGTAAAGAAATTACCTCACAGTCAGAGCCTGTAAGAGTGTCCATAAACCATTAGCATTCCTTAGCTTCTAACATATGAAATTGAACCACAATTTAGTAAAATGTTGTAGCCAAAGATCAAATACCTCCATCCCAGCATACTCACTTTCCGGTAATTTGTCTTTTCCATTACAAGAAGAATAGCCTTCCATACATTTCATGCCACTTGATCCAGAACATCGGCCTGTGTCTCAGGTGGTTTGTCTATATGCTTGGAGCAACAGAAGTTCTCTCATATTCCATTTGCAGACACTGTGTATTGCCTTCTCTAGGAACAAAGTCAGTAGTTTGGGAATTTGGTGTCTGACATAGGGGCCATAAAAATCATCTTTAGAAGTCCTCCTATCTCAGTATCCTCATAGATATGCCGAAGAATTGAGCACTTCAGTTAATAAGGCTTCATTGAATTTCTTCTCAATCCTGAACTTTTGCCAAGCATTCTTTCTGCATTGGGGTTTTAAGTATTTTGTAGAATCCCTTCCGATGCAACTGTATCATAGTCAGTGGATAATCTTCAAATAAAGACAGATGTTTAAGATACTGCTCCTACCCTCGCACACCAATGCCTCAATAGGGTTATAATCACATAACCATGGAAGTATGGGCTGCACAAGAATTATTGATTTCCTGGTTATCTTGAGTGAAGACCCAAAATATATTTGCCCTGGGCATGCATCTTTAACACAATTAATCAAACAGAACTTGCCTCTAATTAGCCACATCTCTGGCTGGCAGGTCATTCAGTATCCCCATCCACTCCTTTACATCAAATGATATTTATAAATCCTTAGATAATACCCATAATCATTGTTAAACATTATTGTTGTTTCTTATGCTACACAGGCTAAGATCACAGATGAACACAATCATTGACCATTGTCATAGTTCCTTTTGCTATACTAAGTCTCAGTAAGCCTTGGTCCTCCACCATTATCTTACCCTGATGCACTTGGCACTCTACAGAGATGTTGCACACAGTTCTACTTTCTCCTTAACCTATGCTTAACCACAGAAAAGAACCTCAGGTCTTCACAGCAGAAGCCCTGACTCCTCCTAGGGAACTATATATGACAGCAGAACTAGGTTTCTATCACTTACAGAAATTCTATGTTGATACATCACACAACCTACCCAGTATGCTTTCCAATACTTCTTCCTTCCATTAAGCGTTCTTTAGCATGTTTGTTCCCAAAAGTTAAATGTTTCTGCCTTTGTGCAGTCAATTGTGTATATCTTTGCTAAAAGAAATCTTTTCATATCATGTAAATTCTTTGTATACATGCCTTCTCCTTCTAGGCCAGAACTATGTTGTGTGCTAGCCCTTTCCTTAATGGTCTATGTCATTAATAGATCTTGTGACCTAGCACATATTAAATAAAAGTCTTCTCATTAAATAAATTAGTAAATACATATCCTAATCACTTCACTTAAATAATAGGCAGGATTTTATTCTAATCGTTTCTGAAACTGTCAAGAGGAACTGCTCTCTCTTTTTGTTTTTCGCAAATGAAGTGTGCATTTTGTTTCTCCCACAATAAAATGAGACAGGGCAGGAAAAAGATCAGTAAGAGAAAGTCAGCATAGAACCTGAAAAGCCTGACCAGGGAGAGGTGGATTTTCCCCCTTCTGCGAATGTGTTGGAATGAATAATGAATCAGAAATCAGAACATCAAAATTCTTATTTTAGTTTTAAAAAAATGTCGTATTTATTTCCACTCCCTTCTCCAGAAAGTGGAACTCAAACTTGTCCTTTAGCCTTCAGATTGAGGGTCTTTCAGATTAAACCTGTTTTTGTGGAGAAAATATATTACTTAAAAATTTTTTTTATTTTGAAAAATTTCATACTTTATTATTCCTCAAGTAAAGATTTGAAATACATGTTAAACCTCATTGAGTAACTCAAATTGGGGAGCAAATGCCTTAGTAAAATTAAATAAACAGTTCTCTTGAGGAAATGTTTGTACTTATTTATAATATGTCATTTACATTTTCTAATTGGTTATCTTAGTATTCTAAAAGTAAATTTTAGAAAATTTTCTTATTTGAGCTTTGATTTGCAAACTATTCTGTCCTTTAGCATATTTGGATACAATTTGCATAAACAGTATAATTATAATTATCTGCTTTCCCCAAAAGATTAGAAAGGAAAACTACTAATTAATCTCATTTACATGTGGATAAGGTTAATTGCTAAAACCAATTTTTATTTTCTCTTGGTAAGCTGTAATAAATGTTGTCATGCTATTAAGATATAACATAGATATTATACTATGTATCAAATTGGATAATAATTATATTTATGTAGTATCTTTCACTCCATGTTTTCAAAAATAATTTTCTTCTTATTAAAGAACACATTATCAAATTAAAGGGCTGCTTTCTTCCTGCCAGAAAGGTACAATCTAGCCTTTCTACACCAGTGTTCCCTTATCTTCTGTACCTTAGTTTCATGGTATTTATCTTTCTCTATACAAATATAAATACAAATCAAATCTCTTGTATTGGTAAAATATAAAATAAATATTAATTTGTATCAATATAAAACAAATATTTAAAATATAAGTATACAAGTTAATAATTATTATGTATTCATATTTGTAAGGCTGTTTTTATTTGTTCAGTTATTGAATACTTTCCCCTTGATCTAGGTTCCTGTTCTTTACTAAGTGGTTATTTCCTTAATTGATCCTCTTTTCTCCCAATGTTCAGGCATCTTTTATATTTTCAGGCTATTTTAAATAATTCCCAATAAGTACTTACTAAAGTCATTCCTGTGGCCTTCTACTGTGGCTCTAAATGCTCCAGAGATGTCTTCCTAAAACATAAATTTAATCATGTAACTTTATTGGATAAAATCCTTCAAAGTCTCTATTCTAGAAGATAGCCCAACTCCCTGGCTAGCATATAAATCCTTAACAATTTCCTTTTGCCTATATGTCTATGCTCAGCTCCAGCTATAATCCAGAATAGCCTGGGTTCCAAGAAAATCAAGTTACTCAGAATTCCTGGAACCCAGGAGACATTTCACACCTCAAGGCCAATTGCTCCTGAAGTTAGTGAAACAGAAGGATCCATCTGCTCACTATGAACACTGAAAGTTTCTGGGTGCTTTGGAAGGTTCCAGGAATAAACAGGAAGTCAGGTTGCAATTAAAAAATATTTCTGTGGAAGCATTTCTGTTAAATTGCCTAAAGGGATTTCAGAAGAAAGGAATTTAAAATTTCAGAGACTCTAATTTCTTTGGTAATATGTATTCTCATTTTTTAAACATACTTATTTATATATTAATTTTGAATTTATAAATGTGTATTATTTTTTCCAGAAAGGGTCCCTGGATCCATCCCTTTTCTAAACTCTATATCTTTGCCCATGATTCTTTTGCCTTAGTTTACTTCCCTTTTTTTTCAATTGAAAAAAAATCTTACTGGACTTTCAAGACTCAGTTTAAAATTCCTTTCCTCTGTTCTCTCACCTCCCAGCATTCTAGAAATCATTCAGAAGTTCTTCATTTGTACCAGCCTGGGCAACATGGCAAAACCCCATCTCTGCAAAAAATACAACAAAAATAGCCAGGCACAGTGGTGCATGTCTGTAGTTCTAGCTACTCTGGAGGCTGAGGTGGGAGGATAACCCGAGCTGGGAGGTCAAGGCTGCAGTGAGCCGTGATCACGCCACTGCACTTCAGCTTGGGCGACAGAGTGAGACCCTGTCTCAAAAATAATAAAATAAAATAAGAAGTTTTCCATTTGTTTCTTTTGTATTTTTGTATCTTATTAATTTTTTTTTGAGATGGAGTCTCACTTTGTCACCCAGGCTGGAGTGCAGCGGCATGATCTTGGCTCACTGCAACCTCCACCTCTCGGGTTCAAGTGATTCTCCTGCTTCAGCCGCCTGAGTAGCTGGGATTACAGGTGCCCACCATCATAACCGGCTAATTTTGTATTTTTAGTAGAGATGGGGTTTCACCATGTTGGCCAGGCTGGTCTCGAACTCCTGACCTCAGGTGATCCACCTGCCTCGGCCTCCCAAAGTGCTGGGATTACAGGCATGAGCCACCGCACCCAGCCCATTTGTTTCTTTTACTAAAGAGTTTATCATATTGTATTTGGCCATCACATAATTACTTGTTCACATGTTTAAAGTTTACATCAGCCATGAAAAGTCATGTTGCTAGCTTGTCCCCTTGATATGATGTGCTATGGTCTTCTTCTCACAATCTCATAATTTCAGTCAAACCATGAAAAAAAAAATCAGACAAATCCAGTCAGAACCATTATTCTACAAAATACCTGGCAAATACTTCTCAAAACTGCCAAGGTCATAAAAACCAATGAAAGTCTGAAAAACGGTGACAACCCAGAGGTGCCTAAGGAGACATGATGACTGAATGTAATGTGTGGTTTTAAATGGGAACCTGGAACCAAAAAAAAGAGCATTAGAGAAAAACAAGTAATAATGAAAACCAAATGACATATGGAATTTAGATAATAAAAATGCACCAATGTTGGCTTGTTAGTCATGAAAAATGTACTGCAATAGGACAGGCGCCACCGCGCCTGTAATCCCAACACTTTGGGAGGCCAAGGCTGGTGGATCACTTAAGGTCAGGAGTTTGAGACCAGCCTGGCCAACATGGTGAAACCCCCTCTCTACTAAAAATACAAAAATTAGCTGGGCATGGTGGCGCACACCTGTAATTGCAGCTGCTAGGGAGGTGGAGGCAGGATAATCACTTGACCCCTGGAGGCAGACGTTGCAGTGAGCTGAGATAGCGTTACTGCACTCCAGCCTGGGCAATAGAGTCAGTCTCAAAAAAAGAAAGAAAGAAAGAAAAATGTACCTCAATAATATAACAACTTAACAATAGTCGTCAAAGTGTATGCAGTATATAGAACTCTTTACACACAACTTTCCTGTAAATCTGAAACTATTTAAAAATTAAAACCTTATTTAAATACCAAAAGTAAAAATACACTAAGAATTTTGGCATATATGAATATACACAAAAATAGCATTCATAATGAAAAGAATATTTGAAAGTTGGTTTATAAACTATTAATGATGTATGTTAAGCACCAAAATTATAATATCTCAAAATCATGGTACATTAGAATTTTGTCTACACATAGTACATTAGGATTTTGTCTAGACTGGTCAAAATAGAGAGAAAGCAATATAGATTTTCAAATGTAACCTGTGGGAGTTAAACCTAAATACAGTACTCTCTGTAGTATTATATTTCCTGTGACCTGGAGATTCAGAGCTAATTCTGAGAACAATCAGTTGTAAGTACTCCCATGTTCTAAAACTGAAAAGCAAATGCGTCTACCTGGGACTTGCAAGGATTCAAACAAAAACAGTTTTGCCAACTTAATTCCATTCCCCACTGATAAGTTTGGATATTTGTCCCTGCTCAAATTTCATGTTGAATTATAATCCCCATTGCTGGAGGTGGGGCCTGGTGGGAAGTGATTTGGTGATGGGGGCGGATCCCTCATGGCTTGGTGCTATCTTTCGGATAGTGAGTTCTCCTGAGATCTGGTTGTTTGAAAGTGTGTGGCACCTCCCCACTACCCACTATCTCTTGCTCCAGCTCCCACCATGTAATGTGCAAGCTCCTGCTTTCCCTTCCACAATGAGTAAAAGCTCCCTGAGGCCTCCCCAGAAGTCAAGCACATGCCAGTGCCATGCGTCCTGTAAAGCCTGCAGAATGATGAGCCAATTAAACCTTTTTTCTTTACAAATTATCCAGTCTCAGGTATTTCTTTATAGCAATAGAAGAAAGACTTAACACACCCATCTCCAGGCTAAGAGAAGTCTTAGGGAGGCAGACAGGTCAGTAATTGAGGGGACTTTAGAAGATATATTTGGGAGTGTGGAATTACTCACCTCTGATCCAACAAAGAGAATTCTTTGTATTAAGAAAACAAGGAAAAGTGGGAATGGAGCTATCTCTAAAATAGCCACCAAAAAGCCCATAAAAGAGAACCAAAATTTAGGATCTATCACTTAAAGGAAGCACTAACGCCAGATTCCAGCCCAACCAGTCAACAGACACTACTTCTTATCTCTCTGTTCCAGTTACAATTGCTTTGTAATGTATTCCCCCAAACACAGAGGTTTAAACAACTATTTCATCATGTTTGCAGATTCTGAAGGTGAGAAATTCAGAAAAGAAACAGTCTTGATGACTTATCTCTGTCTCCTGATATCTGGGAACTCATCAGGAAATACTGGAAGGCTGCAGTTGATTCATCAGCTAGGGACTGGATTCAACTAAAGGCTCATTCACCCACATGTCTGGAGCTTTGGTTGAAGTGACTCAACGCCTAGGATGACTAACAGGGCTTGCAGACCTGCACCTGGCCTCTTCTTGTGGTTTGACTTTCTCACAACCTGGGAACCTCATGGGAGGTAGATGTCATCCATGGCAGCTCAGAGTTCCAAGCATGACTGTTCCGGGAACAGGTAGAAGTTGCATGGCCTTTTATGACCCAGTCTCAGAGTCATACAGCATTACTTCTTCCAGACTTGATTGGTTGAACTTAGAATTCACTTCTTTTTGGGAAAGTGTTGAAATCACTTGAAATAAATCTTGTATAATTGAACATAAAGTTGTGACCACCTTTGGAAAATATATTCTGCCAGACCTCCCTTCTTTCCTAAGTCTGAAGGAGCCAAAAAAGCTGTGAATAGGGGAAGAAGGGAAATATTCATCATGCCCTTTTTTCCTTCCCATTTCAGCTTTCTCAGCCTGGAGAGGTGACGGGAGTAGGAAAGAAGATTTAAAGTCAATGAAGTCTGGAGTTCAGACATCACACATATTAGATTGGATGTATAGAAACTTGAAAAGAGATAGTTCATTACCTGATGGTCACCAGACAAATTTTAAGAATGCCTGGAATTTTATCGAAGGCATGAGTGTTTGCTGTGGAGTGAACAAATAAAATTGTTTTCTACCTACACCCTACCATGCCCAATTCTCTCCACATGGATATAGGTGGTCTGTGCATTTGCAATATGCCGTTAGTGTGCATGACAAATAAGTCACTTTATGGGGTTTGCCAGAATATTGCCCTGGTAGGGAATCAATTTTAGCTACTTAAATTCAATCAGGAAGAGCTCAGAAATTAGTTCTGAGAGAAAACAAACAAAATATAATCTTAAACATGGGTTTTTTATTTGTTTTTAGAAAATTCTTTGGCTTATTCACAACATTGGTTTTCCCTAACTCTTTTTATTTTTTTTTCAGGAAGTCTTAGGATTATTTTTATTCTAATTTTTAATTTTGAAAAATTTAAATATATTGAAACATGGAAAGAATATCCTATGAATATGCATATGCCCTATATTTGATTCAACAATTGTCAAACTACTGCAAATATTTTATATCTATATCCATTGCATTACATATTTTTATCTACATCAATTTGGCTGAATAATTTGGATGATGTTATGATGCACCCCTTCAGCATGAATTTCCTAAGAACGAGGCCATTCTCCCAGTCAACCACAACACCATTAAGGCACTGAGGAAAGTAATATTATTGATATAATAGTATTATCTGATATGCATTACATATTCAAAGTTGCTCAATTTGTCCCTATAACATCCATTATGTTTTTCCCATTTGAAAATCCAATCAAGGACTATGTATTGCATTGGTTGTTATATTTCTTATTGTCTTTTACTCTCTAGTAGTTTCTTCCTCTTAAGTGAAAAATTTTAAGAGTTCCAGCCAGTTATTTTGTAGAATGACCCTCAATTGAATTTGCTTGATTCTTTCCTCATGAATAGATTCAGATTAAATTTTTTTTTTTTTTTTTTTGAGATGGAGTCTCGCTCTGTCGCCCAGGCTAGAGTGCAGTGGCGCAGTCTCGGCTCACTGCAAGCTCTGCCTCCCGGGTTCACGCCATCCTCCTGCCTCAGCCTCTCCGAGTAGCTGGGACTACAGGCGCCCGCCACCGCACCCGGATAATTTTTTGTATTTTTAGTAGAGACGGGGTTTCACCGTGGTCTCGATCTCCTGACCTCGTGATCCGCCCGCCTCGGCCTCCCAAAGTGCCGGGATTACAAGCATGAGCCACCGTGCCCGGCCCAGATTAAATATTTTTAACACAATATTATATAGGTGATGTTGGTGCTTCTTAGTGCATCACATCAGGAGGCAAGTATTGTTTGTTTCTCATGTTATTGGTGATATTAGATTTGATCACTTGGTTAATGTAAAGTATGCTAGATTCTTTACTAAAAAGGTAACTTTGTGGCTCAGTACTTAGTAAGTACAGTAAGTAACATTTTGAGGATGTGTAAAAGTTACACTTTGAGAATATGTAAATATTCTGTTCTCTAGCAAGTTTTTCCCCAAAAGTTTCAGCACCCATTCATGATCTTTGCCTAAATCAATTATAAAATTTGTGGCTGCAAGATGGTGATTATTTTTCTAATTCTACATTTCTATTAGATATATCAACACTCATACTTCAGTAAAGAACATTCTCTCTCTCCCTTCTCTTTTGCATTGTGTTATTTTGTTTGTTTGTTTTACCATGACTACAGACTCATGAATTATTTTTAATTAAATGTGTTATATTCATTACCATCATCATTTTTTGAGTGCCCAATTGTCCCCAAATTGGCCAACAGGGGGCCTCTTCATATTGGTTCTGGTGTACTTTTGATACATTTCCATCAGTTTTCAAGCCCTTCCTTTCTTATAGACCCAACATACTGCTGGCTCAACATGTAATTTCTTGCCACACGTGAGAAATTAACCATTTATTGCAAAATTCCAAGTGCCTTTTAGGAAGAAATGTTAATTTCAAGCCAAGATCTGGGTGCAAGGTATACTGATTGCTACTGGGAAATCAGTAATGTTCATTGGCATTTTCAGTAGATTATGCTAAGAAATATGTCCTTTTAAAAATAAAACTTTTTTGAAGAGGGTAAATCTTTGATTTTAGTTAATATTATTTCAATTATTAGAAAACAATTACCATATCCCACACTTTTTAAAAAGCTATCCTATTTCATCATTTATGTGGTAGGGCAAAGTAATGTACTTGTATTCACCATGATGTATTAGAATCTGAGTTCCTTGAGGAAAGTTCAGTAGTACTATTCATTCATTTCTTTATTTATAGTGTATTCATTTATCCGCCATATTTTTCATGTTCATGCTGCATGGGAGTGGAGGCAGAATAGTAAGTTTCCAGAGGAAGCGAAGTCATTAAGAATAACTTGGATCTTCATGGTTAGTACATAGTTATCCAAAGAAAGAAGAAAAAGATATACAAGAGGTAATAGGAAGAGAGTGCCATGGCTTCTGACATGCATGAGTGAGCACAGATCCCACTGCCACCGCCCTGATGAAGTGCTTTGACCAACACTGTCCATCGGAGTGTGGTTGCCAGTGGACTGAAAACACCTTGGCCCCTATAGTACAGCAGGTCCCTAACCTCGAGGGGCCACATAACAAAGTTAGGGGCCTAGTATCAGCCCTCCAAAATTATAACACACAGACTAGGAATGCTAAACCGAAACTTAGTCCCTTAAATCTTTCAGAAATTAACCCAGTCAACTGAACCTCTGATATGCCATATCAAGCCCCAAAGTATGTAAGAGAAGATGAAAGCAAAAAACTTATCCAAAGGATGGCAACTTCAAAGCTTGAAGGAACATCAATCTACACAGATGAGAAAAAAATCAGTGCCAGAACTTTGGCAACTAAAAAAGCCAGAGTGTCTTCTTACCTCCAAATGACTGCACTAAGTCCTCAGCAACAGTTCTTAACCATGCTGAAATGGCAGAAAGAATAGAAATAATATTCAGTATGTCGATAGGAACAAAGATCATTGACATCAAGGAAAAAGTGGAAACCCAATCCAAGGAGTCTAAGGAATACAATAAAATGGTACAGGAGATAAAAGACAAAATGGCTGTATTAAGAAAGAACTGAACTGATCTGATACAGCTGAAAAATTCACTTCAAGAATTTCGTAATACAGTCACAAATATTGACAAGAGAAGTAAACAAGCTGAGGAAAGAATCTCAGGGATCAAAGACTGGTTCTCTGAAATAATGCAGTCAGACAAAAATAAAGAAAATACAATAAAGAAGACTGGGTAAAACCTCTGAGATGTCTGAGATTATGTAAAGAGACCAAATCTATGACTCATTGGCATTTCTGAAAGAGAGGGAATGAAAGCAAGAAACTTGGAAAACATATTTGAGAATATAATTCACGAAATTTCCCCAAACTCACTAGAGAGGCCACCATTCAAATCCAGGAAATGCAGCGAACCCCCCGACAAGATACCATACAAAATGGTAATACCAAGACACATGGTCATCAGATTCTCCAAAAATGAAATAAAAGAAAAACTGTTAAAGGCAGCTAGAAACAAGGGGAAGGTCACCTACAGAGGAAACCTCATGAGGCTAATAGTGTAACTTTCAACAGAAATCCTACAAGCCAAAAGAAAATGGAGGCCCATTTCAGCATTCTTAAAGAAAAATTCCAGCCAAGAATTTATTATCCAGCCAAACTTAGCTTCATAAATGAAAGAGTAATGAGATCCTTTTCATACAAGCAAATGCTGAGGGAGTTCATTGCCACCAGACTTGCCTTACAAGAGGCTCATAACAAAGCGCTAAATGTGGGAAGACCATTACTGGCCACAACAAAAACATACTTAAGTATATAGGCCATTGACTCTATAAAGTAACCAAACAATCAACTCTAAGTACTAACAACACAATGACAGAATCAAATCTGCAAATATCAGTATTAACGTTGAATGTAAATTGGACAAAGAAGCAAGACCTAACTCTATGCTGTCTTCAAGAGACCCATCTCAAATGCAATGACACCCATAGGCTCAAAGTAAAGGGATGGAGAAAAATCTACCAAGCAAATGGAAAACAGAAAAAAAGCAGGGATTACTATTGTAATTTCAGACAAATAGACTTTAAACCAACAATGACCAAAATAAAACAAAGAAGTACATTACATAATGGTAAAGGGTTAAATTCAATAAGAATTAACTATCCTAAATATGTATGCACCCAGATTTAAAAAGCAAGTTCTTGGAGACCTATGAAAAGACTTAGATAACCACACAATAATAGGGGGAGACTTCAACACCCCACTGACATTATTAGACAGATCACAGGGGTAGAAAACTAACAAAACCATTTAGAACCTGAACTCAACACTTGACAAAATTGGCCTAATAGATATCCACAGAGCACTCCACCCGAAAACAATAGAATATACATTCTTCTCATCTGCACATGGCACATACTCTACTATCAACCACACAATTGGCCATAAAACAATCCAGAGAAAAATTTTAAAAAATAAAACCATACCAAACACACTTTTGGACCACACAGCAATAAAAATTGAAATCAGTACTAAGAAATACTCTCAAAACCATAAAATTTCATGGAAATTAAACAACCGACTCCTGAATGGCTTTTGGGTAAACAATGAAATTAAGGCAGTATTTGAGAAATTCTTTGGAACTAACGAGAACAAAGATAAAACATACCAGTATTTCTGGGACACAGAAAAGCAATGTTAAGACTGAAGTTTATAGCACTTGATAGCCACATCAAACAGTTTGGAAGATCTCAAATTAACAACCCAACATCACACCTAGTAGAACTAGACAAACAAGAGCAAACCAACCCCAAAGCTAGCAGAAGACAAGAAATAAACACAATCAGAGGTGAATTGAAGGAAACTGAGATGTAAAAAAAAGATCAATGAGTCCAGGAGCTGGTTTTTTGAAGGAATAAATCAGATAGCTAGACCACTAGCTAGATTAATAAAGAAGAAAAGAGAGAAGAGCCAAATAAACACAATCAGAAATGACAAAGGGTATGTTACCACCAAACCCACAGAAATACAAAAAGTCCTCAGAAACTACTATGAACATCCTTATGCACACAAGCTAGAAAACCTGGAAGAGGTGGATAAATTACTGGAAACATACAACCTCCCAAAATTGAATGAAGAAGAAATTGAATGAATCTCTGCGTAGACCAATAATAATTTCCAAAATTGAATCAGTAATAAAAAGCCTACCAACCAGAAAAAGCTCAAAACCAAATGGATTCACAGCCAATTTCTACAGGTAAATAAAGAAAAGCTGATATCATTCCTACTGAAACTATTCTAAGAAATAGATGAGGAAGAACTCCTCTTTAACTCATTTTATGAGGGCAGCATCATCCTGATAGCAAAATCTGGAAGAGACACACAAACACAAAAAATAAAACTTCAGGCCAATATCCTTGATGAACACAGATGCAAAAATCCTCAGCAAAATACTAGCAACCCAAATCTAGCCACACGTAAAAAACTTAATTCATCATAATCAAGTGGGCTTTATTCCTTGGATGCAAAGTTGGTTCAACACACACAAATCAATAAATGTGATTCATCATATAAGCAGAACTAAAAACAAAAGCCACATGATTATCTCAATACATGCAGAAAAGGCTTTTGATAAAATTCAGCACAGCTTCATGTTAAAAAGCTAGAGGCTCTACAAAGTAGGTCTTGAAGAAACATTCCTCAAAATAGTAAGAGCCGTCTATGACAAACCCACAGCCAACATCATACAGAATGGGGAAAAGCTGGAAGCATTTCCCTTGAGAACCAGAACAAGATAAGAAAGCCCACTCTCACCATTCCTATTCAACATAGTACTGTAAGTCCTAGCTACAGCAAAAGGCAAGAGAAAGAAATAAAAGGCATCATAATAGTAAGATAGAAAGTTAAACTATATGTTTGCAGATAGTATGATTTTATACCTAGAAAACCCCATAATCTCTGCCCAAATGCTCCTAGATCTCATAAACAAATTTAGTAAAGTTTCAGGATGCAAAATCAATTTACAAAAGTCAGTAGCATAAATACAAATCAAAAACACCCAAGCTGAGAGCCAAATCAAGAACACAATCCCATTCACAGTAGCCACAAAAAGAATAAAGTACCTAGGAATACAGCTACCCAGAAAGGTGAAAAAATCTTCGCAATAAGAATTACAAAACACTGCTTAAAGAAATCACAGATGACACAAACAAATGGAAAAATATTTTATGCTCATGAATAGGAAGAATCAATAGTGTTAACATGGTCATACGTCTCAGAGCAATCTCCAGATTCAGTGCTGTTCCTATCAATCTACCAATGACATTCTTCACAGTATTAGAAAAAAACTATTTTAAAATTCATATGGAAACAAAAAGGAGCCCAAATAGCTAAGGCAATCCTAAGCAAAAATAACGAAGCTGAAGACATCATGTTACCCAATTTCAAACTGTACTACAAGGCTACAGTAACCAAAACATTATGGTACTAGTACAAAAACAGACACATAGACCAATGGAACAGAATAGACAGCTCAGAAGTAATACCACATACCTAGAACCATCTGTTCTTTGACAAAGTCAACAGAAACAGACAATATGAAAAGGACTCCCTGTTTAATAAATAGGGCTAAGATAACCATCTACACATATGCAAAAGATTGAAACTGAACCCTTTACATAACACACCACATACAAAAATCAACTCAAGATGGAATAAATGCTTAAATGTGAAACAAAAAAACCTGAAAGATAACCTAGGAAATACCATTCTGCATATATGTTGGTGAAGATTTCATGACAAAAAGCAATTACAACAAAAACAAAAATGGACAAATGAGACCTAATTAAACTAAAGAGCTTCTGCACAGCAAAAGAAACTCTCAAACACAGTAAACAGACAACCTACAGAATGGGAGTTTTTTTTTGCAAATTATGCGTCCAACAAAGATCTAGTATCAAAAATCTATAAGGAACTTAAACAAATTTATAAGCCAAAAACAAACAAAGTCATTAAAATGTTGGCAAAAGACATGAACAGACACTTTTCAAAACAAGACATACACACAGCCAACAAGCATATGAAAAAATGGTCAACATCACTAATCATTAGAGAAATGCAAATCAAAACCACAATAAGCTACCATCTCATGCCAGTCGGAATGGCTATTATTAAAAAGTCAAAAAGTAATAGATGCTAGTGAGGTTGTGGAAAAAAAGGAATGCTTCCTACTGCTAGTGGGAATTTAAATTACTTCAGCCATTGTAGAAAACAGTGTGGTGATTTCTCAGCGAACTCAAAACAGATTTACCATTCAACCCAGCAATCATATTATTGGGTATATGCTGAAAGGAATATAAATTGTTCTACCATAAAGACACATGCATGCACACATATGTTTATCACAGCACTGTTCACAATAGAGAAGACATGGAATCAACCTAAATGCCCATCAATTGTATACTGGTAAAGAAACTGGTACAGATACACCATGGAATGCCCTGCAGCCATAAAAAGGAGTGAAATCATGTCCTTTGCAATAACATGGATGGAGCTGGAGGCCTTTATCCTAAACAAACTAATGCAGAAACAGAACACCAAATACTGCATGTTTTCACTTTTAAGTTAGAGCTAAGCATTGAGTACATATGGACACAAAGAACAGAACGACAGACAGCAGGGCCTACTTGAGGGTTGAGAGTAGGAGAGAGAGGATTGAAAAACTACCTATTGGGTACTATGCTTATTACCTGGTGATGAAACAATCTGTATACCAAACCCCTGTGACATGCAATTTACCTGTATATTAGGTTGGCACAAAAGTAATTGTGGCTTTTGCAATGAAAAATGATGGCAGAAACCACAGTTACTTTTGCATCAACCTAATAGCAAACCTGCAAATGTACCCTTGAACCTAAAATAAAAGTTTTAGAAAAGATTGCTTCTGGCAAGGGGTAAAGCATATATGAGGGTCTTCAGGCCAGACTGCTTTCAAAAGGCATGGAATTCAACTGTGGTTGAGCCAATAAGTGAATTTGTACTCCAAAATTTGGCAGAAATTAAGCCTAGATGGTATATAAAGGAAAACTACTGAGTGAAGCAGATATTGGGAAAAATTTTTCAGAAAAGTACTATTCAAAATTTTGCATTTTAAAATACAGCACATATTTTAAAATACTGTGGACAATTTTTTCTTTATTTTTCTTTATTTTTTATTTTTTTGAGATAGGGTCTTGTTCTGTCCCCAGGCTGGAGTACAGTGGCTCGATCTCAGCTCACTGCAACCTCCGCCTCTCAGGTTCAAGCAATTCTTCTGTCTCAGCCTCTCAAGTAGCTGAGACTACAGGCATATGCCACCACACCCAGCTAATTTTTGTAGTTTTAGTAGAGGCGGGGTTTCACTATGTTGGCCAGGATGGTCTCAATCTCTTGACCTCGTGATCCACCTGCCTCAGCCTCCCAAAGTGCTGGGATTACAGGCGTGAGCCACCATGCCCGGCCTGTGGACAATTTTTAAAGTAATCCTCAGAAAATAAGTAGATATATTGAAATTCCTCTAAGTGAACACCTCTCAGAATTTTTAAAAAATAAATTGTTAAATTAACTATTGAAGATATACAAAATAATTTTTATGAAATATACATAAGTTAAGAAAAAACAAGCACCTCCTAGTTACCCATGACCAATTTTAATTAACAGAAAATTACCATCACTTTTGAATCCATGTGTATCCCAGAGCATCTCACTTAATTTCATTAACCTTTGAAAGTAACCATATACATTATTTAATTATGTACAGTTTTGACTTTATATTAATGTGTATATACTGCGTGTCTTCTTTAGAATTCTTTCTGCAGCATTATGTTCCTGAAAATCAATTTTTTGCTTCAAATTGTAATCTATTCATCTTCAATGATCTAGTATCGAATCAGATAAATATACCACTATCTATATTCTGGTATATGTGACCTGTCTCAGAGAAGGGCAAAACCTTCTCTGTGACAGGAATGAAATTGATTAGTCACTAAATATGTAGTACTCAAATTAGCTAGACAACACCAAACTGTTTTTACAAAGTGGTTTTACCAATTTACCATTCTAACACCTATATGTGTGTGCCATTGTTTCATCAGCACAATCAAGATGGTAGAGGTATCTATCCGTCACCTCTAAAAGTTTACTCATGCCTCTTTGCTTTGGGTTTTTTTTTTCCATTGGTCAAATTTTGGTAGATGTATTGCTAGCCATTTTGTATTATTGATACTATTGCAAATGGTATCTTAGTTTTAAAAATACATTTTCTAAACTATTATAATATAATCAACTTTAAAAAATTTTGGTCAACTTTATCTTTTAGAGCAGTTTTAGATTCACAGCAAAATTGAGGGGAAATTAATGTTTCCATTTACCTCCTTTTGCAGGTATATTGTTTCATTTGCACCATCCCCACCACCCCCAACATATGCAACCTTTCCCACTTCAGCAACTCCCACCAGAGTGGAACATTTGTTATGTTCAATGAACCTACATTAACACATCATTATTAACCAGAGTCAATGGTTTACATTAGGGTTCATACTTGGTATTCTACAATCTGTGGCTGTTGATACATGTGATGACATGTATCCACTATTATAGCATTCTCTGAGCTTCCTGGATCTGTAGTTTGGTATATGACATTAAGTTGAGGAAATTCTCAATTATCATTGCTTCAAGTGTATCTTCCATGTCTTTTTCTCTCTTCTCTTTCTCTTATTATGTTACTCATGTTATACATTCTGTGGTTTTTCCAGAGTTCTTGGATATTCTGTTCTAGGTTTTTGTTATGGTTTTCGGTATTTTTATTTTGTCTTAGATTTTCAGTTTTGGAAGTTTCTATTGACTTGTCCTTAAGCTCAGAGATTCTTTCGAAGGCTATGTCCAATCTACTAATTATCCGATTAAAGGCATTTAGTTTTGACTCAGTATTTTTTATTTCAAGAATTTTTCAAATTCTTTCCTTGAATTTTCACCGCTCTGCTTACATTGCTCATCTGTTCTTGCATATTGTCTACTTTGTCCATTAGATCCTTTAGCACAATTGTTTTAAATCTGTGGTCTGATAATTCCGACATTCCTGCATACCTGGGTTTGGTTTTGACACTTTCTCCGTCTCTTAAATCGTCTTTTTTACTTTTCAGTATGCCTTGTAATTTTTGCTAAAAGGCAAACATGATAGAAGAAGAGATAGAGAAGAATTCTATAGTCCTAGAGGATTAGGTCTCAAGCTTTTAATGAGCCTGTGTCCCTGGGCTATGAGCTTCACAAGTGCTTTTCAGTTTGTTTGTATATTTCACCCTGTTGGATGATACAGGATGGCTACAGCTGGCTGGAGATGGGTACTTCTCTTCCCCTCCTAGGTCATCAGGCTCTGGTAAAATCCCACCAAGTGAGGCTTTGGTAAAATAGTGTCTCTTGAAGATATGCCTTATAAAGAAGGAGAGAATGCTCTGGCATATTTCAAAATGGTTACTTTTCTTCTTCCTCTATTGGAAGCCCAGTAAGATTTTTCTCAATGAAAATAAGCCTGGTAGAGTCTAGTAGAGCTCCTGGAGGTAGAACTCACAAAAGTGTTAGGCCCCCTATTACTGTGCCCCTTGGGGTTTTTATCTCTCAGGCTTGTCTACATCAAGACTTCAGCAATTCGTCAATTACAGTGTAGGTTTCTCTACCCTGGTACTGGTTCCCACAAACGTTCCTGCTCAGGTAAGTTGTGATTCTCTGCATCTGCCTGTCTTTCCAATTTGGGGAGCAGCAGTTTGCCATGTGATCTTACTTCTCTGACAGATCTAAGATGAGTTGCTAATTTTTCAGTTTGTTGGGCTTTTTACTTGTTGTTAGGTATGATGACAGCTTCTAAGCTCCTTGCGTGGCAGACCAGAAACCAGAAGTCTCAGAATTTAACTTATTTTATACATTGATTTCTTCTCTAGCAGATTTTTTAAGCCATTTTATTCATTTTAATAAGGTATTATTATTTTATTTGGGCTTATTTACAGACGATCATATTGTCTACATTACATCTTTCTTTCTTGCTTATGCCCTTTGTTTATTTTCTTTGTCTTAGTGCTAGGAACTCCATGTAATTTTAAATAAAAGTGATGATATTGAACACCAATGCCTTAGGCAAATGCTTTTAATATTTCACTATTAAGTAAGATATTTGCTGTACATTTTTGAATTTATCCTTTTTCACATTAAGGAAGGTTTTTCCCACTAACTTTTGGTTTGAGAAATCTCAAACATCTGAAAGGATAAAATTTCAACAAAAATTTCAAGCATAATAATAGTACAATTAGTGTCCATATCTCCTCTACTTTAAACATATTAAAATACTTACTTTATATTTTCTGCCTAAGAATTTCACTATTTGAAGTTACCTGAGCTTCAGGGCAGTATTTCTACATTACCTTTATACTGTATGTATAGTTTTTTGTGGTACCTAAATTATTTGGGGATTCTTTTGCTAGATGCCCACCTTGGGCTGGCCCTGAGCTATGCATCTGACCCACCATGCACTGTGAAGGGATGAAGACCAAAGCTCAACGTCTCCCTATTCAGCAAATGCCCTTCTGACAAAAGCCAACTTTTACTCCATTTATAGCCTCTAAATATTCCTTACTAACTTGACAGCTTATTAATTACTTTACAGCTATATTTATTTATATTGTACTGGGCATTTTAGTGGTTTTCAGTGGGAGAGTCAGTTAATGTCCCCAAGTCACCACCCTATCATCAGAGGTGGAATTTGGTGTTCTCTTCATGGAACACTTGGAATCACAGATCAACGTCAATCTTCC
The DNA here is from genome assembly GCF_009828535.3 of Hylobates moloch. Classification (NCBI taxonomy): domain Eukaryota; kingdom Metazoa; phylum Chordata; class Mammalia; order Primates; family Hylobatidae; genus Hylobates; species Hylobates moloch. Next base: position 154,026,124 of record NW_026652279.1, read on the forward strand.
CTGAAGCCCATTTCTCCGTTTCCTTCATGAGGGCTATTGGCACAATAACTCAACATGTAATTTTTCCCATCATCCACACAGAATCCTTATTAGCCTTACATATTTTGCTAATATCTTAAGAGCGTTTCTGACCTAATATGCCTATTTAAGCCAAATGCTAAACTCGAGGTTTGAGATGAATACAGTCTCCCTATAGTGAAGCTTGCAGAAGTGAGTTGTCAGGATATGAAATGTTTTTCAATATTTCCACCTTATCTCTGTGGGGTTTACAGTTATTGCTCAAGTCAGGATGATGTGACACAGGACATGCTGTTCTTTTGAAGTATGAGAATCTTTATTGCTCTTAATTGTTTCATTTTCTAGTCATCTTCTGGCCACTAAAAAATACACTCTATAATTGCACTAGGAATTAAAATTAGATACAACTGAACTAGAGCTCCCTCTCCTCAGCCCCAGGTAGATAATACATTCAAGCAATTTCTTACGTAGGCCATCAGTTCTGTGGTGCTTACCAAGGTAAAGTAGTGAATGATGAAACAGTTGTTTTCAGGACTCATCCTGAAATCGTGGCGTTAAATACCAGAAGAGGTGTTTAGAAAATATTTTCTTCCTAGCTAGATATTTAATTCTAAAATCAAGAAAATTTCAGGAATAAAATGGGTGACTCTGCACCCAATAATCTCTGTCCTTTTTTTTTTTTTCTTACACGTTTTCTCTGCTGGTCCTGCCCTTTTCACAGTGTGCATAATTAATTTCAGATTATTTTATTCAACTAAGATACAATTTTGGCATGGGTATAGATAAAGTCAATTCAAGGTATGGAGTTTAACATATTCAAAGAACAGGCATGGGTTCATGTATTAGTTTCCTTGTTGCTGCTATAATGGGTTACCACAAATTTGGTGGCTCAAAACAACACCAATTTATTCTATTGCAGTTCTCGAGGCCAGAAGTTTGAAATCAATCTTAAAGAGTTAAAATAAAAGTGTCCACAGGTCTAGATTCATCTATCAGTAGACTCTAAAGGGAGGGTTTGAGTGCTACCTTTTTCAGCTTCCAGTGGTCATTGCACCTTCCTCCATCTGCAAAGTACATTACTCCAAGCTCTGCTCCCATCATCACCTTGCCTTCTCCTCTGGCTGACTCTGCCGCCCCCTGCGTCCCCCTTGTAGGAACTGTTGTGATCACATCAAGCTCACCTGGATAAACCAGGATATTCTCCCTATCTCAAGATACTTAATCACATCTGCAGAGTCCCTTTTGCCACATAAGGTAACATATTCAAAGCTTCTGGATGTATAATGTGGACATCTTTGGGTGCAGAGAAACATTGCTTATCCTATCCCAGTTTATAATAGTGAAACTCCCATGCTGTCTAATTTTATTTCCCCCACACCAGTTTGCATGCCTGCTGTCTCCTAATCTTGAGACTGAGGTTCTTCTTGCTAGTCCATCTATACTTTCTAATAGGTCATGGATCTTCCTGCATTTCACAGACTGAAATTATTTCTAACATCCCTTATCCTAATTAACGGCTCTTGTCATCAATTTGGATATCCAAAGCCTTATTTTAAAACTTCTATTGTATGGACCTCAGATCACTGTAGTTTGTTGGTTAATTATCCACCACGAATATAAATCTAGACTAAGATACACACATATATCACATTGTCTAACACCAAAACTTTTTAAAGTACATTACATACACTATAACAATAGATGTATCACAGTTGATTATAATTTTCCTCTGTTGATAAACATGCTAACACTATAGTGGGTTTTATTTTTCTTGTAGATAATAGCTCATAGATAATATACCTCAGAGATAATTATTGAACTATCTCTTATAGATATCAATTGAAATATGACTACCTCCAAAACCATAAATAAATAATAGAAAGAGAGCTGCTTAATGGTCTATTATATGTTAGGTATTTACATATGTTTCCATGGACTTTGTCAATGTTAGTAATATTAATAATTTGAAAAAAAGGAAATACTTGTAAACTTTACTGTGGTGTCAAATTTCTTCCTGACAATAGCCCTGTGAGATAGGTATTATTAGCCTATTTTATACAATTAGATACATTCAGTCCTAAATCCATCTGATACCAGGCAATGTGACAGAGTGATGGTGATGTTGGGATGGTTCATGGGAAAAATAATTTTGAACATGAGGCCTCTGCAAAGTGCTTTTAATCCCACTCTGCAGGCATAGAGCTCAGGCCACAGTGAGTTCAATGCTAGCCCCTCAGATGTTATGCCCTGGTGACCAGTTCTGTCCAGACTTGGATCTCAGCTCTAGGGATGGTCATATATTTACTTTGGTGAAAAGATTAAGAGACAGAAAAGATATTTAGAAAATATTTCTATTCTTGGTATCCTTGAAAGGACTGCCCTTTTAGACAGAGGGCATGTTTTCACATCTGTAAATCTTCTCTCTCAGCATCATTTCTGAAATGTTAGGTGCAGTTGAGGTATTGAGGCTTCAAGTTTTCACCTAGAAATACTTCACTGAGTTAGTAATTCATACCAAAAAAAAAAAAAAAACCCACAAAGCCTTCCTTAGGAAAGGATTTCTGTGAGTGTAGTTTTAAAATGTAGTTGATTTTAATACCTAAAACAAAAAATTGTGAGAAGCAATTCATTTTTGCATACAATATCCAGTAGAAAAATATACCCAGCTAAGAAAATACAGATATAGAAATTTTTTTAAGAGAGGGAAAAAGAAAAGGTCAAGAGTGGAAAGGGAAATGAAAAACAAAGAAAGAAGACAGAAAAAGGCAGTAGAGATGCTGGCCTTAAAATCCACATTCAGAGGCTAGAATTCAAGTTATTTAAACTGTGAGAAGTTAACAAAGCCTATTAAAGCCAATCAGGCCAAGATGCGTGCTTGATGTTCACAATTTCATGATTTTTGTTTTTCCTGTGCACCCAAGAAGACTATTGTATTAGTCCACTTTCACATTGCTGATAAAGACATAACCGAGACTGGCAAGAAAAATAGGTTTAATGGACTCACTGTTCCACATGACTGGAGAGGCCTCACAATCATGGTAGAAAGTGAAAGGTACGTTTTACACGGCACCAGAAAAGAGAGAGCTTGTGCAGGGAAACTCCCTGTTATAAAACCATCAGATAGCGTGAGACTTATTCACTATCATGAGAACAGTATGGAAAAGACCTGCTCTCATGATTCAATTACCTCCCACCAGGTCCTTCCCACAAGACATGGGAATTCAAGATGAGATTTGCTAGAGAAATAGCCAAAGCATATCAACTACATTCCCTGGCCTCTCTTGCAATTAGGTGGGGCCATATAACCTTCCGGATAATGCAATATGAATGGATATGTGACCTGGGCGTGCTGTTAAAATTACCTTTGACATTCTCAGCTCATTCTCATCCACTCCTTAGTGTCCCCGAAGACATGGCTTGAAATGGCAGCCTGACAAATTGGAAAGAACAGAATCACTGGAAGAGAGAGGAGCTCTGCCAAGGAGATATTGATTCTGTTCATTACAGCATCCAACACAAATTATCCTTATCAAAATAGTAGATAAATGACACGGTCAGATTTGAGTTTTATGTAAGTCCCTATGACAACTGTGCATGGATAGATTAAAGCAGGCAAATATTAAAGTTGGAAAAATGAATAGAACTTGAGGATGGATTCTATCAAGATTAAGGGGGGAACAAATGCCAACTCCCTTGTATCTTATAAGGAACTTGGAAGGCTAGCAAAAGCACCAACTGAGAAATAATACTAAACAAGAAGCAACCACAGAGGGTTTGGAATGCTCCCTTTTAGATATACCCTCCTCTGTTTCACTGCATTTTTCGTATCAGAATTTAATTTTGTGATTATTTCCTTACATGATTTTTAAACTGTAATGCTTCATGAGGTTATGGACCTTATCTGTTTTTGAACTTTCCATCACTATTACTAAGCCATTCTTGGCACAAAGTAGATATGCAACAAATACATTGAATGAATGAATAAAATAATGGATGATGTGACAAGCAGACATTTGTACATACAAATTTCAAGGAAGCAATCTGACCTGAGAAGTTAAAATTAGAGTTCTTCAACCTTAAACAAGTAAGTTAAATCTTGAATGAGGATGAAATCATCCTGGAGTAAAGCTGAAATGAAAAAAATCCTGAGCTGATGAGAACACATGGGATAAAGAATAATTTTTAGTTTTTCAGAGGAGAGGATTTCTTCACATGCTGAGCAGAAGAAAATGGTTGAGAAAAAAATGAAGAAGTTCTGGGAGGGTAGCAGCTATCAGATGATGGACCATTTAGCCTATTTAGTGAATGAAGAAAACACAGTGACTGCTGGTAAACAGATTATCCAACAATAATATTACTTGGTTCTACAATAATGTCATGATTTTCTACAAAGAGTTTGATTTTTTAATGTACTTTTGAATTGACAATTTGAAAGATTTTTCAATATATGTTTGCAAATATATACTTTTATACGCTGGTACTGACAATTACATCATGAATAATTAAAATTTGTTTTCTTTTTAAAAGGTACGTAAAAGAGTAAGGAAGACTGTATAGGCCTGTGTAAGAGAGAAAAGGACACCTGTGGATAGATTGGCTTAAACAGAGAAGGAGCACCTGTCTTCTTAGCCTGGAGGAGAGAAAGGCAGGGTGGTTGTGGGGATAGGTAAATTTGTAGGCGATGGAAATTAACTTGAAAAAGATTATAAAATCAGAAGCATGTAGGTTGGATCAGTTGGTGAGGAGAATTAGGGACATTTGATATAGTCATTTGGAAAAGAACAGGACAGGAAAAGAGACAAAAGCAGAAAGATATCTAGAAAGTACTAAAGGCAGGGCTTAGGTTAGGGACCATGAATTTGTGGACCATGAAAAAGGGAAGGCCACATATAAAATTCTTCATTTATTCAGCAAATATTTATTCAGCACCTTCCATTGTATAGCACTGTGCTAGTTGCAGGGATAAAAGTGTGTTAATGATGTTAGTGCTTTGTATTTAGTATTTATCATGGTGGAGGCACCATCGGTCATTCCAATAAAAACAAAACATCTTATTAGTTGGTGGCATGTAGACAAAATTATTGGTGGTGTGAAATTTTTCCTTTCGGCCTGTAGTTTTATTATAGTGGTACACACAGGTTTCCTGCTTTTTTCTCAAGTTAAAGCATTTAATGTGTTCTCTCACTGACCTTCATTAAATAAATCACAATGAGCCTGACAGAGTCTGGAAATAAGGCCGATGAAACCAGGCAGTGAAAAACAGCCGTTCTCTATCCTTCTGTGCCTCTATTTCCCCCCCCCAAAGGGAAAATTCCCAAAGCAGAATTTTTGCATTTCTCATTCCCTTTCCTTCACAGCTAATCTTCATTTAAATAGTCGGATAAATATGTTAATTTAGCATCATTGTAAAGCTGAGAATTGCTCTTACAGGTAACAGAAATGCTATTAATGCACTTGCCTGTATTGTTGAGGGGAGAGTTGAGTCAGTTTTCTGGAGCCACCAAATTAGACCAAAAGGCCGGCCTGCTCAATGCATCTGTAACATCAGAGGTTGCTAACTGGTAATAATATTTAAACTAGCTTGTTGATTTTTTTTTTCCCAAAAAACTGAACTTGCAGTATGAATATGTTAAAAACTTGACCAAATTTATTTGCTAGGAAGAAAGGGACTAAAAATCCATCCTTCATTCATCATAACCTAAAATTCCAGTGGACGTAGTAACTCAGACAACATGCATTTCCCGTTGTATCCCAGAATATTTTTGACTTAATTTTATCAAAGTAGTTTTGTTGGTCTCTAAAGACATGCAGATTTTTTCAGAATATCAATGCTGCTCACTATTGCAGAAAGAGTAATATGCAAATATTGTTCACTGATAACCTCATTTTCTATATTGTAGAGTGTTGTTTTGAGAATGTTAAATAAAATTCCATGTTAAGATATACAACTTGGGAGGAGGCTTTGGGGAAAATTATTGAACTGTAGTGGTGATTCTTGCTCTGCATACCTTATCTATCTACTCCATTAGTGAATCAACTTGAATGACCAGTGAATTATTCCAGTGAAATAGCGGAATGGTAATAACAATTAAACTAATTTATAAATTCACCTACTTGCTTTTACCAAGGTCATTCAAGCAAACGAGATTTCAGAAAAATTAATATTCTGTTTCCTTTGTATTAAGTCATCTCTGATGGGCTTAGGAGAAAGAAGTGTTGAATGCCAATCTGGTTTTATCTTTTAAATCCTCCTAGTCTACTTTACTGAACCTACTGTTAGGCTTATTTAAAAAGTGACAGCCTGCGTAACCCACATAATGCAGGAATGAATAGTATAATTTAAAAATTGTTGGAATAACTGTAGTTGACATTATGTTTATCTCTTTAGCTCTAAATGATTATTTAAACTCGATTTGTTCACTTTCTTGGTATTCTTAGTCATATTGAGTTTATGCATCCTTCTTTTGATGCAGTTAGTTCTATAGAACTGGGGCTGTTTGTGGCAGATAAAAAAAAATGGTTTGAAACACATGCTTCCCTGCCTTCCCTCTCTATAAATATTACATTTAATTATAGAAACTTACACTACTATAAGTTTAATTTAATTTCAAAGTTTATTTGCATTTCAAAATATTAATATGTAATTTCTATGCACAGTATTTAGATTCTGTCTCCTACAGATCTATCTTTCGAATCTGTGTATTTCTCTAAATCATCTAACCTGGTCGGGGTCACTGTCATCACTCACTTAATTTACCACAACAACCTTCCTTGTGGGCTTCTTCCTCCAATTCATTCGTTAAAAATTTCATGAGCCTCGAGGATATTATGCTAAGTGAAATAAGCCAGTCACAGAAGGACAAATACTGCATGATTCCACTTATATGAAGTATCTAAAGAAGTTGAATTCATAGAATCAAAGAGTCGAATGGTGGTTCCCAGGAGCTGGGGAAATGGGAAGATTGATATTTACTAATTAATAGGCATAAAACTTTACTTAAGCAAGATGATTAAGTTCTAGAGATCTCCTGGACAACATTTTGCCTATACTTAACCATACTGTATTGTACACTTAAAAATTTGTTCAGAGGGTAGATCTCATGTTAAGTGTTCTTATCACATTGAAATAAAATTTGATAAGAAATCATCATTCATTCACCAAACTTCTTTATTACCTACTCTATATTAGGTACTATTTAAAGCACTCAGCAGAGAGTAGCAAACAACATTAAAAATAAAAACCCTCTTCTCTGGGAGCTTACAGAGCAAACTTTCTACATTGCAAATCCACTTATATGATCCACTTCCTTAATATCTTTCAATGGCTTCTCACAACATTCATAATCAGTTCAAAACATGTTAACATAGTTTGAGTGGTCTTCCATAACTTGGTTTCTCATACCTCTGTTTTAATATTCCTTCATCGGTCATACTTCCTAGTTGCAAACAACAAAATCTGACTCTAGCTGAAGTTACAGAAGAAGAGTTTATTAAAAGGGCACAGGGTAGCTCCTAAAATGTTCCATGGGTTGGGGAACTAGTCATGAACCTTAGCTTCCAGGAACAATGATCAAAATATCACTGCAGAAGTGGCCTGACATGGAAACGCTTAGTAACAAGTGCCAAATCTTTACTTGCTCTATTGCTACTACAGGCTTAGTAAATTTCACCTCTGCAGCCACTGCTAAGTTCAAGCTGGATGTGAGAGAGACAGAAAGAAAGAGACAGGGAGGGAGAATGAATGATTGGTCTTCTGATTTATCTCTTTCTCTCTTTTATTGCTGGTTTATGAGTTGAAGTCTGGCTGGGACGTATCTGATTGGTGGTGTTCTGGCTACATGCGTATGCCTTAGCTAGAAGAAAGATCAGAACTACAAGTACCTACCATTTTCAGCCCATACAGGTAAGGAAGTTTACCACCTACCACAACTCATAAAGTGGGGGAATTACCTAAACATGAAAATAGGCTCCAGGTGTTAGATGGACAGACACACAAGAAATGTCCTACACACCCCTAAGAAAATCTAAGCTATATCCACATTGAATATCTTTCAGTTCTTTCAATATGATCTCTCAATTCCTTCTGAGTCTCTTTGTTCTGGTTCTCCCTTCTCTTTAGTTGGATAACTTGTGTCTATCTTTGGGAATGTTTTAATATTCATTTCTAGAGGATCAGGCTCCTCTGATCCTCCCTAGACTTTTTTAGATAGATTGGGGGTTCACAAACTATGGTCCACAGGCCAAATCTGGCTTGCTTCCTCTTCTTGTAAATAAAGTTTTGTTTGAACACAGAGATGCCCAGGGGTTTATTTATTGTCTACAGCTGCCTTCACAGAGTTGTGTAATTGTGACAGGGGATATATGGCCTACAGAGCTCTAAATATTTACTTTCTGGTCCTTTATAGAAAAATTTTGCTAACTCCTGTTTAGATACTTCTGTTGTGGGTTCCCGTGGCTGTGTTTTGACTCTGCCAGTGCTCTTCTCATGTTTTTGTGTCATCCTCAATGAATGGCAAGCTGCTTGACAGCAGGAACATAGCTCTCTTGCTAACCATTGGATAGCCACAGTGCCTGATGCAGAATAACATGTGCTTAACATAAGCAGGTTAAATAAATGGATTTAAAACCGAATTACTAAAGTGTGTACCAGCTGCACAGCTGATCAACTCTCAGGTTGTAAGAGGCAAAGAAATGTCATCTGGACTTTGGCAAGATGGAGCAATGTGTATCTACTAGAACTTCTCTCAGAGGAACTAAATATTTGGAAGAAATATTTGGGCAAGACACCAGGTACCTGGGCCAAGCCTAAGGAAATGGGATCTCTCCAGCGTGTATATGGGCAACAATAGGTGGATCCTAGTGCACCATTTAAGGAATGTGGTCCAGTTGGCTGCAGAGCCATTGTTTTGCTGTCTGTGGTAGCCCCGCTACAACACAGATTCATCCTTCATCCCTTTCCACCAGTCTTTCAGGCAGCTCAGCTTCCACTCCAAATGAATATAGAGCAAATATTTTAAAAATATAAGCTTGGAGGCCAGGCACGGTAGCTCACGCCTGTAATCCCAGTACTTTGGGAGGCCGAGGCGGGTGGATCACCTGAGGTCAGGAGTTTGAGACCAGCCTGGCCAACATAGTGAAACCCTGCCTCTACTAAAAATACAAAAAAGTAGCTGGGCATAGTGGCAGGCCCCTGTAATCCCAGCTACTTGGGAGGCTGAGGCAGGAGAATTGCTTGAACCCAGGAGGCAGAGGTTGCAATGAGCCAAGAATACTCCATTACACTCCAGCCTAGGTAGCAAGAGTGAAACTTTGACTGTGGACTTTTGAGTTAATGCTGAAATGAGTTAAGACTTTGGGGGACTGACTGGTTTTGAAATGTGAGGACATGAGATTTGGGAGGGGCTGGGGTAGAATGATATGGTATGGCTGTGTCCCTACCCAAATCTCATCTTGAATTAAAACTCCCACAATTCCCACATGTCATGGGAGGAACCTGGTGGGAGGTAATTGAATCATGAGGGTGAGTCTTTCCTGTGCTGTTCTCATGATAGTTAATAAGTCTCACAAGATCCGATAATTTTAAAAATGGGAGTTTCCCTGCACAAGCTCTCTCTCTTTGCCTGCCTCCACCTACATAAGATGTGATTTGCTCCTCCTTGCCTTATTCCGTGATTGTGAGGCCTTACCCAGCCATGTGGAACTGTAAGTCCATTAAAGCTCTTTCTTTTGTAAATTGCCCAGTCTCAGGTATGTCTTTATCAGCAGCATGAAAACAGGCTAATACACCTCCTACCTAAGCAATGCTTAGCCAGTAGCAGATAGGTGAGGAGCATAAACTGAATCATCCTATCCCTCAGCTTTGAAGTATGAACAAAATGGGTTATTTTGTGTGTCAACTTGGGCCCTGGGGTACCCAGACATTTAGTTAAACATTATTCTGGTGTGTCTTTGAGAGTATTTCTGGGTGTGACTAGAATCTGAATGGGTAGACTGAATAAAGCAGGTTGCTCTTCCCAATGCAGATGGACCTCATACCGTCCATTGAAGGCCTGAACAGAGCAATAAGGCTGAGTAAGAGAGAATTCCTCTCTCTGCCTGTCTTCAACCTGGGACATTGGTCTTTTCTTGCCTTTAGACTCTGACGGGGTCTGGAACTTAACGCTATCAACTCTCCTTGATTTCCAGCTTCCTGAGTGCAGCTTCCATATGCAACTACTCTTCCACCACCAAAATCTTGTAAGCCAAGTCCTTATAATCAAACAGTCTTCTATTGATTCTATTTCTCCAAAGAATTCTGACTAGTACAATGACCTATATTTTCTCCATGATTCTCCTATGGGATTGAACCAACGTTATTCGGTTCTGTGGACTTTACTGTCAGGCAAGAAGGGGCAACCTATACAGAGCCTTTGGACTCCCTGATAAGAAGAGAGGAAATCTTAGGGAGACAAAAGCAACTATAATTTGCAAAGAAGACACCAAGAGAAAAGAGCTACTCGGAGAGGAAATGATACCAGGTAGAAATGTGGATCTATATAAAGTAATGAAACCCCAGAATTGGTAACTGTATGGGTAAATATATAACATATTTTCTAATTATTTAAAATGTTGATGTTGTGCTGAATCCTTGTTAACCCCAATAAGGAAAGCACCAGGTTCAAGAAGCCAGAGAAGAGACCCAGAGCCAGCAAATGAGACATAGGGTTTATCAGGGACTTGCATGCAGGGCAGATAGTCCAGTGGCAGTGGGCTTACAGGAAAACTGCTTTATGTACAGTAATGGTCTGGGGTGGTGGGCTGGACAACATAACTGCATGGCCCAGTGGCAGTGGGCTGGGCAGGATAATTGCAACCATTTGCAAAGAGCATGCAATTTATATAGCATTTTCACTTAACACTCTCCCTTTAATGACCTCCACCTGGCAACCTTCATCCAACCCAAAACACAGGGCCTCAATCCCCTGTATGGCTCATGTTACATGGAATGGGCCAGGGGCTCAGATGTTTATCACAGATAAGGAACATATCTCTGGGTTGTCCGTTCCTAGATTCCCTAGCTTGGAACACACATTCAGATGCATTTGCCACACAGGAAACAAAGGTATAGAGCAAATTTGCAATTCCCATTATCATAATTAGTTTTCAAAATTTTTAAAATATGGATAATTAAAATTAATTAATTAAAGTCAGACTCTAAGAGTGAGAAATTTGGATTTAGCAAATTGTCTTTACATAGATAAAATAGATACCATTATTTCAAACTCTCCATAATGAAATTTGAAAAACTTCAACAATGGTCAAAATGTTTTCGGGTGTTTAGCATTTCATTATTTTGCATAAATCTTGATTAACAAAATCAATGAATAAGAAAGCCTATTAATAGTCAACCCATTTAAAATGTGGTAGGTGATTTTAAAAAATTTAGTCATACTCTTATTTTCTTACATGTTTTTCTTCACCTAATTCCTTAGCAGGCCCTATAATTTTTCTCTGATAATAAAATATATATATTTATAGTACAGGTCCTGTAATTTTCTTCTGATAATAAAAAATGAGTATTTTAGTCCTACTATTGACAATAAAATAGGTATTTTGTTTTATATCTATAAATAGAAAATACAAAATTTTTGTATAAATACAAAAATTCTTCCCTTAAGGTGCTCATAGTCTGGAGAGCAGGAGAGGAGAAATGTTATATAACGCAGAATTATGAACAAAGTGCAGAGGGAGCTGGTAATGTATTCTAAAAAAGTAAAACCATGACTCATTCAAATATAAATGAACACATGTCAAAGATTTTATTTAGTTAATTAATGAATATAAAAACAGGTAGATGTAGATGTAGATACAGATATGCAGACACAGTCAACAATATTGAAATAATTTTGCTTACAGATGCAAAGCTATATAAAATATCATCTTTGAAATACATTTTTCTGTTGGGTACATATCAATTTTATCTCTACTGGAAAAATCCATTTGCCTTTTAGTAAACAAGAACAATTTGTATTACTATGAATTTTCTACTGTATATAGAGTTGTAAACTAGCCTAGTAAATGGTAAACAAAGGAACAGACACTACCCAGTCAATAAGCTTAGAGGGTCAGCTAGGCAACCAATCAAAACAGAGGTCTTTTGATATAAGAGCGATTAAAATTTTTTAATTTATTAAAACCTACCAGAATTAGGGTACAGTCAATAGTCGCATCCTGAGAGGTCAAGACCTTTCCCAATTACAAGCACATGGACACACAGATGCACTGATACAGAGAGAGCATACATAGCTTTATTTTCACAATCTCAGGCAAAGGTTGAAAATAAACACAGAAACACAAAAACTCACTCATTTGGGTCTCTCAGAATTGTTTTCACATTCTGTGGACAAAATATTCTTAACTGATTTGAGCACACATAGAGACAAACATAAATACAAAAAGAAAAGGCTTAAACACAAGATTCCCTTATTTCTCATTCATCAGATAGTATATTTCTATTACCTATCTGATGGAGATCATCAGAAAGTCACACCATAAAATCAATTTTCTAATCATTGTTGTCACCAAGGTGGAATAAATTATTCTATTGCACAAACCATACACACAATTAGTAGAGAGGAAAATAAATACAGAAGTGGAGTCAGCAAAGTTTAAATGCTTTTGCTGCTTGGTATTTATCACAGAAGTCAAGAGAATAAATAGCTTGGCTTCAACAGTTCAAGAGATCCACTTCAACAACCTGGTCCATTCAGGTGAATCCATTGTGTATCTCTGTGGGCCTCCAAAATTGATAAAATGTGATTTTCAAAACAGTAAATCCATGACTATTACACAGATGTAAAATATTTTATTCAGCATATTTATTAATGAAGGAACCAGTAAGATTTTTTAAATTTTATTTTATTTCAATAGTTTTGGGGGGAACAGGTGGTTTTTGGATTCATAGATAAGTTCTTTAGTGGTGATTTCTGAGACTTTGGTGTACCCGTCACGCAAGCAGTGTACGCTGTACTCATTGTGTAGTCTTTCATTCCTCAGTCCTTACTCCCACTCTTTCCCCTGAGTCCCCAGAGTACATTATGTCACTTTTTATGCCTTTGGGTCCTCATAGCTTAGCTCTCACTTATAAGTGACAACAGACAATATATGGTTTTGTATTCCTGAGTTACTTCACTTAGAATAATGGTCTCCAACTCCATCCAGATTGCTGCCAATGCCATTATTTTGTTCCTTTTTATGGCTGAGTTGTATTCCATGGTTTATATATACCACATTTTCTTTATCCATTTGTTGATTGATGGGCATTTGGGCTGGTTCCATATTTTTGCAATTGCAAATTGTGCTGCTATAAACATGTGTGTGTAAGTGTCTTTTTCATACAATGACTTCTTTTCCTCTAGGCAGATACCCAGTAGTTCTTTTTTTTTTTTTTTTTTCTTTTTTATTATACTTTAGGGTTTTAGGGTACATGTGCACAATGTGACAATGTGCAGGTTTGTTACATATGTATCCATGTGCCATGTTGATTTCCTGCACCCATTAACTCGTCCTTTAGCATTAGGTGTATCTCCTAATGCTGTCCCTCCCCCCTCCCCCCACCCCACAACAGTCCCCGGAGTGTGATGTTCCCCTTCCTGTGTCCATGAGTTCTCATTGTTCAATTCCCACCTATGAGTGAGAACATGCGGTGTTTGGTTTTTTGTCCTTGCGATAGTTTACTGAGAATGATGTTTTCCAGTTTCATCCATGTCCCTACAAAGGACACGAACTCATCATTTTTTATGGCTGCATAGTATTCCATGGTGTATATGTGCCACATTTTCTTAATCCAGTCTATCGTTGTTGGACATTTGGGTTGGTTCCAAGTCTTTGCTATTGTGAATAGTGCCGCAATAAACATACGTGTGCATGTGTCTTTATAGCAGCATGATTTATAGTCCTTTGGGTATATACCCAGTAATGGGATGGCTGGGTCAAATGGTATTTCTAGTTCGAGATCCCTGAGGAATCGCCACACTGACTTCCACAATGGTTGAACTAGTTTACAGTCCCACCAACAGTGTAAAAGTGTTCCTATTTCTCCACATCCTCTCCAGCACCTGTTGTTTCCTGATTTTTTAATGATGGCCATTCTAACTGGTGTGAGATGGTATCTCACTGTGGTTTTGATTTGCATTTCTCTGATGGCCAGTGATGATGAGCATTTCTTCATGTGTTTTTTGGCTGCATAAATGTCTTCTTTTGAGAAGTGTCTGTTCATGTCCTCTGCCCACTTTTTGATGGGGTTGTTTGTTTTTTTCTTGTAAATTTGTTTGAGTTCATTGTAGATTCTGGATATTAGCCCTTTGTCAGATGAGTAGGTTGCAAAAATTTTCTCCCATTCTGTAGGTTGCCTGTTCACTCTGATGATAGTTTCTTTTGCTGTGCAGAAGCTCTTTAGTTTAATGAGATCCCATTTGTCGATTTTGGCTTTTGTTGCCATTGCTTTTGGTGTTTTAGACATGAAGTCCTTGCCCACGCCTATGTCCTGAATGGTATTGCCTAGGTTTTCTTGTAGGATTTTAATGGTTTTAGGTCTAACATATAAGTCTTTAATCCATCTTGAATTAATTTTTGTATAAGGTGTAAGGAAGGGATCCAGTTGCAGCTTTCTACATATGGCTAGCCAGTTTTCCCAGCACCATTTATTAAATAGGGAATCCTTTCCCCATTTCTTGTTTTTTTCAGGTTTGTCAAAGATCAGATAGTTGTAGCTATGCGGCATCATTTCTGAGGGCTCTGTTCTGTTCCATTGATCTATGTCTCTGTTGTGGTACCAGTACCATGCTGTTTTGGTTACTGTAGCCTTGTAGTATAGTTTAAAGTCAGGTAGCGTGATGCCTCCAGCTTTGTTCTTTTGGCTTAGGATTGACTTGGCGATGCGGGCTCTTTTTTGGTTCCATATGAACTTTAAAGTAGTTTTTTCCAATTCTGTGAAGAAAGTCATTGGTAGCTTGATGGGGATGGCATTGAATCTATAAATTACCTTGGGCAGGATGGCCATTTTCACGATATTGATTCTTCCAACCCATGAGCATGGAATGTTCTTCCATTTGTTTGTATCCTCTTTGATTTCATTGAGCAGTGGTTTGTAGTTCTCCTTGAAGAGGTCCTTCACATCCCTTGTAAGTTGGATTCCTAGGTATTTTATTCTCTTTGAAGCAATTGTGAATGGGAGTTCGCTCATGATTTGGCTCTCTGTTTGTCTGTTATTGGTGTACAAGAATGCTTGTGATTTTTGTACATTAATTTTGTATCCTGAGACTTTGCTGAAGTTGCTAATCAGCTTAAGGAGATTTTGGGCTGAGACAATGGGGTTTTCTAGATATACAATCATGTCATCTGCAAACAGGGACAATTTGACTTCCTCTTTTCCTAATTGAATACCCTTTATTTCCTTCTCCTGCCTGATTGCTCTGGCCAGAACTTCCAGCACTATGTTGAAAAGGAGCGGTGAGAGAGGGCATCCCTGTCTTGTGCCAGTTTTCAGAGGGAATGCTTCCAGTTTTTGCCCATTCAGTATGATATTGG
The DNA here is from genome assembly GCF_009828535.3 of Hylobates moloch. Lineage (NCBI taxonomy): Eukaryota > Metazoa > Chordata > Mammalia > Primates > Hylobatidae > Hylobates > Hylobates moloch. The sequence goes on from NW_026652279.1 coordinate 154,041,709, forward strand.
CTGTGGGTTTGTCATAGATAGCTCTTATTATTTTGAGATACGTCCCATCAATACCTAATTTATTGAGAGTTTTTAGCATGAAGAGATGTTGAATTTTGTCAAAGGCCTTTTCTGCATCTATTGAGATAATCATGTGGTTTTTGTCTTTGGTTCTGTTTATATGCTGGATTACATTTATTGATTTGCGTATGTTGAACCAGCCTTGCATCCCAGGGATGAAGCCCACTTGATCATGGTGGATAAGCTTTTTGATGTGCTGCTGGATTCGGTTTGCCAGTATTTTATTGAGGATTTTTGCATCAATGTTCATCAAGGATATTGGTCTGAAATTCTCTTTTTTGGTTATGTCTCTGCCAGGTTTTGGTATCAGGATGATGCTGGCTTCATAAAATGTGTTAGGGAGGATTCCCTCTTTTTCTATCGATTGGAATAGTTTCAGAAGGAATGGTACCAGTTCCTCCTTGTACCTCTGATAGAATTCAGCTGTGAATCCATCAGGTCCTGGACTCTTTTTGGTTGGTAAGCTATTGATTATTGCCACAATTTCAGAAGCTGTTATTGGTCTATTCAGAGATTCAACTTCTTCCTGGTTTAGTCTTGGGAGGGTGTATTTGTCGAGGAATTTATCCATTTCTTCTAGATTTTCTAGTTTATTTGCATAGAGGTGTTTGTAGTATTCTCTGATGGTAGATTGTATTTCTGTGGGATCGGTGGTGATATCCCCTTTTTCGTTTTTTATTGCATCTATTTGATTCTTCTCTCTTTTCTTCTTTATTAGTCTTGCTAGCGGTCCATCAATTTTGTTGATCTTTTCAAAAAACCAGCTCCTGGATTCATTAATTTTTTGAAGGGTTTTTTGTGTCTCTATTTCCTTCAGTTCTGCTCTGATTTTAGTTATTTCTAGCCTTCTGCTAGCTTTTGAATGTGTTTGCTCTTGCTTTTCTAGTTCTTTTAATTGTGATGTTAGGGTGTCAATTTTGGATCTTTCCTGCTTTCTCTTGTGGGCATTTAGTGCTATAAATTTCCCTCTACACACTGCTTTGAATGTGTCCCAGAGATTCTGGTATGTTGTGTCTTTGTTCTCGTTGGTTTCAAAGAACATCTTTATTTCTGCCTTCATTTCATTATGTACCCAATAGTCATTCAGGAGCAGGTTGTTCAGTTTCCATGTAGTTGAGCGGTTTTGAGTGAGTTTCTTAATCCTGAGTTCTAGTTTGATTGCACTGTGGTCTGAGAGACAGTTTGTTATAATTTCTGTTCTTTTACATTTGCTGAGGAGAGCTTTACTTCCAACTATGTGGTCAATTTTGGAATAGGTGTGGTGTGGTGCTGAAAAAAATGTATATTCTGTTGACTTGGGGTGGAGAGTTCTGTAGATGTCTATTAGGTCCACTTTATGTAGAGCTGAGTTCAATTCCTGGATATCCTTGTTAACTTTCTGTCTCGTTGATCTGTCTAATGCTGACAGTGGGGTGTTAAAATCTCCCATTATTATTGTGTGGGAGTTTAAGTCCCTTTGTAGGTCACTGAGGACTTGCTTTATGAATCTGGGTGCTCCTGTGTTGGGTGCATATATATTTAGGATAGTTAGCTCTTCTTGTTGAATTGATCCCTTTACCATTATGTAATGGCCTTCTTTGTCTCTTTTGATCTTTGTTGGTTTAAAGTCTATTTTATCAGAGACTAGGATTGCAACCCCTGCCTTTTTTTGTTTTCCAGTTGCTTGATAGATCTTCCTCCATCCCTTTATTTTGAGTCTATGTGTGTCTCTGCACGTGAGATGGGTTTCCTGAATACAGCACACTGATGGGTCCTGACTCCTTATCCAGTTTGCCAGTCTGTGTCTTTTGATTGGAGCATTTAGCCCATTTACATTTAACGTTAATATTGTTATGTGTGAATCTGAACCTGTCATTATGATGTTAGTTGGTTATTTTGCTCGTTAGTTGCTATAGTTTCTTCCTAGCCTCGATGGTCTTTACAATTTGGCATGTTTTTGCAGTGGCTGGAACCGGTTGTTCCTTTCCATGTTTAGTGCTTCCTTCAGGAGCTCTTTTAGGGCAGGCCTGGTGGTGACAAAATCACTCAGCGTTTGCTTGTCTGTAAAGTATTTTATTTCTCCTTCACTTATGAAGCTTAGTTTGGCAGGATAGCAAATTCTGGGTTGAAAATTCTTTTCTTTAAGAATGTTGAATATCGGCCCCCACTCTCTTCTGGCTTGTAGAGTTTCTGCCAGGAGATCAGCTGTTAGTCTGATGGGCTTCCATTTGTGGGTAACCCGACCTTTCTCTCTGGCTGCCCTTAACATTTTTTCCTTCATTTCAACTTTGGTGAATCTGACAATTATGTGTCTTGGAGTTGCCCTTCTCGAGGAGTATCTTTGTGGCGTTCTCTGTATTTCCTGAATCTGAATGCTGGCCTGCCTTGCTAGATTGGGGAAGTTCTCCTGGATAATATCTTGCAGAGTGTTTTCCAACTTGGTTCCATTCTCCCCATCATTTTCAGGTACACCAATCAGACGTAGGTTTGGTCTTTTCACATAGTCCCAAATTTCTTGGAGGCTTTGTTCATTTCTTTTTATTCTTTTTTCTCTAAACTTCCCTTCTCTCTTCATTTCATTCATTTCATCTTCCATCAGTGATACCCTTTCTTCCAGTTGATCGCATCTGCTACTGAGGCTTCTGCAATCTTCGCGTAGTTCTCGAAACTTGGCTTTCAGCTCCATCAGCTCCTTTAAGCCCTTCTCTCCATTGGTTATTCTAGTTATCCATCCTTCTAATTTTTTTTCAAAGTTTTTAACTTCTTTGCTATTGTTTTGAATTTCCTCTCGTAGCTCAGAGTAGTTTGATCGTCTGAAGCCTTCTTCTCTCAACTCATCAAAGTCATCCTCCATCCAGCTTTGTTCCGTTGCTGGTGAGGAACTGCGTTCCTTTGGAGGAGGAGAGGTGCTCTGTTTTTTAGAGTTTCCAGTTTTTCTGCTCTGTTTTTTCCCCATCTTTGTGGTTTTATCTACTTTTTGTCTTTGGTGATGGTGATGTACAGATGGGTTTTTGGTGTTGAAGTCCTTTCTGTTTGTTAGTTTTCCTTCTACCAGACAGGACCCTCAGCTGCAGGTCTGTTGGAGTTTACTAGAGGTCCACTCCAGACCCTGTTTGGCTGGGTGTCAGCAGCGGTGGCTGCAGAACAGCGGATTTTTGTGAGACCACAAATTCAGCTGTCTGATAGTTCGTCTGAAAGTTTTGTCTCAGAGGAGTACCCGGTTGAATGAGGTGTCAGTCTGACCCTACGGTGGGGGGTGCCTCCCAGTTAGGCTGCTCAGGGGTGAGGGACCCACTTTAGGAGGCAGTCTGTTCTCAGATCTCCAGCTGCGTGCTGGGAGAACCACTACTCTCTTCAAAGCTGTCAGTCAGACAGGGGCATTTAAGTCTGTGGAGGTTCTTTGCTGAGTTTTTGTTTGTCTGTGCCCTGCCCCCAGAGGTGGAGCCTACAGAGGCAGGCAGGCCTCCTTGAGCTATGGTGGGCTCCACCCAGTTCGAGCTTCCTGGCTGCTTTGTTTACCTAAGCAAGCCTGGGCAATGGCGGGCGCCCCTCCCCCAGCCTCGCTGCCGCCTTGCAGCTTGATCTCAGACTGCTGTGCTAGCAATCAGCGAGACCCCGTGGGCATAGGACCCTCCGAGCCAGGTGCGGGACACAATCTCCTAGTGTGCCGTTTTCCAGGCCCGTTGGAGAAGCGCAGTATTAGGATGGGACTGACCCGATATTCCAGGTGCCGTCTGTTTCCCCTTTCTTTGACTAGGAAAGGGAACTCCCTGACCCCTTGCACTTCCCGAGTGAGGCAATGCCTCGCCCTGCTTCGGCTCGCGCACAGTGCGCTTCACCGTCTGTCCTGCACCCACTGTTAGGCACTCCCTAGTGAGATGAAACCGGTACCTCAAGCAGAAATGCAGAAATCACCAGTCTTCTGTGTCGCTGAGGCTGGGAGCTGGAGACCGGAGCTGTTCCTATTCGGCCATCTTGGCTCCACCCGATACCCAGTAGTTCTTTAAGGAATCTCCACACTATTTTCCACAGTGATTGTACTGGTTTACATTCCCACCAGCAGTGTAAAAGTGAAGAACCAGTAAGATTTTAAAACTGGTTAAAAGTAGAATAAAATTTATATCTATGTCTGTGTATGTATAGATATATAGAGAATATATCCTATATATATATCAACAACGCTGAAACAAATTTACTGATAAAGAAATGAATTTGCTAATGTATGTGCAATGAGCAAACCTTGTAAATTCTTTCTATTTGTATTTTCTTTTGCCTATTTGTGTGTTCAAATCAATTAAAAATTTTGTGTCCACTGATGAGAACTGCTTTTAGAGATCTGAATTTGCTAATAGACTTTAAAAAGTTTAATACTTTATAGGGCAATAAAATATAATGTTTAAAATCGTCTTTTCTACAAGGCAGAAATAAATTGTATTTCTACACAACAAAGTTTTTTTGTATTTCTATGTACAATAATCATTTGCATTACTGTAAGCTTTCTACAATTTAAAGAGTTGTAAAGTAATCTAGTCAAAGACACTCAACAGTTGCCATAGAATGAGATATCGCTAAAGGGCCAGCTAGAGAATGCTAGCATTCCATTGAAGGCTATTCAGTAATTTTATTTTTTCTGTTTTAAACTCTTTCACATTTTTTCTTAACAAACCCTGAAGAGGAAGCAAACTCCTGACCCAGAAAAACAAGGTATTAATAGCAAAGGTGATGAGAATACATTAAAATACCAAGGGGGAAATGATATCAGAAAGGTAGACTTGTATACGATGTAATGTCACAAAACAGTGTAAGGTATTCAGGGAATAATGAAAGTCCAGTATAGTTGGAAAGTGAGATTTCAGTCAAGTAAAATGACACTGGAGAGGTCTACTGAAGTTGGATTTTGAAGCAGCATTGGTTTTAAGCAGTGAATAACCTTATAGTTGGTTCCACAACCCTTCCTCAAAGATGACTCTATTGATGCCATGAAGAGGGAAGTAGAGTGAAGGGCTACTGGAATGCAAGGTATTCTATAAATCTGTGGAAAATGATAAAGATCATGTATCATATTAGGGTGGAAAAAAACAGCCTTGGTGGGGATGGAGAAGAAATGTCAACACAAAAGTAATTCCAGAAAGGGAATTGGATCTGAGAATCTTTAGAATGAGGAGAGTAAGTCTTTTTTTTTTTTTTTTTTTTAAGACGGAGTCTTGCTCTGTCCCCCAGGCTGGAGTGAAGTGGCACCATCTTGGCTCACTGCAACATCTACCTACTGGGTTTCAGGGATTCTCCTGCCTCAGCCTCCTGAGTAGCTGGGATTACAGGCACCCGCCACCACGCCCGACTAATTTTTATATTTTTAGTAGAGGTGGGGTTTCATCATGTTAGCCAGGCTGGTCTCAAACTCCTGATCTCAGGCAATCTGCCCGCCTCAGCCTCCCAGAAGTGCTGGGATTACAGGCGTGAGCCACCAGGCCCAGCCTCATTTTTACCTTTGGTGATTTGCCTCCTTAAGCCCAAAGTTGAGACACTTTTTTCATCTTAAATTGTTGCCTTAGCCCATTGCAAATATACAGGTAGATTTTCCATTTAGTGGGCCAAATTTGTGTATCAACATATGTACCTGATGACTTGTATCTGGTTTAAATGCGTATATAGGAAGCTTCCATTAGATAACTTCCAAAGGAACATCGTTACAGTCTGGGGTTGTTTACACACAATTAGCATAGTCAAAAGGAAATGTTGTTGTTGTTGTTGTTTACTTCACTTTAACTCAGAATATATGTATCCAAATTTTAGAAGTAGCACGATACAAATAAATAGATTCCAGAATTTATTTAATACATTTTAATTTCATAATAAAAAAGAAAAATGACTATCTAATGAATAGATACCAATAGATGGCATTTTTTAAATTCTTCTTTGTCTTAGAAATTTGAAACATTTTTGTTGTTGTTGTTATAGACACTTGAGGTGAATATTAGATACTTCACAATTCATGATGGTTACTTTTGTAGCAATAACTTGATAATATACTCCCATCTATTTTAAAATTTGCTATTAATAAATTTATAGATCAGTCTTTAAAAATAATAGGGAACTATCGCAAACTATATGCCTTTTTTTTCAGCAGGCAGAGAATTCTGTTCTGACACAAATGACATTTATCTGCCTCCCTCAGAATATTTTTAACTGAGAACTCATGGGGGAGATTGTAGTAATAAAAATACAACCTAGCAATGAATTTATTATAGTAGAATTTTTATTATAAAGATGTTAAGTCAGGAGAAATCGTTTATGATACTGCTGATTCTTAAAATATGAATGGCTTTCTCCTCCCCACTTTTAGCAAAGTATGATTAAAAAAAAAAGACAATGAGACCATGCTGAAAATGTAGAGTTATAGCTGTTCTTTTACCTCTTAGATCTTCAGTCATGAATTTAGAATTTGACTTTGAATTATAGAACACATTTTATTAAAATAATTTTTATCACTGAAATCTTCTATCCCAAAGCTTTTTCTAGTGCTCTTTATGGAAAGAAAATGAATTTCTATTTTTGCAACTGGTAAAGAGATGTGCTAATCAGTTTTTCCTGTCTTAATAAACTGATTTTATATTAGAAGAGAAAATCTGCACCATTATTTTCCTAGCAATCTAGAGCTGGAAGGGCAGATATGGGGCACAAATTCCATCACTCACCTAACTTTTTTCCATGGCAAACATTACTAACCTTACAATGCACTTTTTTTCTTAAGACTGGAAATGACCTCAGAGTAATCTTTAAATCATTTGGAGTTAGCACAAAAAGAAAAACTATTTGCCATCCCCGATTTCATGGTCTAACAGGAATAAAATAATTTAACAATGACAATTTTATTTCAAATACAGTTGAAATAATAGCCATCTCCACTATATCGAGTTCCCCGTTTCACTGATGCTGCTGCACCATGCAGACAAATGGTGGTCAAAACAACTATACTAATGAGAGACAGGACTAGCTGGATTTCCTAGGCTGACTAAGAATCCCTAAGCCTTGCTGGGAAGGTGACCGCATACACCTTTAAACACGAGGCTTGCAACTTAGCTCACACCTGACCAATCAGGTAGTAAGGAGCGCTCACTAAAGTGCTAATTAGGCAAAAACAGGAGGTAAAGAAATAGCCGATCATCTATCACCTGAGAGCACAGCGGGAGGGACAATGATCCGGATATAAACCCAGGCACTTCGGCCAGCAACAGCTACCCTCTTTGGGTCCCCTCCCTTTGTATGGGAGCTCTGCTTTCACTCTGTTAAATCTTGCAACTGCACTGTCTTCTGGTCCGTGTTTGTTACGGCTCGAGCTGAGCTTTTGCTTGCCGTCCACCGCTGCTGTTTGCCGCCATGGCAGACTCACCGCTGACTTCCATCCCTCTGGATCCGGCAGGGTGTTCACTGTGCTCTTGATCCAGCGAGGCGCCCATTGCCGCTTCCGGTCAGGCTAAAAGTTTGCCATTGTTCCTGCATGGCTAAGTGCCTGGGTTCGTCCTAATCGAGCTGAACACTAGTCACTGGGTTCCACGGTTCTCTTCTGTGACCCACGGATTCTAATAGAGCTATAACACTCACTGCATGGCCCAATTCCTTGGAATCCGTGAGGCCAAGAACCCCAGGTCAGAGGACGTGAGGCTTGCCACCATCTTGGAAGTGGCCCGCCAGCATCTTGGGAGCTCTGGGAGCAAGGACCCCAGGTAACAATTAGAAATAAAAGTTAATATGTAATGATCATAATAACAGATTCAGTTATTCACATTTCTTGCCATTGATAGTTCTAACAATTTACCAAAACATGGATAATTTCTTTTCCAAATATTTCTAATGGAGATACTGATAAATTAATGCAGTTGTACAATTTCTAGTTTTTGTGTAATGAGTTCAAAATACACAGCTTCCAGGCCTACAGGATATATTTGCCATGAAAATTGAATAAAGGTAAGAAATCAAAACACTTTATACATTATACATGTATAAATATATTTGTGTTGGTTATATATGTGCATGAACACATAAATTTAGCATGGCAGAGACCAGCTTTCTAGGATCCTCAGACTTCTACACTGGTTCTAAATATGAAAATAGTCAAAACAGTCATAAAATGAAATAGACAAAAAGTTAAAGGTTTTGGAGAGTCAGGATGCCATTCTTGACATTGAAATCCGAGTTGTGATTCTCTCAGTGATAAGAGCAATTCCAATTTGATTTATAATGTTTACTTAATAGAGATTTTATTTGGATAAAAGAGTATATAAAATGACAGGAAAATTCAAGTTACTCAACAAATAATATCTGTAATTCCACCCTCTGGAGAAGCAGACCACAAGGTCTTTGAGAATAAGAAGCATGCCTTTATTCATGTTTACATCCTCACACTTAGGATGTGCTTGATACGTGCCTTTGAGCAGTAATGAATGGTTAATTAGTTTCCCTGGTAAAAGGATAGGAATGTCTGATTGGTTGCAATGTCTCTGTGTTTGCCTGACCCTGATGGCAGAGTAAGGATGCAGTGGAAAATTTATTTGAAGAGAGGATCACCATCTCCTTTTCTATACAATGCTCCTGGAGGTCCAAGAACATGTGCATGCCTATGAACTATGTGGGCTAAGAGAGAAAGATAACAAAGACTTTGGATTGGATGGTGATAAATCAGATGGAGAGAGCAAGACCAGTTCTGTCAAAATTAGATTTTTTAACATAAACGACCACCCTATGATGAGGTACAGCCTAGAGAATCTCTGAGGGGATTTCTGATGGAGGTGACAAGGGTATTACAAGATCTCCGGGGTGGATCCTACTCGCTGTTGCAGACTCAAACTATCCTACATTTGTCAGCACCTACATAGGAGGTCTATCTTCATAACCAAAAGGAACTTTCCAGATAAATGGTCACCTAGTATTTGGGGTCACCATAAACCAGTGTGTTTTAGTAATGCTTGCTAACTTCTATTTTGGAAAGTACTTATAATTCATTCAATTTCCCTTCAGTTTAAGAAAAAAAGATTTTATGAACTTTCTCTCGTTAGCTAATGTTGAAGGCTCTTATTTTAAAAACTTTTTGCCATAAGAAAACTTTGAGAACATCGAACTTTAAAACATGTCATATATTCATGAATTGAGTTTGCAGAGGACAAGTTAATGTGAGGATTAACAAAATACTTTTTATCCTCACTGATTCTATTATATTTTTGACCCTTTGATGAAAGATCATTTATCAGAACCATATGCTTCACAGAAAAGAGCAAGAGAGCAAAACTATCTACTGCTAGGTAATTATAGAGCTAATTCTCAGAAGAAATGTTAGTGTCTATGAAATTTTTTCCTCAATTTAGTCCCCTATGGATTTTTTTAAATTCAGTCTATTTACTGAGGCTTTTCAGGTATGCAACATGCTGAAAAAGGCATAATTAGAATGTTCACTCAACACACAGATAGTTTTGAGGGCTTTCAATCTTGCATTTTCAAAGCAACTTTTAATGTTGCCGTTTTCTGGAATTTGATCAACGGTTGTATTAATGTTTTCCATTGCTGCTATAACAAATTAGCACAAAATTTGTGGCTTAAAACAACAAAAAATTATTTACAGTTTTATTTAAAGTTTGCTTACAGTTCTAAAGGTCAGAAGGCCCCAATGTGTCATATGGGACTAAAATTAAGTGTTGTTAAGACTGCATTCTTTCTGCAGATTCTGGGGAGAATCCAGTCTTTGTGTGGTCCAGCTTCTCAAAAGCACCTGCATTCCTTAATTTGGGTTCCCTTCTAGTGGCCACACACTTTGACCTCTCCTTCTCTGACTCTATCCCTCCTACTTCCTTCTTATAAGGACCTTGTGATTATACTGAGCCCACCTAGATAATCCGGAATAATCTCCCCATCCCAAAAAGCCTTAAATTAATCACATGTGCAAAGCTCCTTTTGCCATGCAAGGGAACATATTCACAAGTTGTAGGGTTTAGGATTTGGACTTCTTTGGGGGACCATTTTTCTGCCTAACACAATGGTCAAATATTAAGGTGGGTTTTAATAAATATTTTCCCTAATTTTAAGTAAATAAAAGCTCTGTTTTTATTTGAGGATGAAAAATAATAGAGATCACATTCTCTAACGTAGTGTCTTAAAATAGTAAAGTATAAATATTTTGATTCCAAATAAAGAGTTCAAGTAAGATAGATGCCAGTAACTAAAAGGTCATTGATAATGTTTAGACAGATGCTAACACTGTTAAAAACAAGGAACATAATGATTGTTTTCCACTTATGAGAAAATATACTTAGAACTGATGTTTAGTCAATAATTTTGGAAGTGGATAAATAAAATATGATATTTGACAGAATATCATCACTGTTAAAATGAATGAAAAATATCTGTATTTAAGAATAACAATAAAGTCAAAAACACAAAATTAAGCAATGAAAGCATGTTTCAAACTAACTTTACCCACTACAATATCAAGTCCAGCTTGCATCAGATGGACATGGATATGCTTTACTTATGAAAATTAACTGTGCTTTTGATATGTGCACTTTTTGTATGTATTATACTTTAAAACAACTTTTTAAAAGTTGTAGCATATTCTAATCATAACATTATGACATTTATGTAAATTTTATTATGATGCAATATACTACCACTTATTGTTTATGCAAGTATAAAGTACTCATTATGTACCAAAACTGTGTCAGGTGGTCAACATTCTTCATATCATCAAATCCTGGAATTAACCTGTGGTATAAGTTTGAACTGATTATCCAGAGAAAGACTCACAGGTTTAAAGAAATTAATTTACACAGGTCACAGAGATAGTAGTCCAGGAAGCAATATTTGAAATCAACACAGATGCTGGTTATAACTGCCACTCTTTTTTTAACGAATGTAAGAAGTTTTAAACATTACTAGTTCCCACATGTATAGAAAAAATGTATCTAAACGTCATAAAGGTTATATATGACAAACATACAGCTAATATCATACTCAACAGGGAAAAGTTGAAAGCTTTTCCTCTAAGATCTGGAACAAGACAAGGATTCTCACTCTTGCCACATTATTCAACACAGTACTGGAAGTCTTAGCCAGAGCAATTAGACAAAAAAAAAACAAAAACCCACATCTAAACTAGAAAGGAACAAGTTAAATCATCCCTGTTTGCAGATGACATGATCTTATACAAAAGCCTAAAGATTTCACACACACACACACACACACACACACACACACACACACACAATCTATGAGAAGAAATACATTCAGTAACCTTGCAGGATACAAAATCAACATAAAAAGTCATAGCATTTCTATACGCTAATAGCTATCTGAAAAAGAAATCAAGAAAATAATTCCATTTACAATAGCTACAAAAAAAACCCACGTGGAAATAAAATTGACTAAGAAGATGATAGATCTCTACACTGAATATTATTAAACATTGAAGAAGTTGAAGAAGATACAAATTAATGAAAAGATATCCCATTTTCATAAATTGGAAGATGTAATATTGCTTAATTGTCTGTGTTACCGAAATTTATACGCAAATTCAATACAATCCCTATCAAAATACTAATTACATTCTTGATAGAAATAGAAAAAAATCCTAAAATTTGTGTGGAACAACAGGAGACTCCAAATGGCCAAAGCAATCTTGAGCATAAAGAAAAAAAGCTGGAGGCATCAGACTACCAAAATAAACTCTAAAACTATAGTAATGAAAACACATAGTGCTGACATAAATACAAACACATAGACCAATAGGACAGAGTAGAGAGCCCAGAAATAAATCCACACGTTTGCAGTCAACTGATTTTCAACAAAGGTGCCAAGAACACACAATGGAGAAAGGACAGTCTGTTTAGTAAGTGGTTTTGGTAACACTGGATATCTACAGGCAGAACAAGGCAATTTAGACACTTCTCTCTCACCATATACAAAAATCAAGTCAAAATGGGATTGAGACTTAAATGTGTAAGACCTAAAACTATAAACTACTAGAAGAAAACATGGGGAAAGCTCCATGACATTGGTCTGAGTAATGATTTTTTGGATATAACCACAGAAGCACAGGCAACAAAAGAAAAAATAAACAAATTGTATTATATAGAATTAAAAAGCTTCTGCACAGCAAAAGAAACCATCAACAAAGTGAAGAGACAACCTATAGAATGAGAGAAAGTATCTTCAAGCTATACATCTCATAATGGCTAATATCCAAAATATATAAGAAATGTAAACAACTCAATATCAAGAGAACAAATAACCCAGTTTAAAAATGTGCAAAAGACCTGAAAAGACATTTCTCACAAAAAGACATATGAATGGCCAACTGATATATGAAAAAAATGCTCAACATCACTAATAACCAGAGAAATGCAAATCAAAACCACAACGGAATACCACCTCACTCCAGTTAGGATGTTTACTATCAAAAAGACAAAAGATAACAAGTGTTGGCAAGGATGTAGAGAAAGGGAACCCTTGCACGCTGTTGGTGGAATGTAAACTAGTATAACCAATATGGAAAACAGAATGGAAGCTTCTCAAAGAATTAAAGATAGGACTACCATATATTCAAGAAGTCCCACTACTGGGAAAATATCTAAAGCAGAGGAAATGAGTATATGAAAGAGATATATATGCTGCCATGTTTATTGCAGTACTGTTCACAATAGCCAAGATATGGAATTAAACTAAGATAAATGGATTGAGAATCAATAGATGAAAGAATTAAGAAACTGTTATAAATATACTCAATGGAATACTATTCAGACATAAAAAAGGAAATCCTGTCATTTGAGACAACATGGATGAATCTGAAGATTATGTTAAGTAACATAAACCAGGCAGAGAAAGATAAACACCACATGATCTCACTCACATGTGAAATCTATAAAAGATTGTCTCATAGAAATAGAGAGTAGATTGGTGGTTACTAGAAGCTAAGATGGTTGGGAGAGTATTGAGGACTGTTGGTCAAAGGATACAAGATGGACTATAGCATAGTGACTATATTAATGATGCTGAAAAAATGCTAAAAGTGGATGTCACGTGTTTTCATCACAAAAAATGCTATGTGAATTAATGAATATGCTAATTAGCTAGATTTAGCTATTCCACAATGTGTATATCCTTCAAAACAGCATGTTGTACACAATAAATACATACAATTTTATTATATCTGTCAATTAAATAAATTTGAAAAAATAATAGTTTCAATATGCATGAAAGTGTTACTAATAGTATCATGTACATGTGATCCTTACCATTTCCCAACAAACTTATTGTATTTCTTAGAAATGAATTGTAATAGCACACATTAATTCATTTGTGAAATTGAAGCTCCCCTGTTGACCCATCACACTCTTCTGAAAATCTAAGATAAGATTTTATTCTAATTTAAACTTCATTTTCTTGATCATACCACTACTTTTTATTAATCAAAAATTAATAACCTATTTAAAAAATAGAAAACTGATAATTTCAGATTCTTTTGCAGAGCAACAGCCAAGAGATGAATATTCTGTTATTTGTGGACAGCTAAAATACTAAGTTAGATTATGAAAAATTGAAATTTTCGGCCGGGCACGTTGGCTCATGCCTGTAATCTCAGCACTTTGGGAGGCCGAGGCGGGCAGATCACGAAGTCAGGAGATCGAGACCATCCTGGCTAACACGGTGAAACCCCATCTCTACTAAAAATATAAAAAATTAGCCGGGCGTGGTGGCGGGCGCCTGTAGTCCCAGCTACTCCAGAGGCTGAGGCAGGAGAATGGCGTGAACCAGGGAGGTGGAGGTTGCAGTGAGCCGAGATTGCGCCACTGCACTCCAGCCTGGGTGACAGAGCAAGACTCCGCCTCAAAAAAAAAAGAAAATTTAAAATTATCTCCATAACATATAGAAACATTTTCAGTAGGTTTAAAATTATTAGTCTTGGTGAAGTTTCTGAGTATGTGGAGCAGATAGTGAATGTTAAGGTGGGCAAACTAAATTTGTTAAACTGATCTTTTTATATATTCTCAAGTTTATTAGTTTCTGAAATCCTAATTGAGTGGCAATTACAGGTAAGACCTTTTTTTAGGGCCCAGAGTAATCAATTCTCACAACAAAAAACACATTCCCCTGTCTTGTTTTCTCGGTTTTCTGAGTCAATGATCTTTCAATTAAAGTGTAGCAAAATCACAGTTGTAAGCACAGCCAGGTCCTGCTTCGATTGCTTTTAGGAAAGTTACATAAAGAAGCCAATTATTAATTAACAAGACATAAATTATAATGTGGCTCATATTTTCATTAAATATATATTATATAGATTAATTGGATTGAAGTGGTACCCTTTCAAGAAATAATGCTCAAACCTACATTTTTAAGTATGCTTGAGATTAAAAATGTTAAAGCCAGGATCTCTGTATTTGTTTGCCCTTCTTGAGGCCTTTTACTATACTACCTTTTATTTCTTGTCCAATTTAATTTTTAAATAATTTTAAACATGAAAGGAATCTGAATTCAATAAAGCTCTAGAGTAGAGGCTTATGAGGGCAGAGACACACCCTGTAGTTTCATAATTTTATAACAAGTTCTAGCATAATGATTCTGGGAATGAATGGCTGAATGAACAGTCTATTTAGAGAAGTCAGAATGGCAACAAATTGTGGAGCTGAAATCACAGACTGAGGAAGACTGCCAGTCCTGCCATAACATTGCGGAACCCGAGGCAAGTGTACAAATGGGAGTCCACAGAAGGTATCGCCTGTAGACAGACCATCAGAGCTCCTGTCCTATTCACTACACCAAACTGCAGAGTCCCCTGGGTTTCCAAATGTCTTTTTCAAAATTTTCTAAGTCTTCCTCCAGTCTCTCAGATGACCAGGACTGGCGTGCCCCTTTAGGTGTGGTGTCCCAAACCTAGACCTGGACATGCATAGGCATTGCACCCATTTCTCCCATTTGGGGTGCTCTCCAAGCTTATAATCACTCTCTCTTGTTTATCCATGCATGCACATATTTATGTATACACATGCTTTCTCTCTCTTTGTCTCTCTATCTCTCTTTTTGATGTGGGTTGTCCAGAGGCTTCAAATTGCTCAAGGACTCACTCTTGTATGGTCATTCTGGGGTTCTGACTGTGCTGTTCATGGTTTACTGGAGAGTCACTCCCTTTTGTCTCTTGCTGAGAGCACCAACAGCTTCAGTCTGTGTCTGAGTCCGTGCAATTCAGGGGCCTGGGAACAGCTGACATTGCAGAGGTCATACATAGGCATGGTGGTCTTTTGTGATATCTCCCAATTTTAAATGATGACACTGCTTTAAATTATTTCAAGGCCAACAAAACACATATGTGTGTCAGATCAGTCCCTGGGACTGCCATTTCATATTATAGAACCTTGAATATTAAAAGGGCTACTTGAATTTCCCTATATCTTCTCAAGGCATGTTCCCTAAATATCTTGATAGGGCCCTGGACAGTAAGACTCCCCTAGAAGCCGGAGGTTGGCATGGAAGAAAACTACCTTTAGTGACTCAGATTGATTTAGGTTTTTTGAATGATAAAGGCAACTGTGGGTCACATGTCTCCCTGGAGCAGAAAAATACAAGACAAACACAATTGTAATGTCTAATAGGGAAGCTTACCATATTTTTTTCCTACTTAGCTCACCAGAGGGTCTTGACGGTCCCCGATAGGCTAAACTTTGAGTGGCTCAAAGCCTGAGACCAGGGTTTGTTAACTATTGGGGCACAGTGCACTCAATAATTGCTTGTAGGAATTATTTTATAGGAAAATATTGTAAGTGTGCATACATATATATATATTCTTTTTTTTTTTTTTTTTTTGAGATAGAGTTTCACTCTGCTGCCCAGGCTGGAGCACAGTGGCACAATCTCGGCTCATGCAACCTCCGCCTCCTGGGTTCAAGCAATTCTCTGCCTCAGCCTCTCGAGTAGCTGGCTAATTTTTTTGTATTTTTGGTAGACACGAGGTTTCACTATCTTGGCCAGGCTGATCTTGAACTCCTGACCTCATGATCCACCTGCCTCGGCCTCCCAAAGTGCTGGGATTACAGGCACCCACCACCACGCCTGGCTAATTTTTTTGAATTCTTAGTTGAGGTGGGGTTTCACCATCTTGGCCAGGATGATCTTGAACTCCTGACCTCATGATCCACCCGCCTCAGCCTCCAAAGTGCTGGGATTACAGGCATGAGCCACTGCGCCTGGCCGTATGCTTATACTTTTTAAAATATAAGCTGTTGTTTCCTTCAAAATCATTGTCCACATACTGCTTTTGTAGCATATATGTACATTTAAAAAATCTCAGAAATTTACTATTATTTTTTGTCTTCCAGCATGTTTTTGTTGTCCTGACAACTGCTATCCACTTAGTCAGTGTATGGGTTGTCAGCTGAGATAACAGAGAAATCAATTCTCATCTTTTAAATTTCTAAGAATTCTCTTAAACTTAATGCAGAGATGGCAGTCTTAGCAGCCATGGCTTTTCATTTGTAAGAGCTAGAAGCATTCAGAAAGAGGAAAGTTTATTTTGAGCTCCAAAAGGTCTAAGATCTGAAGGAAGCAAGATCTGTTGTATAGGCCATAAGCAATAGATTAGAGAGAATGCAAAATACATGCAGCAAGAGTTATTTCCTTGTCCCATCCTAGCTAAAAATGCTGGGAGAAGTGGGAGAGAGAATACTGAAGGAAGCAAGTAGATGATAGAGTTTCCCCTGTGTCCTGTCTATGGGCTGAACCATAATGGGATTAGGGCTTCTACTGGGTAAAGATGTGAATTCTGACTTTCCCATCTGGAGACATTCCTAGTCTGTAGCCTCTCTGATATACTTTGTATTACAATGACATGGGAGCTTTGAAACAGAAGGAATGCAAGGGCAAAGTGAGGGACATGCAGAGAGGTGCAGGAGGCAATCCAGCCTTCCCACGCAATCAACAACAGGGCAGAGGTAAGTTGAGATGGAGAGAAAAAACAAAAACAAAAACAAAAAAACACTACTGGAGGTTCACACACACTGTTGTGTGTGCAGAAAGTCTAGGTCAACAGAGGGGTAGTGCAACCTAGGATACAGTGTAGACTAGACAGCCAGGGACTGGACAAAAATCCACTTCTCAGAGAATGGCCGGTCTAGAACATAGCAATGACCAAGAATTAGATGATTGATGTGTTTTCACCAATGTCTGGCTGTCTCATCATATCCTCATGGGAAAAAAGAACCCTCTCTGGGAAGGGAGGTATGTCTGAAAAAATTCTTATGTGACTAAATCTACCTGGAATTGGCAAGATAAAATTTTCTCTTACTGAGTAGAAGAGAGATCTGAAATAGAACTCAAATTCCGTTACAGGAAAATAAAGGAGGTTCCATTTCTTATACCTGAGTTTGTGGCCTGTGAAAATGCATGACCATTGTACAAATATAAAGTTTTCCATCTGAGCTGCTACCAATTGCAATACATAATAGTTTTGCATGATGGTTAAGTAATCCTTTAAGTAAATTTGAAGAACATGTTTTGCCCGCAAAAATGGAAAAAAAAAAACTAGAAATCTTCTTGCCAAAGTCCAAAGACTTCTAATGAATATTTCAATTCAATGTTGTGAGGCCCTATATTTTTGTTGAATGGTGAAGTAAGTGTGATTCATTAAGCTCTCATTCATTATGAAAATAGACTAGCAAATGATATCCTTTGTAAGTAAAATCATTATGAACATAATTTACGAAATACATTAAGTCCTTTCATGATCTTTCCAAAGGAAAAGCCAAATAGTTTTAAACACTTTGCAAGGGCATTATCATTTAAAAACCTTAGATCGTACTTCTCGTTAGTTATGTTTTGAAATATTTCTTGGGCAAATATCTAAATTTGGTTGTAATTTGCACAGTATAAACTATTTTTTATGTGTGCCCCAGAGAATCACGATCACTATGTTTTCGAGTGTAAAGTAAAAATGAAATTCTAGTTTCTTAAATACTGTATTCAAATGTTCTTTTCTTTTCCTCTCAAATTTGTGTAAGCCTATCTTGCCCCTTAGAGACTGTAACATGATCCTTCATCTCTTCAATTTTTGTATTAAATCATTATTTTTGAACTTGCAAAAGCAACATATAAGCCAGGCAGCATGTTACAAGTTTAAAATAAGCTGGTTTAACCCTCCGTGGGGTTTTAAAATCAGTTATCTACTTAAATTAAGGTAGAAGTCAGAGCAGATTTAGTGTCCTTCTATGCTATGCAGACTCACAATACTGTTCATTACCATGAACATGCCGGTACATGTTTGTTTCCCAGGAAAAATAGAGCCCTATTCATTATTCATAGAGGTCCTCCTGTACAGTAAAGACATTCATTCTCTAATGGCTCTATGACTAGGGTGTTGTGAAGCCCAAAGATGTTTTTTTTGGAAGACAGTTTACCAATTAAAAGCAAACAGCACTGGATTGCTTAGTAATGTCCTCAACATTGATTGGCTGTGATTGCAAATGAACATCAGGAGAAATCCAAAGGCACATCGCCTCCTGTTTCTATGCTTGCTGCTTCAGACACCTCCCTGGAAACAGATCATTAGTAGATGGAACTTCCAACTGGCTAGCTCAGACTTTTTTTTTTTTTTTTTTGCTTCAAGTAACTTAAAAAATATACACCAGATTTGCTCTCTCACAAACATTTAATTATTTCCCCCGAAATGTGATAAAATGTGCGAAGTTAATATAGAAGCAAGCTTTAAAAATGATTGCCTGGAAGTGAGTGCAGGCTGTGAAGGCAAATAGACCATATTCTTCAAGTAAAAAACAATGATGTGTTATATGAAGCTAAATACAATAGAATTCTCTGTGGCTGATAAAGAACATAGGATGTCAGCCTTACATGTTTGATGTAAATTGAACAAAATTAAGCTTAGATTTTGACTTATCAGTAAACAATAGAGATCAAGATCAGTGCTATTTTCCTATCCATAGGTCTAAAAATTATTAATAGTTGGTATTTATTATGCAGGCTGTAAACCCAGAATGTGACACAGTTGGGCTTAATGTAGTCACACAATGGTTAGGAAACTTTTCTCAATGTGGAAGATGGAGGTATGTTTGTGATTTTAAGGAATCTAAACTAAAACAAAATCACTTATGCATAAAAATCTTAATTGAAAATGTTGGCATTGACAAAGGATATGCTACAGTTTTGGCCATATGGCAGAGTTTTTCCCTGACTTAGTAGAAAGCAGATTTTATTGCTTAGTTCTTGTACTTATTCATACTGATGACTAAGTTGAAGAAATAAATTTTCTTTGTCTTTCTGAAGTCCACGCATATTCACTCCAATCAAGAAGGGGAATGGTTGGAGTTTGAGAAGCTACATAAATAAGAATGGAATATTTTCTTGTAACTGGCCTAATAGATGACATTCATTATAAAAGAATCAGACATTTTTAGGAATCAGCCTGGTTATTGGTATGTTACTAGACTGATGTTGTTAACCTGATTCCATTAAGATTTTTGAGTTTTTCTTTGTAGAATGGTATATTAATACCAACCTAGCTGTTTTCTCCTACCCTGTCTTTCTTTCTTTTTTTTTTTTTTTTTTTTCTTTTTTAGACAGAGTCTCACTCTGTCACCCAGGCTAGAGTGCAGTGGTACAATCTCAGCTCACTGCAACCTCTGCCTACTGAGTTCAAGCAATTCTCCTGCCTTAGCCTCCCGAGTAGCTGGGACTACAAACTCATACCACCACGCCCAGCTAATTTTTGTATTTTTAGTAGAAATGGGGTTTCACCGTGTTGGCCAGGCTGGTTTTGAACTCCTGATCTCGTGATCCACCCACCTTGGCCTCCCAAAGTGTTGGGATTACAGGCATGAGCTACCGTGCCAGGCCCTCTCCTGCCCTTTCTTATGACCAAACAATAGTCATTTTTATGGCTTCTAACTGGGATGTATGTGACTATAGCCAATGAATAGAGAAAAACTAACTGAAATGATACTGCCTTCCGGTGTAACAAGAAAACAAATAAATTTTACTGACTTCCATATACCACTAGATTAAGCAGATAATCCATTCAAAATTTTCACTCTAATTTTTTTTGCTAGTATCTATGGTAATTTACAATAATATTGAATGAATTTAATTATTGTATTTTGAAGTTATTAGAAAACTTCCCAAATTAAAAGCTTTGAGTATGCTATTTAATTTTAGAATATTCAGATTGGTTTCAGTTATTAAAAGTGATGTCATATCAATATATGATCATAGATAGCAAGGTTTAGTCATATTAGTATCTTAAAATTTCTTTAGGTTTTTTATTCTAATCAAGTCAATTTTGTAATTTGTTTATCCTAATTAATTTTTTGTTTTCACCCTCTTATGTTAGTTTATATTAAAATGTTTAAAAAACTTAATCAAAAAAGTATACCTTACTGCTCCTTTCAAGCAGGTGCCTTCTAAGCTGATATTGCATAGAAAACAGTTACAAGAGCAGAGGCCTGCAGGTAGTAGGAAATAACAGCAATATTTTATGGGTTGATTATCAGTGTTTTCCAAAAACTAAGTCTGTCATACTGCTTATTTAATTGTTAAAATAATTAACGATAGATAATTAACTCAGGGCCTTTAAATCTGTGAAACCATTTTAATAAAGAGTAAATGTTCCATTGATGAAAGTTAGCATCATGTGAAGAGCTATTCCCTACAGAATAAGCCTGTGTTGTTATCCACTTGCCTTACGGAATGCCATTGTTTATGATGCCAGATGATCTGAAAACTATGCAAAGCTTTATTCATCCTTCACAAAAGCCAAACAACCAGAATAATGACTGGCAAGAAGCATGGGTTTAATAATCCAGGTATGTCAAATTTACTGCTCAGCTACAGAATCATCCCTCATAACATTAATATCTGAATTTATAACAAGTAAGACAAAGTTAGACGATCTTTTATTAACTACAAAAATGCAAGTTTATTCATTTGTGATAGGTTTTTCACCTTTGTCACTCTTACATTTACATATCTGATTTGGAAACACTTCAAAAATGCGTGAGCTTCAAATAATGGCATTGTCAAATGCATCTATTAATACTGTGAGCCTTCAAATCAAAATGAAACTCTTCCTGCTATGCAATAAACTTTCCTAATGATGTTATGAAATGATGCTTAGCCAGTAGTACATTTGTCAAGATTGTTCCAAGGCATAGTCTTAACAGCAATTTTTGAAAGTAAATATTTGGTTACTCAATATTTAAATATATTTAATACCTAAGATGCAGTTCTAGGCATGAAAATCACTTAGAATCAATAAAGAGTAGACTCCTGGGTCATTAATATATATGAAAATTTAAAAGTGGTATTTTATTTAATTTTGTTTTTCGAAACGGGGTCTCACTGCCACCCAGGCTGGAATGCAGTTTCGCTATCACCACTCACCTCAGCCTTGACCTCCCAGGCTCCAGTGATCCTCCCACCTCAGCTTCCCAAGTAGCTAGGATTACAGGTGCACCCCACCACACCAAGCTAATTTTTGTATATTTTGTAGAGATAGGATTTCGCTATGTTGCCCAGGCTGGTCTCAAACTCCTGGCCTCAAGTACTGGGATTATAGGTGTGAGCCACTGCACCTGGCCTGAAAATAGTATTTTAAATCATTGTGATGCCTTAATGTATTTTCTATTCTGTGTCCTTGACTATTGATAGTTATATTTTAGGTAACGAAGAGTAGATCTTAAGATTATATGGAATATTTTTATTGTCTAAGTTTCTGACATTTATGAAGACTAAACATAATTAAATAATTAGAGTCTTTTCAATTCCCTTGGATAAACCCTGTTATAACTTTTAGGAGAAAATCTGATTAAGTAGATCACATGATTCCCTTCTTTGAAGCCAAACAGTTCTGGCTTCAGAGTCTTAGAAGAATATTGCAAGACAAGAAGAATCTGCTGCCCCATGGTGTTTGGTTTTCCCCCAAGAGATCATTAGTAACCCACTTTGTTCTCAGCTGCCCTAAAGATATAATTTTAATTGG
This sequence comes from Hylobates moloch, assembly GCF_009828535.3. NCBI lineage: Eukaryota > Metazoa > Chordata > Mammalia > Primates > Hylobatidae > Hylobates > Hylobates moloch. The sequence goes on from NW_026652279.1 coordinate 154,063,766, forward strand.
TTTATATTAGCACTAGGTATATGTTTAAGGCTCAATAAATGTTAAATGAACTATTAGGATTTCATTGGATATAAACTATAAGATGGAAATGAAAGATTTTCACCATTTCTGGTCATTATTCACCCAAGTTTACCTTTTCTTTCTCTGTAACTCAGCAACCTTCCCATTATCCAGGCACCTGGCGAGCTACTGTTGTTAAATTTCTGACAGCTTTTTCATTACAGGCCCTGTTTTTCAAGAGGCAGGTTAACTAAGCGATTTTGATTTGTGCCAAGCTGAGATGTGGAATAGACACTTGAAGTCCATTCTCCTGTTTTCCTAAGATTTTATTTGAAGTTATTTGTCCTACTTTGATCTAAAAAATACTAAGAAAAAACTAAAATTCACCCATGATTTTCATTCATGATTTTTATAACTGAGCAAAAGGATGATAAATTCTGTTGTAGCTCTGCTTTATATATATATATATATATATATATATATATATATATATATATATATATAAACCCAAGGCTTTTAAAAAATTAACACAAGACATTTCATACTTCAGAGTTATTATTTTATTCAGAAACATATTAACAGCCAATTGTTTTACTTACATGAGATAGGGTAAGACCTTTCACTTTGTAAGACATGAACCAAATGCTATAATTTGTATTTATGTTAAACGTGTGACATATTCATGTCAAAACAATATTTTTTGTCTCATAACCAAGGACTCATCTTTACTGTAGAAAACATGAAAAATGCAGATAAGAGAAAAAAAAATTTTAAATCAACCAACCCAGTAAGATCATATTGGATTTCATTCTCTTTTTATGTCCACTCTTTCTTCTCTGAAGTTTTAGAAACTTCTGGAAAGCATTCCCGACTATCTGCCCCTTCCACATACAGTTACCACACTCTAATCAGTTTTACCTGATATTTCCATATTCTTTCCACCTACTTCACACACGATTCCATGTGGTTTAGCATCCACTCAGTTTACTATACTAAAATGTTTCTCTCAAAATTTCCAGTAAGCTTCCTTATCATTGTCCAAGTACCATTATCTCCATCTCTTTCTTGCCCACTGCAATTTGCTTTATGTTTGAAAATCTCCTCACCTGGGTTCCATGATGCTACCTAATGTTTTTGTTCTCTTCTTGTCTTTGCAACTATTCACTGTCTCTTGCCTTTAAATTTTCTTATTATTCATTGAGTTTGGTATATAGGTTAAGTCGCTTTTACTTGTAAACAGTATAATAACCAACTAACAATGGCATAAACAACAGGATATTTATTGATTATTTAACAAGAAGTCCAGAGGTTGGAAGTCCTAAGGCTGGTTTGGTGACTCAAATAGGAACTCAAGGTTCTTTGCATCCCTCCGTTGTCATTGTCTGTCTTCTAGCAATGTCTTGTCTCTTACGCAAAAGATGGCTGTGTAGCTCTAAGAAGGCAGGAGGCTGAGGCAAAATGACCCTTCTGCTCCTTTAATCAGGGAAAACACTTTTTTTTTTTTTTCCCAGAAATCTCCATAAATCACATTGGCTAGAAATGGGTCTTACACCCACCCCTACACCAGGGAAAAGTGCTAATTGTGATTCATCCCTTGGTGGTGAGCACAAATGCCCCCTGACATAATCAGTCTTACAGAAGCAAAAAAGAAAGGGCGGTGGCTGTGGGATATGTGACTGACAGGGGCTGCACGACTTGTCTGTCACCTATCGCAGCTCCTCAAGTCTGCATCTTTTTTTCTGTACAACTCAAAGTCTCTGAGGTTCCATTCATGTGATGCCCAAAAAGGGTTGTAGTGAAAACCAGCTGGGATGTGAAAGTACTGTATAAACAGGAGTTGTATTGTCTTTTATTAAACATACCATATTTTCCTAATGAGATGCAATCTTTTTTTGTTTTTGTTGTTGTTGTTGTTTGTTTTGTTTTGCTTTTTGAGACAGAGTCTCACTCTTTCTCCCAGGCTGGAGTGCAGTGGTGTAATCTCGGCTCACTGCTACCTCCACCTCCAGGGTTCAAAGGATTCTCCTGCTTTAGCCTCCCAAGTAGCTGGGACTGCAGGCACGTACCATCACACCAGCGAATTTTTTGTATTTTTAGTAAAGAAGGGGTTTCGCCATGTTGGCTAGCCTGGTCTCTAACTCCTAAGCTCAGGCAAGCCACCCTCCTTAGCGTCCCAAAGTGGTAGGATTACAGGCGTGAGCCACCACACCCAGCAGAGACACACTCTTAGAATAAATATTTAGTAATTCTTCTTGTGTATTGAACCAAGCACCAACTCACGCCAATCCTTTCCTCAGAATCTATCTACATCTTTCCATTTTCCATCGCCCTGTTCTAGGTATCTATTTACCTCATGCTATTTGTTTGCTTTTTTTTTTTTTTTTTGAGACGGAGTCTCGCTCTGTCGCCCAGGCTGGAGTGCAGTGGCGCAATCTCGGCTCACTGCAAGCTCCGCCTCCCGGGTTCTCGCCATTCTCCTGCCTCAGCTCCCTGAGTAGCTGGGACTACAGGCGCCCGCCACCACGCCCGGCTAATTTTTTTGTATTTTTAGTAGAGACGGGGTTTCACCGTGTTAGCCAGGATAGTCTCGATCTCCCGACTTCGTGATCCGCCCGCCTCAGCCTCCCAAAGTGCTGGGATTATAGGCGTGAGCCGCCGCGCCCAGCCTTTTTTTTTTTTTTGAGACGGAGTTTCTTGTTGCCCAGTCTGGAGTGCAATGGCACGGTCTCGGCTCACTGCAACCTCCGCCTCCCAGGTTCAAGTGATTCTCCTGCCTTAGCCTCCCGAGGAGCTGAGATTACAGGTATGTGCCAGCACGCCCAGCTAGTTTTGTATCTTCAGTAGAGACGGGGTTTCTCCATGTTGGTCAAGCTCGTCTCAAACTCTCGACCTCAGGTGATCTGCCTGCCTCCGCCTACCAAAGTGCTGGGATTATAGGCATCAGCTACCGTGCCCGGCCTTGTTTGCTTCCTCTTGTATGACATTTATCCATGTTCTTTTTTCCTACTACACATAATATAAATACTACAGCTAGGATTCCAGCCATTAGCTGACCTTTTTGTCTAAACCAGATGCCTGCTCCTCCATATGACCTCTCTCCTGTCTGGTCAGGCATCTTCCAGGAACTTCCATAACATTCCATTCTCATTCCAATACCTTGTCTAGGCTCCTGCTGTGGCTCTCAGTGTTAACTGGAATGTTTGACTTTCTCTCTTACACCACTGCAAACAGTGTGACATTACTCAACAAATGGACCAGGCAGGGTTAAGGTCACCAGTAAAGCAAGTTATCTAATTCTTTGGTCTGACTTGAGTTCACAAACCTACCCTAAACTATTTGACTCTCCTGATGGAATTAAATTAATCTATTTATGTTTAGTCATTCTTTTCATGCAGTATCTTTGCCACAAATCCTAAGATCATTTTATAAGTATAGGGACTGTGTACAATAGTCTAGTGCTATATAGTTGCATTGAGTGCTCATTCAATACTTAACAATTAGCTCATCTTCAAATAATTTAAAACCACATATACTATGCTTTTACTCATTCTTCCTATACCTCCATTTAAAATAATGAATTATCTGCTATACTGAGTCAGCGTAAATTACAATGAGTCCCAGGATAAGGTGATAGGACAGGAAGTGTGTGTTTTTACCCCCTTCCTCTGGAGTGCATAATGCTTGACTATGATACAAAGATAAGTTTGAAGGAAGTCATGTTGTCAAATATCACAGAAGTAATAACTTGACTGCAATTCCTGAGCCTATCAACCTCACCACTTGTCCACAAACATACCAGAATATATTTTATCTTGATTTCCGACTTGAGGGAAAATAAATGCCAGTTAGCATAAATATTGTGAAAGCAAAAAATTATGCTGAAATTTTAAGAGAAAAAAAGTTAAGTGTGTTGCGTTTTCAGAAAGATTTAGCTATGGATTTTTTTTGTTTTGTTTTGTTTTGACCTATGAGTTTGAAGAAGACAAAGTGGCTCTGTAAATAAGTCGACTTTATTTTTAAAGCGTTTGGAAAGGTTAAATGAGGTTGAATCTTGAGAGTCTTTTTGGTGGTTAGGAGAGGGGGAATTTATTAAAGAGAGGAAGATAATGTAGCTAATGTATTGTGATGATAATGACAAATTGAATGATTTAAACTTCATGAGTCATTCTGGTCATTCATATCATCATCAGGAAAACATCTTCATGTGTAGCTTCACAGGTGAGCTCCACAAAACTGGGCATTACCTTGTTGTAGTTTCTGAATAATATGCTGACCTATGATACACATAGCCATGTAAGTGAGTAAACACTATTATTATTATTATTATTTTGTCTTGGTTTTCATTAAACTATCTTAGTAGTTTCAGGAGGTCTGGGTTTCAACACACACTTCTGCCAGCTGACTTCAGTGCGTCCATTAGCATAACAAAGTCAATTAGGCAAACCTGAATTTTCACTTTTATCCTGTTCACAGAACATCAGTGTAAATGGAGACAGGAAGAAGAAATTGGATTGATTCTCCACTTGAGAATTATGTTAACTTGGAAGAAAATGTTAAGTCTACTGTGTGAGGGCATCTAGTGAGAGGGAAGATATTACCTCCCTTCCCCCATTATGTCCCTTTATGCACCTCTGACCCTTGTGCTCCCCTTTCCTTGTTGCTTCTGTGGTCTGGTTGTTAGCTTTCCCGATCCTCCACACATTGGAAACCTAAGCATAATGATTTCTGATCGAAGGCTATGGAATATTTGAAATAAAAAAAGGGGAAATTGTTGAATCTAGAACCAAACCTTTAAAAATAAAGAACTACCAGTCTGTAATGTGTGCCTTTAGAAAAAAAAAAAGTCAAACAGAAATTAGACAACTAGTTAGAGCCGTGATTGTGCTCTGCCACCCATGAACTCCCGTGTATGACTATTTCCACTCTGGCTTTGTGTTTCAATAGGTCAGGGACACATATTAAGAGCAACAATTGGAACTGCGTTCTCCTTTACCTCCATAAAAATACAGCTTAATAACATGTTTTTAATAACTTAAAATTACCTTGTTTTTCTAGATTGTTTATTGATGTCCTTTCAGATCGGTATAAAGGATGTGAAGTGAATAAGAAAATAGGTACGTTTCTTTTTCTTCTTTTCCCCTTTCTACCGACTAGGAAGAGATCCAGTCCAGGTTTTGCCTTTGACTCGGCCTGTGAATTTCGGCTGTGCAATGTGTAGCACGTTTCTTCCCCCCCCCCCCTTTCTCCTTCCCTCTTGCCTCCAGTGTCTGTCTCCAGGATTTCTCTCTTCCTATTTCAGGAGGACTCTCACAGGCTCCCACAGCCTGTGTTAAGCTGAGGTTTCCCCTAGATCTCGTATATCCTTAACACATACCTCCACGCACACACATCCCCAAGAACCTCGCGCTCACACCAACAGACACACGCGCGCACACACACTCGCTCTCGCTTGTCCATCTCCCTCCTGGGAGAGCCGGCGCGCGTTCCCACCTTCGCCGCACACTCCGGCGAGGCAAGCCCGCAGCGCTCCAGGATTCTGCGGCTCGGAACTCGGATTGCAGCTCTGAACCCCCATGGTGGTTTTTTAAACACTTCTTTTCCTTCTCTTCCTCGTTTTGATTGCACCGTTTCCATCTGGGGGCTAGAGGAGCAAGGCAAGAGCCTTCCCAGCCAGCCCTTGTTGGCTTGCCATCCTCCATCTGGCTTATAAAAGTTTGCTAAGCGCAGTCCAGAGGGCTGCGCCGCTCGTCCCCTCGGCTGGCGGAAGGGGGTGACGCTGGGCAGCGGCGAGGAGCGCGCCGCTGCCTCTGGCGGGCTTTCGGCTTGAGGGGCAAGGTGAAGAGCGCACCGGCCGTGGGGTTTACCGAGCTGGATTTGTATGTTGCACCATGCCTTCTTGGATCGGGGCTGTGATTCTTCCCCTCTTGGGGCTGCTGCTGTCTCTACCGGCCGGGGCGGATGTGAAGGCTCGGAGCTGCGGAGAGGTCCGCCAGGCGTACGGTGCCAAGGGATTCAGCCTGGCGGACATCCCCTACCAGGAGATCGCAGGTAAGCGCGGGCGCGCTGCAGGGGCAGGCTGCAGCCCTTGGCTGCCGCATGTCCCCCTGGCCGCCCGGCGCCCCCTTCCTTCCCCCTGTTGCTGAGTTGGTGTTCACTTTCTGCCACAGCTCTACGGGACTCCGCGTCTCCGTGCTGGGCGGCGGATGCTCCTGCCGCTTCTTCGGCGGGGGAAGGTGTGCGTCTCCGCCGCCTCATTGTGTGCACACGGGGGAGCACCCTGGCTCCCGCCTCCCGCTGCTCTCGCGCCCTTCTACCCCTTAGCTGATGGCTCAGGCCCGCTGGCCAGGGAGCCCGGGTCACTCTGGGGCGGCTGCAAGGCGCAGACGGAGAGCCGAGCAGGGCGCTCACTCCGCGCTCTGGTTCGGGCAAACTTGGAAGAACTGCGACCGCAGTTTGCCCAGCGCCACAGTCTGAGTGGCGCCTTCTCCACTCCCGCCCTTGCGCCGGCAGGGGCGGTGGAGAGACGCGGAGGGCTCCCCAGCCCCTCTCTCCCCTATCCTTGTCCTCCGGGGGGCAGAGCGTCCGGCGCTCGGGCCGGGGGCGGGCAAGGCTGGGAGGGACCCTCGCCGGGGACCTGGCCTCCGGACGCCGGCATTTCAAGGCTGGTTTGGGGACTTCACGGGCTGCCTGTTTCAGATGTGGGGCGGGCTTTCCCGTTACGGTTCCTCAGTGCTTCCCCAGTTGCTGTTGGTCACTCAGGGCTCGGGGACACCCTGCCACCCGGTCCGGAGCCGGCCTCGTCTGCCAGCGAGCAGCCAACTTCAGCGGGTGGCTCAGCTGGGGATTCGGGTCCGGGTTCTGGGGCCCCGTGTCCGGCCACTGGCATTGCTCCACCAAGAGCTTGAGAGCGCCCACCCTTTCTCTCGGCGCCAGTGTGTGTAGCACTTGGTCTCCGACAACTTGCGCGGCAGTCTGGGTGCTTGTTTTCCGGCTCTTAGCTCCAACCGAATCCGAGCTTCTCTGGGGCTATGTGAATGAAACGTGTCGGGGAGAGAGAATCCTTTGGCTGCTAAAGAACAGAACTGAGAGAGGCCGAGGGAGGCCAGGAGATGCTGCGAGGGCGCGGGCTGCTCAAACCGGGTAGCTGAAGTCCTTAGTGACCTCAGATCGTCAAGTCAAAACGCTGAATTTCCATCAGCCTCTCTCTGCTTTTTGCCAAATAACTGGTGGATGGATGAAAAGCATTTTGCAGATATCTTAGAACATCACAGTTTCGATACGTTGAGGAATTACTATTTTCTTATGATTTTCAAGCTGTAGAAGTGAGGGTTTTTACTTACACTGAAATGAACACATTTAAATAAATTTGAGCATTGCCAAAGGGGGAAAAAAAAGAGGTGCAAATTACCACGCTCATTATATAGAAAGAGCTTTTTCAGTTCAGAGCCAGACATTCCCTTTGCTGAGTCTAAGGAAGAATCTGTGGTGAATTATAAGACTACTTTTCTATCCTTGTTACTTCTTCCTTCTTTTCCAGAACTCCTTAATTTGTTAATCAATGAATAGAGAGCGACCGTCCCCACAGCTCCTTAAGTTTCTTAACTCTCCTTCTCCTTTGTCTACTGTTATTTCATTCTTTTTAATTAATTGATAAGGATCAGCTTCGCTTTTTTTCCCTCCCCAAATCGCAGGGAATTCAACTTTTTAAAAGGTTTGTAGTATGGATCACTTCTTCTAGGAACTTTTTCTCCTTTAATCTGGGCTTTTTCAAACGGTATCTTTTAAGCACACAGATATTTCCCAACATGATTTCAGATAAGATATCTCAAAGAAGAAAATAGCTATTTTTAAATTGCTTCGGTATTCTTTAGCGGATAATGGGACTCTCAGGAGACTAGAGTTCATCCTCAGCATCAGGCACATCTCTTTAATATCAAAGTGAAGATTTTCAGTATAAAACAATTTCTGTAGTCACCATGAATGTTTGTTGAGAACATTCCCAGGGGTTCATGTAAATTCTTCGGTGGATATTTAACTAAAGAGGTTTTGGTTTTTGTTTTTGGTCTCCTCCCCACCTTTTTACAATTACAGTGTTTGCTTATTAGCTATGAATTTCTAAAATGTGTGCACTTTTTTTTTTTTTAAACTCACCTGCTTTCCATGAGTAAGGGCATACTGTTAACTTTGCTTTAAGCCTTGTGTCCTTTGATGCTGGTAGACATAATCAAGATGCAGGTCACCACAGGGTCAGAGGCACATTTAATAGGAAAATAATGAATTGAAAGACAATTGTGTTTTTTAAGGATATACTTGTTTTTTCAAAATCAACTTTACTTAATGCTACCTATTACTGTTTTAATAATCACTTAGGAAATATACCCTGTTGTTACATGAACACACTGTATCTCTCCTCCCTAATTCTTGATACTGTTTACATTTAATTATCTAGTGTAAGTGGTTATCTTTTCTTAAACTCATTTTTATCCTTTGCCTTGATTGGGCATCTAATGGTTTGCTTGAGGAATTTCATGTGTCTTCAATCTGCCAGGGCACATAAATTTAAAAGAATTGCTGTTCAAACTTCAGATTCATGACAGCTGTTTCTAATTGAAAGCTATTTGCAGGTAGCTTGCTTAGTGAAAAAACTTCAGAAGTAATAAGGACGTTATGTTTCATCATGACATTATCAAAGTTTTACTCAGAACTCACAATTGTGAAATAGTGTTGCCCTTTTCTATTCTAGGGTAGAATAGAAACCCAACAGATGAGGAAGTATCATAGGTAATATATAAAGTTATACTTTCAGAGAATGCTTGGGAAGGAGGAGGCCTTCAAGGGGCAGTTTGCACCATCAGTCTTCACTCAGCGCTGATTTTAAACCATCTCAAGGAGATCAGATAGACTCTATTTATCCTTGTTTGAAAAACTTCCAAAGGAGTAGACTCTTGATCCCCTTTCAGCAATCCATTCTAATGTTTAGCAATTCTTGTGGTATAGAAATGTTTTCAGATATCTAGCCAAAAGCCTTCACAATGTGCTTGCTTATTTTTTCCTGTTCTATCTTCTGGGAAGATATTGAGCAGTGAATCATCAGGTTCTTTGTTAGGACAGTTATTCTGATCAAAGGTCAGTGTGAAACATTCTAGTCTTTCCTCATTCATCAGAATTATGACCTAATTTTCCAATCCTCCTCATGTTGGTGGCTCTAAACTTCCAAAGGAACTCTACCACTGAAAATAGCACCTGCTTAAAACTCTGGGAAATTCAGAGAATGTTGTTTCAGGCTTACTCTGCCACTGTTTTATGCCTTGAGTCTTGCTAGGATCATTAATTATAACACTTTGTAGTTAACAGTGACTTATTGGCCTACATGATCATGTTTTCATTACTTATGTAATGTGACATTATTTAACAATCTCTTATGTAGAATTTATTATGTGCCCATCACCTACTTAAAAATTATTACCTTTATAATATCACCTTACTGAATTCTTCCAATAACTTAGTAGATACTACACATTAACCCCATTTTATAGATAAAAAGGCTGTGTGACAGGAACTTTAATTAACTTGCCTAAGGGTGACTCAACTAGTAAGTAATGAGGCTGCAGTTCAAACCCAGGCACTCTGACTCCAGGGTCTATATACCTCACTTGGCTCACTGCCTTACAGTATTTAACATTCACCATTTATTTTGAATGAATGCATGCAAAATCTATTCTTTCCTCATTTCATATATATATGAAACATACATATACATACGTTTCTATTTTGTTCCAACGTCTCTAATTCTCAATATCACTTTGACTTTGGATTTTGTATTCTCAGGAATTGGCCATGCTACCACCATTAAATGGTTCATGCATTTATGCATTTTTCTGTACATTTTCTGGCAAGATATAGTTATATAAAACACAGAAACTAAAGTACGTGTCTTGGTTTCTTTCAGTATACTAGGCCTATTGAAATATTGGGTTAGTCCAACAAAGCTCATGATGGAAAGTTATTCATGGGGCTAGAGGGAGTAAGAACATTTATCTCCACAGATTAGAAAAAAAAATGTAACTAGCTCTGTTTTCAATATTTATTTTGCAACTTTTTCTGTCCCACGTATTTTGAGAGTTGTGTTACAGCTGGATATTAAGCACTAAACTCTTCATCTATTTGATATTAATTTATCAAGTATTTATCTAAAAATCTATACTTTAAAAAGATTATTTGCTTGTTTCAAAATACATAATGTTTCCTTTTCACTGACCTTTGCCCAATGGGCGTTTCCTTTCTCTGGAAACCTGTCTTTCTGTCTGCTCCCCCAGCAAACCAACTAATTTAATACATTTACGATTTACACAACTTTTTTTTTCTAGTTTCCATGGAGATATCACATTAACTTAAATGGAAGACAGTGTTTGGTAACGCTTACTCTTTAAAGCCACAGTAAATATCATAGTTTGAGATAAATTGTTTAATTTCTGTTTATCTGCCTGGTTCAAAGATTTATTTCTTTGCCCCCTGTTTAGTTAACTGATTTCTTTAAAAGTTTTTGGAAGGACAGTATAAGTCACAAATGAGTGAGGTGAACTTCAATTTTTTTTTTTAATGTTTCTACAAGTCACTAGATTTCTAAAAGAATCACATTAATTCCAGGTATCAAAGCAATCTAAAAGTTGGGCTATTAGAAGTGCCACTTGTTAAACTCTTGATTTGGGAATTAATTTTAGAGTGATTGTGAGTTATCTTAGCTGATTTAATTAGAGGATAATATGTCATCATTGGGAACAAGAGTTCATTTGAGTTGACTGATATACTTTTTTACATAAAATATCTTTCAACTGCATTGTACCTTAATAATAGCTTGTGAGTAGAAATATAGGCCACTGTCAAAATTGATTTAAAATGTACAGCATTATGTTCTTTAAGTATTATGGCATAAAGATTGTGCCATAAATTATGTAAGAAAGTGACTAGTGTTCTTTTAAAATTATGGATGAAATTTATGAACGCTTACTAAACACAAAATTATTGAGTAGTTTTAACCTAAAATGATCTAACTTCAATCACTAGTTTTATATAGAAATATGAGTTTAGGGTAAACAATATAATAAAATAATTGCTTTAAAAATGATTTTAATCTTTTGATCTTATATTGAAACCCACAAAAATAACAATATAAGAACAACCTTTACCCCCACTTAATTCACATCTTTCAAATTACTTCTAGAAAGGCCAGTAAGGTGATTTAGATTTATCTTGCCAATATAAACAGCGATTTAATATTCTTTTAAACTTGGTGCTTGTATTTCTTTACAGACTAAATTCTGCTATGTTAAATTCTTGAGCTGGTACATAACTTTAAATATTTTCATAGATTTCTCCAGTATTATTCAGTTTTCAATGATATATATAGTACAGTTTGAAAGTACTGTTGACTCCCTGGGATCATATATTTGTAATAAAGGGTTTCATAGTAGTGAGACTTGGGTAAATGTTTTAAAATTCTAATAATCCTGGATGAAAATATCTAAGAATTTTTAATAACCTTGGATGGAAAAATATGTTTTAAATGAATGTGCCAGTTAGTAACCAAAAAAAAGAAAAAATCAAAATTTGTTTTCACACTTTCACATTATTCAGGTTATTGGGTATTTTAATAACCCATTCTCTCTTTCTTCTAGGCAATTTTTCTTCATGCAATGAGTATTTATTGTATACCTACTATGGGTAAGTCATTGTACCAGGTTCTGGGGGTAGAGCCCCAGGGAATTTGAATCCCAGCAGGGAAGCAGAAATTAAGGACACCATTCACAATTAATTGATTGCGACTGAGATAAATGCATAGCACTAAGGATGCCTGGCACTGTGAAAGCATTTTATAGGAGCATTTGATCAAATCAGAGGCAGAATAATGGGATCTGAAGCATGGGTGCCCTTCAGTAAGGAAGCAGGGGTGTGGAAGAGGCACAAATTTCCTGTGTGGTGAGAATACCCTGCAAATGTGAGGAGGGTTCCAGTCCCTGGGGAGAGTGGTCAGTGAGTGGGGAGAGGGGTGTGGGAGAGACTGGAGAAGGGGCCCGAAGGTCAGGTTAATGACTTACATTGATAGAAAGAATCCAAAGGTAACCCCTGCATCTTGGCCCTAAGTTGTTCCCTTTTTCACAGCAGACCTGAACCTTTAGCTAAAACCTCAGTAGTGCTAAAGTCAAGTTTTTACACATCCAGTTGTTTCAAATATAGCACAAAGAAGCAGGTTTTTAACCATTTAGAGCATATTTGCCTTGTGCACTCTATAAAACTGTACCTATCTGCTAGCCATATGTAAGACAACCCTGGGGTGATCAAAGACTCCTAGCTGCTGCAGCCCTTAGCAGCTCTCTGGCCCTGAGGCTGTCTACCGTGTTGCTGATGACATTGCCTGGGTCATAATGCCCTTCTTCCCTGGGAGTTCCTTGACCTTCTGCCCTTTTGGGTGGTGGCCCGTTTGTTAGCCCTGCAAGGTCTCATGCTGTGAGGGACTTTCCTTCACATGCAACCTGAGTGTCTTCCAAATTAAGCTCACTGTGTGCTACTGCCACCTGGGGGTCAGTTGTCCTCCCCCACCCCCATCAGCCCTGACATCCTTCAAACTCACTACAGTGACTTCGGCCTTTAGCCTGAGTCCCTTAAGAAGCTGTTGAATAAGTGTTTTAATCAGGATTGGATATAGTTTTGAAATACTACATTGGTTGCTCTATAGAGAAAGGATTGAGGGGAAAAAAACAGATACAGGAAAAGGAGGAGAGGCTAGCTAGGACTAGAGTGGTGATCATGGAAATAGGAAGGATTCAAGAAATACTTAGTAGGTGAAATGGATCAAAGTTACTTATTTAGCATCTACTATGTGACTGACAGTGAATAAGGACTGGGTTGTGTGTTTGTGTATGTGTGTGTGTGTGAGAGAGAGAAAGTGCGAGATAGAGAAAGGGAAGGAAGAGAGAGAGAGAATTAAGAGAGAAGTAAATGTCCCAGAAATGTTAATTGAATTACCATGTTAATAAAAATACTTTAGCATAGTTTTTGTGTGCTTCATAATGGAGACAAAACTCGATATCATTAAACCAGCAGAAGACTATTAACAGTATCAGTGTCACTGAGAGAAAGAGATTTCTCAAATAGGATCAGATGAATTGCTAACTCTCAAAAGTGCAGAAATATCAAAATACATGTAATCAGCCACATTCACTATGAAATTTAAGTCACAGTACTTTCTGCTCTGTCAGTGAAAAAAAAACTTCAAATTTTTTACCCTAATGGAGAATTAATCAAATTGTACCATCATTTCTATCAGTAATGATATTCGGTACTTAAGCTACTGACAAAGCATTGTTTTAATCTAAGTACCAAATATCATTACTGATTATAATAACGACAATGAGAGGTTGAAGCTGAAAGGAGGAGGCAAAATTTAATTGGAGCCTTGAGGGACGGGTAGCATTTGACAAAGGGCCATGAAAGAAGGAAGCAGTTAGGGAGTAATTAAATATGTGAGCAAAATAGAGTGTGCGGAGGAGAGCACAGAAAGGAATCTGATATTGAACAGATAGGGTGGGATTGGATTTTTAGAGGGCCTTGAAAATTCTAGGCTTCATATGACAGAAAGTAGGTCATCATCTCAGGTTCTTGGCAGAGGGGTGACATGATGAAAGTATTGTTTTGGATTAGGCAAGCAGTATCACAGGATGGATTAGAGAAAAGTTCATTAAAGGCCCCAGGGGGAGGGAAGAAGGACAGCTAGGAGACACTTAAATTTTAGAGGCTTAGGCAGGAGATTGCCAAGGTCTCAGAGGAGGATGAGAGGAGTGAAGAAGGGGTGAATAAGGCCATGAGAGAAGGAAGAAACGATTAAAAGGGAAAATTTTAAAAAATTAAAAACTTCACTCTGCTACTTAGAAATTCCAATAAAAGAGTTTAGAGGATGAGCTGTTGAAACTCTCAACTCAAGTAGTCTGTGTCAGTTAAGATACTTTTGGCAGCAGGTCACAGAAATTCCTGACTCAACTGGCTTACACAGTTAGGGAAAGCCGTTATTTTGCATAACAAGAAGTCCCAGTGCAGAGCTCTTGCAAGAGTGAGAAAGCTGTAAGCTTGCAGTATCAACAGGGTGCCAGGTTCTCTCTGTCTTTTGGCTCTCAGATCCTTGTTCCACCAGATCACCTCCAAATAAACACAAGATGATGGCTAGAGTACCAGGAGCTAAGGCCTCATGACAATGCCTAGATGCACAGAAAGAAATGATTTCTTCCCACATGTCTCTTCCTTGATGAGGCAGACCACTCTCAACAGTCCCCCAGCAGAGATGCCCATCCTTCTCATTTCAGAATTGCCTCCTATGCCTATACCTAGAAGGGAAGGCAAAAGGATATGGTCTTTCAGCTGGACCCTCAGACGGGAGCTGATGATCATAGCATCTTCATGCTTGATATTACTGAGTTCATTTATCAAATCCAGTAGTCTTTTGGAGGAGTCTTTAGGGTTTTACTAGGTACAGGAACATATCATTGGCAAACACACATAGTTTGACTTCCTCTTTTCTAATTGGAATGCCTTTTATTTCTTTGTTTTACATAATTGCTCTGGCTAAGACTTCCAGTATATGTTCAATAGAAGTAGTGAAAGTGGGCATCCTTGTCTTGTTCCACTTCTTAAGGGAAATGTTCTTATGGGGGGATGCTTTCAACTTTTCCCCCTTCAGTATGATGTTCACTGTGGGTGTGTCATATACGGCTTTTATTATTTTGAAGTATGTTCCTTCTATGCCTAGTTTCTTGAGGGTTTTTATCATGAAGTGATGCTGAATTTTATTAAATGCTTTTTCTTCATCTACTGAAATGACCATATAGCTTTTGTTATTCTGTTTATGTGGTGAATTACATTTGTTGACTTGCATATGTTGAACCATCCTTGCATCCCTGAAATGAAGCTTAGTTGATCCTGGCAAATTATCCTTTTGTTGTTCTATAGTATTGGGTTTGCTGTGTTTTGTTGAGGATTTTTGCATCTATGTTCATCAGAGATCTAGGTCCACAGTTTTATTTTTTTGTCGTGTCTTTCCTGACTTTGGTAACAGGATGATACTGGCTTCATAGGATGAGTTGGGGAGGATTTCCTCCTTCTCAATCTTTTGAAATAGTTTTAGTAGGATTGGTATCACTTCTTTTAATGTCTGGTCACATTCAGCGTGAATCTAGCTGGTCCTGGGCTTCATTTTGTTGGAAAATTTTTTTAATTACTGATTTGATCTCACTGCTTGTTATTTGTCTGTTTAGGATTTCTGTTTCTTCCTGATTCAAGTTTGGGGGTTTTATGTTTCCAGAAATTTATTCATTTCCTCTAGATTTTCTATTTTGTGTGCTTAGAGATGTTCATAGAACATCAGATCTATGAAAATGGAAACATTACGACTGATACCACAGAAATACAAAAGGTCATCTCAGATCATTTTTTGTATTTCTGTGGTATCAGTTGTAATGTCTCCATTTGTATTTCTGATCGAGCTTATTTGAATCTTCTCTATTGTTTTCCTGGTTAATCTAGCTAGTGATTTCTCAATTTTATCTTTTCAAAGAACCAACTTTTCATTTCATTGATCTTTGTATTTTTTTTTCAGTTTCAGTTTTGTTTAGTTCTGCTCTGATCTTTGTTATTTCTTTTCTGCTACCTTTGGGTTTGGTTTGTCTTGTTTTTCTAGCTCCTGGAGGTGTGACATTGGTTGTTAATTTGTGATCTTTTTGTCTTTTTTGATGTAGACATTTAGTGCTATAAGCTTTCCTCTTAGTACTGCTTTTACAGTATCCCAGAGATTTTGATAACTTGTGTCACTGTCATCATTCATTTTGAAAAAACTCTTAATTTTAGTGTTGATTTTGTCATTGACCTAAAAATCATTCGGGAGCAGATAATTTAATTTCCACATATTTGTATAGTTTTGGGAGTACCTCTTGGAATTGATTTTTAGGTTTATTTTGCTGTAGTCTGAGAAGATGCCTGATATGATTTTGATTTTTAAAAATTTATTGGAACTTATTTTGTGGCCTATTGTATGGTCTGTCTTGGAAACTATTCCATGTGCTTATGACAAGAATGTATGTTCTCTAGTTTGGTGTAGAATGTTCTGTAAGCCTCTGTTAGGTCCATTTGTCCTAGAATCCAGTTTATGGCAAGTGTTTCTTTGTTGACTTTCTGCCTCTGTGATCTAGCTAGTGTTGTGTTGAAGTCCCCCACTATGATTGTATTGCTGTATTTCTCTTATATTAAATCTAGTAGTATTTGTTTTACAAATCTGGAAGCTCTGGTGTTAGGTGTATGTTTATTTAAGGCTGTTATATCTTCTTGTTGAGTTGACCAACTATCATTATATAATGACTTTCTATGTCTTTTTATTATTTATTTATTTATTTACTTTTGTTGATTTAATGTCTGATTTATCTGATATAAGAATGACCAGTGCTGCTCATTTTTGGACACCATTTGTGTGGAATATTTTGTTCTACCCCTTTACCTTGAGTCTATAAGAATCTTTACAAGTTAAGTGGGTCTCTTGAAGGCAACACATACTTAGATTGTGCTTTTTAAATTAATTCCACTAATCTATCTTTTAAGTGGGGCATTTAGATCATTTATATTCCAAGTTAATAGTAATAAGTTAAATAACTCTTCCAGTCATCATGTTGATTGCTACCTAGTTGTTTTGTATTCTCCATCATGTTACTATTTTATAAGCAGTGAGTTTTATACTTTTGAATGTTTTTTATACTGGTGCATATAGAACTTTCATTCTGATGTTTAGAATTCCTTTGAGCATTTCTTATAGGTCCAGTCTAGTGGTGACAGATTCTCTCCGAGTTTGCTTCACAGCCCACTGTGAAGGAGAGACCTTATTTCTCCCTCATTTATGAAACTAAGTTTTGCACCATACAAAATTCTTGGTGACCATTACTCTGTTTAAGAAGACTAAAGATAGGATTCCAATCCCCTCTGGCTTGTGAGTTTTTTGCTGGGAAGTCTGCCATTAGTCTGACAAATTTTCCTTTGTAAGTTTTGATGCCTTTGTCTCACTACTCTTAGAATTATTTCTTTCATGTTGACTTTAGATAACCTGATGATTACATGCCTTACTGATATTCTTTTTGCAATGAATCTCCCAGGAGTTCTTTGAGCCTCTTGTGTCTGGATGTTTAAATCTCTATCAAGACCAGAGAAGTTTGCGTCAAATATTCCCTCAAATAGGTCTTCCAAACTTTTTACTTTTTCTTCTTCTCCTTCAGGAATACCTATGATTATAGGGTTTGGATGTTTTAGAGAATCCCATATTTGTTGGAGACTGTATTCATTTCTTTTGATTCTTTTTTCTTTGTTTTTGTTTCATTGGGTAAACCCAAAAGCCTTATATCCAAGCTTTGAAACTATTTCTTTTGCTTGGTCTAGTCTCTTGGTAAAACTTTTCACTGCATTTTGTAACTCCCTAAATGAGTCTTTCATTTCCAGAAGTTCTGTGTTTTGTTTTGATTTTTTGATTTTTTAAAATCTATCTCCTTGGAAAATTTTCATTCATATCTTGAGTTGTTTTCTCGATTTCTTTATGTTGGTTTTGACTTCCTCTTGGATCTCGTTCAGAAACTTTATGATCAATATTTTGAATTCTTTATCTGGTATTTCCAAGATTTCATTTTGGTTTAGATTTATTGCTAAAGAGTTAATGTGATCTTTTGGGAGCATTGCAAAACTCTGCTTTTCATATTGCCAGAATTATTTTTCTGCTTCCTTCTCATCTGGATAGAATGTTTCTTCTTATTATTTTTCAATTGAGTTTTGACTGGACTGGGTTTTTTTTTTTCTCCTTGAGGATGTAACTATAATGTGTATAGTTTATGATTCCCTAGCTTTGGCTCTGGGTAATTTCAGTTGCAAAGACTCTGTGTAAGTTCCTTGGTTATACAGATTTTGTCTGATGGCTTTCTTAGGTCCTGCTTATAGTAGCAATGCAGCGGGTGTGTGAATAGGGTCACTGTCTCCTGTGGTGCTGGAATGGCAGAGGTCTCATGAAGCTTACTTTATTCCTCTTGATGTGTACTTTTTTCCCCAGTATTTTTTTCACTGGGTTGAACAATTTAGTCTTCAGTTTAATTAGAGGTGTCCATGGGTAAGAATTGGCTGTGGCTGAGGTAGGTAGGTATATGCAATACCACAATGGTGGGCACACATCCCAGCCCTGATGGATGTAGCCTGGGGAGTTCCCATGAAATGCACTGAGGTCTTCATAGGTGAAAGGGAGGATGCTACCTCAGCTCTACTACAAGCCTGGCAAAAAACAACCCAACTCCCTATCATGCTCCTGTCCCAGTGTTCTGGATATTCAGATTAGACAAGCATCTTTCCATCTTCAGGAATGCTGACATTTTGTGTAGAGAGGGAGCAGGGCTCCACTCCTCTTGCAAGCCTGACCCCAGAGGACATACATCCTGTGGGGACACAGTCACCCCAAAATGCTCTAGAAAGACCATCTACAGATGCACCCAAGGCAAGTTCCTACAGGAGACATCTGGCTGTGTCTGCAGCAGTGGGTGAGGGGGAGAAGTCCCCTCTACGTCCCTTCGTGAGTACTGGAGCTGCTCAACCGCTGGGGAAGAATTGCAGTCTTCCCACTGAGCTGAGCACTGTGCCTATCCCTCTGCTGAAAGAGGTGCAGCTGCTCCTAGCCCACAAGCAGCAAGTTCACGGACACAGAAAAGCCTGCACTCTGTTTCTTGTGACCCACTGGGTGCTCCCTTGGTGTGGTGCACTCCCCCTTCCCCTAGGTATGACAGTCTCTGGGGGCCAGCCCACTGTGAATCCTGCTGTTCCTCTGGGTCTAGCCACCCTGTGGGGTTGCCACAGTCCAGGTTGGTACTGAGGCATGTCTGCAAGGGATCCTGTGATGTGAAGACACAAGGGTTGGAAGTCCTTGAGCAGAACAAAGTCTCGCAATGGGTGCACACTCAGTATGGCACCTGCTACTACAGGTTGCGACCAGGGGGAACAGGAAGGGACCTGAGATGTTAGCCCTACCATCGAGATGGTAGCCCAATATAATGCCCTTGAGAAGTCCCCAGATCGCAGCCCGCTCCAGTACTTGGGCTCATGGTGGCAAAAAAGCTCTCCTTGAGTTTGCATACCAGCAGTCTGCTACAAGGGCTAGAGAGGCCAAGAGCATTCCTACCTACCCTTTCCACAGAATACTAAATCTCTTGATTTGATCTCTGCCAGCTTCTTGGTTCCTTAATTTTTGTGTATGCTGTAGATTCTTTCAATGAACTCTCCAATGGGCTCCAACAATCTCCCCTTAACACTCCATTTGGGCTATTCACATTCACCTGTAATTCTGTTTTTTGTTTGTTTGTTTGTTTGTTCTGAAGGGAATTGGTCACCCATGTCTCTAGTTAGCCATATGGAGAAGCCCTCTGATCCCTCAGGCCGTGGACTGGACTACAGGACTTGCAGTGGCTTGGGCTTTGCTCTTAGCTCCAGAGGCAAGTGAAATGGGTGGAGCTGGACCAGGCTGGTCCTCTCTGGTCTCCCAGTGGCAGGTGCAAGCACCAGCTCTGATGGGGGTGGCAGGGAGTGCTGTGGGCTTTGTAGGCCTGTCTTGGTCTGTTCAGGGTTTCTAAATAAGGCTATTTGGTGTGGTTTGGTGGCTTTCTCACTTGCCAGCTGTAGTATCAGTGTACTGGGCGTGTGAATGGGCTCAAGGCCTCCTGGGTAGCTGGGGTGGTGTGGACAATGGTGTTAGCTGAGGTCAAAGAAGAGCTTTCGCCTTTACAAGCACTGTGTTATTGTGCCAGAAGATGTTGTAATGGGCTGTGCTAGGTGAAGTTGGGCCAGGAGGTAGCGCTTGTAGGAGAGAACCAGCTGCTGGGGTGGCCATGGGATGCTTGGCCTGTGTTATTCAGGGGAAGCACTCAGATGTCACTGGTGATGGGCAGGGCCGTGGAACTCCTAAAGGGCCCTGTCTGTGTTCTGCTGCCAAGGTGGGTGGAGGGGAAAAGCTGGGTGGGGGCTGGGTCAGGCAGTCCTGTGCTTTGGCCCCCCTTAGTGTGAGTGCAAGCAGGGGCCCTGATGGGAGTCAGTGGGAAATTCCCTGGCCACTGGGGTAATGTTTCAGAGAGGAATGGAACCACTTCTGCTGCATAAAAGAGTCCACGCTGGGAGCCGGGCAGCAGGTGGCAATGAGACCCACCCAGCTCCCATGCCTTTGACAGGGCAGATCTCACACCCACAGACTTCTGCTGGCAGAAAGCTGCAAGGGCCAGCTGGGTCCCACAGTGCAAGACCGCCACACACTGTGAGACTCCCACCCAAGTCAGAAACCGCAGCTCGCAGGCCACACCCCTTCTTGTTTGGCCCACGAAGCAGGGGCACCTGGCTCCTGTGCCCATGCCAGAAGCATGCTTTATGCTTAAGATTAGGTTGCAAATCTCGCTTGGGAGCTTCTTTCAGCCTGTGGCCATCTCCTGAGTTAGCTAGCAGATTTCCACGTGGGCGTCTGTGAGTTGGATTAGGAATGTCTTCCTTCTGCCCCTCCTGGCGCCTGGGAGGGCAGGCAAAGCACTTCTCCATGCTGCTCCTTCTCCCCACTGCTCCCGAAATCAGCTCTAGCACCTGGTAGGGTTAAGGATCTCCCCCATGGCCTGGATTAAGTGGCTCCCCAATGGGAATGTGCATGAAGGAGACAGTCTCTCCCCCTTTCACGCTCCGAAGACTGCAGTTTTCTGCCTGACTCACAGTGCAGCCTGCTGCCTACTGCTCCTTTCACAGTATCCAAAGTTTCTTTCACTTTTTCTCTTGAGTTCTTCTGTTCCTTCTTAGATAAAAGTGCACAGCGTGAATCTCTACATACTATTTTGCTCTTTTCAAAAGGGTGAGGCACACTAACAAAGCCTCTAATCTGCCATCTTCAAAAAAAATCTTCATAATCTTAATAAGAATCCCAAGAAATTGAGTAGTAATTGAGAAGTTGAGAGAAACTGCCGAGGCTGTCTGAATTAATGAGGTACTTGGCATTGTCACTTTAGTCCAGTATTTCTCAACCCTGGCCAGTGATGAACTGATTAGGTATTATTAACAACTGCGTGGGTGTGGAGGGGACACTGATTCATAGCATTTGGTAAGTTTTGTGGTATAAATATTCTCACCATGAACAATTTCCAGCTACCAACAGTTTAACAGCCAGTTCACAAAATTCCTTAAAATTTAACATTCTTCTAGACTGCAATGTGGGGCACTGAAAATTATCTATACCTGAGCACCATTATTCAATTTTGGATACTCTGATTTAATTGATTTGGGAAAGGGCATAGTCCTTCCTTCTTCTATTCTTCTCTCCTTCCTTCCTTCATTCTTCCCTCCTTTCATAATTTCCTAATATAGATGTGCTCCCAGGATTGAGAATGAGTGATGTAGAGCAGCGAGCTTCCTAAACTTTGCTATGCACCAGAATCACTGAAAGGCTTGCAAAACACAAATGGCTGGGCTCCACCTCCCAGAGTTTCTGAGTCAGTAGTAGCTCTGGCCTGGAGTCTGTAATTTGCATTTTGAACAAGTTCTCAGATGATGCTGATGTTGTTGGTCCAGGTATCATACTTTGAGTCTCTGGGGCTCATACTCTGGTTGCCATTCATTGTGGTTTTAAATACAGATTTCTTTCAGAGTAGACAGTCACCTTTTGGATAATGGTTTTTGTATTGTTTTTTACATTGGTTGTGGGTGAGAATGTCCACCCACAAAGTGTGTTACTGCTACAAGTTGTACTACTGATCTCCCCGCATACTTTAAAAAGTTTACATGAGCCCCTAGGGGGACTAAGGAAAAGAGCAGAAGGGGACCAGAGCAGTCTATCCCATGTCTGCCTGGAACAAAAGAGGCCAACCCAGCTGCCAATGATTCTTCTTCCTAAGTAGAAGGGGACTCTCCACATTGCTTTAAATGGGAAATGGGCAATGGCATTTCAGGTTTCTTTCACCACAGGATCCTATTTTTCTTACTAATATGGCATGACTTCTGTTGGTACCTATGACTCTTAATTATTTTTTGGTCCTTTTGAGATTTCTGGTCAAGAGAAATCCCATCCCCCCCAACCTCCTTCTTGAGGTGTTTTTCCTATACTAGCCTCTCAGGCGCAGATCTAGGCATTTCCCTTGACTTTTAGACTGTTATACAAGGCGACTACATTTAGAGCTGGTCACTCTGCATTTTGTACACATTGAATTAAAGATATAGCATAATACATTCTGGGCATGCACACCTGCACTCTGTAGGCTTTACTAGTTGCATGTTTGCTCCTTACATCATAGTTTTAGGTTTATCAAGCAATTGGCTTCCTGTCTTTGTGCCCCCAGGACAGCTGAGATTAGCAGGGGCCAGTGCTCCTCCACAGAATTTCAAGGAACTAGAGGTATTTTTTTCTTAAGATTGCAGTGATGTTAAGGCAACCATTTTCTTTGCAAAGAAAACACCTTGAAGTGTTCCAAAAAATAATAATAATAAATAACTTTTATTTACTATTTTCTTAATAGATGAGAATAACTCAAAGTCACTAGCACTTGTGAAATGAACTTAACAAAAGCCACTATGATTGAGACCATCCTGGCTAACATGGTGAAACCCCATCTCTACTAAAAATACAAAAAAATTAGCCGGACGTGGTGGCGGGCACCTGTAGTCCCAGCTACTAGGGAGGCCGAGGCAGGAGAATGGTGTGAACCCGGGAGGCAGAGCTTGCAGTGAGCCAAGATTGCACCACTGCACTCAAGCCTGGGTGGCAGAGTGAGACTCCGTCTCAAAAAAAAAGAAAAAGAAAAAAAATGCTACTATGCACACATTATAGCTATTTTTAAATGACAGGCCTTACATTTTTTCCTGGAAAAAAAATTGTCTTTTAGCTGTTTGCTTATCCTTATTTCCCCCCCAAATCTCCATGATTTGGAGTTTTTCAAACTTAAAAAACTGTGACATTTAAAATTTCTGGTAATTTGTTTTCTTTTTTCTTTTCTTTTTCTTTTCTTTTTTTTTTTACAGTCAAATATTTAACAAAAATTTTAAGTATAATGTAACATTTTGTTATGAAAGAAACAACTGCTGGAAACTAACTTGCAACAAAAACCATTCTAGTATCCTTGCAGTTCCCTTAGGAGATTCCTAATTCTTTAAAGAGATGTTTATATCAATGAACTGATTTTAGAAGACAGAATTTTTCAGATCGCTTTTAGATAATCCTACAAGCTATATTAAAAATCACCAATAAACAAATTAAGATTTATCTTTGACCTCTGTTTTCTGCTTGCCTAACAAATGTTTTTGAAGAGTTTAGGATTGCTATTTTGAAAATGGGAACTTGTAATTCTAAAGTACTAACAATCTGAAAATGCAGGATTGCTGGACACTCCTATGTGGTAATCCATTATTAGCTTCTCCTCCAATTATATTTGCCTTGAACTTGGGAATCTTAGTTTACTGTTACTTTTACATTATCAAGTGCTAATGTGTGAAAGCATTTTATTATGCTTTTACTACTCATTTCATGATATGGTATCTTATTCAATATTCCTTCACAGACGAGGATATTAGATACCAGGTCAAGCATTATGTTAAAAGCTTAGGCCAATCTTTTTATATGACCGCAATAAGGAATATATTCATTTCACTTATATTACCACATGGCCCTCATAAAAGGTCAGTTTCAACTGAATATAAAATACCTTACAAATGGCAAATCATATGTCATCAACAACACACCTATTATGAATAATCTATTTTCAATTACCACCTTCCCCTCTTTAAAATATAACTTGGAAATGTCTGAGAATCAGTAAGCGGTCTTCATTACGTATTTTGTGCAAAAGACATAAAAGTTATATATTTTTCTGTTTTAGTCAACAAAATATGTATGGAGTAATCACACTTAAATTTCAGTTAAAACAAGTTAGTTGCATCAGATATTCAGAGCAAAAAACATGAAATTATATTTTTTCCATTTTGTTGTTAACACAAAATTTAACTAACTGAATCAGTTACTTGGCCTGGGCTATTGATGATGAGATAATATTATAAGAAGTTATATGTATACACATAAGCTGGTTGCTATGATTTAGGAGTGTCAATTTATTCTTAGAACATGCTTAGCAGTGTATACAAAGGTTTTCAGTATAACAAAGGGTTGACTATATATAGAAATATGGGTTAGAATGAGCTTAATTCTATGTGATAACCAAGGTTGATTTTTACAACTGGAATAACAATTTCCTAGAACAGAAAAACCTATAGCATATTTAAAAATGAATTTCAACCTTTCTAGCCATGATTTTAAAAAATACAATCTTGACAAAACTGCTTAGTCCCCTAAAGGACATATTTTCAAAAGTATCATCTAATGTTTGAAAAAAAAAAAAAGTCTAAAAATGTTCTGTACTTTAAAAGGCCCAGAAACAGTGTTTTTTGTTTTTTCTTAAATAAGCCTCTGTCACAATTACTATAATCAGGAAAAATGGAATACAAATAAGCAAGAGCAGGCTTTTTCCCAGTACGACACTTCCTACAGCTATCTTCATTCAGGGTGACAATTTCTATTTTAACCTAATTAAGTATAAGAGATGACTAGTGTCCTAAGCCATAAGCCTGAAGGTTTCTGGAAGTACTGAGCTGCTCATTACCTCCTGGGCACTGCTGGGAGCCGCTGCCTGAAACTTCTGGAAGGTGCCACGGATGCCCAGAAGGAGGCTCTGCTGCACAGCGCCAGCCTGTAGGTGCAGCACCTTCAACCGCATTTCAGCCTGGTTACTGTGGAATTGATTTTCACGGCTCATGACAGAAGCTGTTTTCAGCCCATGAAAAGGAAGTGGCTGGAGCTGATACTCCTAACACAAACAGCAAATTGCTCCATGGCTTTCCTAGCATTCGAGGTCTGTTACCTTAAGGTTCTAATGGCCTTTTAACAGTGTTTCCAGCTGAGCAGCAGATGTAAAGGATACTGAACATTGAAAGCACTGTTCTTTTTTTCCCCTCCCTGAAAGAATCATTGTTTACAGACATTGTACCAACACCATATCCTAGGACCTATTCACCGGCATGTTAGATTTGAAAAACTGAAACAAATTTCAGATAAATAGAAAGTATTATCAGTGCCATAAACCTACCACCTTACTGAGCTGTCTGTCCTATATTACCACCCATCAGGAACTGAGATCACTGAGGACGTATTTTCACCATTAATAGGTGCCCCCATTTGGTAATATCACATCAGGGAAAATAATTAATGGAACCCTGTGAAACCTCGAAAACGCCTTATACTTTAAATTGATTGATTTTAATCCTAAAAATTGCTATGTATTTCTGAAAACAACACATTTAGCATTTAGAATTGTATCCTTTCTGCCTCTGGCTTCCCTTTCTGTTGTTCTGAGTGTTAGTTTTGTCCTCTCTTGGTAAGGGTTGTGAAATGTTTGCCTTATAGGCAGCTGTGGGCTTCCTGCATAGGGAACATGAAGGCCTTTAAAAGGTTCGGTCTGGCCGGGCGCGGTGGCTCACGCTTGTAATCCCAGCACTTTGGGAGGCCGAGGCGGGCGGATCACGAGGTCAGGAGATCGAGACCACGGTGAAACCCCGTCTCTACCAAAAATACAAAAAATTAGCCGGGCGTGGTGGCGGGCGCCTGTAGTCCCAGCTACTCGGAGAGGCTGAGGCAGGAGAATGGCGTGAACCCGGGAGGCGGAGGTTGCAGTGAGCCGAGATCGCGCCACTGCACTCCAGCCTGGGCGACAGAGCAAGACTCCGTCTCAAAAAAAAAAAAAAAAAAAAAAAAAAGGTTCGGTCTGTTGGAAGAGGTTGGCCTTTCAGTCTTGTGGACTTTTGGGAAAAAAATGTTAAACATAACTGAAGAGCCCTTGTCAAATTGGAGGTTTTTCCATTTTAAAAACTAGAGAAATAGTATGTCTTTTGATTTCACTTTGGTCCAAGCAGCGCCTCGTATTTCCACTTTCCAGTGGTAAGTAGCAGAGGTAAGAGAAAAACAGCGATGCGGGTGAGTCATCATTCCTCACTCCAGGAAATGGCTCATTTTACAAGCTTTTGGAAGGACCTTTGGGAAGTTGTGAGCTGCCACCATTTTTGAATTGAAAATATACACACGTTACAACTCTGATGAAAAAGGCATATAGTTCCATCTTCCTCCACTTCTTGGTTTCTCCTTCTCCTTCTCTTCTTGCTCATATAACCTGTCTAGTTTTCCTCAGGAGCTCCCACTTGATGGGTAACAGGAAAAAACATTTCAATCTGATCTAGTTGAAAATGTAGTCTGATCAGTTTTGCCTTCCTAGGTGACAGTCAATCAAGTGGGATGCTTGCTGTGGTGCAGTGGCTTTGACTCCTGGCTCCTCTACTTAGCCTTTTCTGAACCTCTCTGTGCCTTGATTTTTCCATCTGTAAACAGGGGTAATAGCAGTTCCTATCTCTCATCAAAGGGATTGTACTAAACGAATGAACATTTCTAAAGGTCTTAGAATAGTATCTGACAAGTATGAAAGGCTGTACACATGCTTGTCAATTAACACAGAGTAGAGAAGAAAATAAATCTCTTAGATTGGGGAGTGATAAAGGAATGACTCTTTCTCATGAAAGAAAACTGAGGGTCCTAGGGCTCTGCCCATTTCTAGGACCCTGCTGGCCTGCATATCTGGGGATGATATACTTTGTGATCTGCTCTTATTCAAGATGGGAAGGACCAGGTAACTAGTCCCCTTTCCTTCAGTATTCACCCCCACATTGGCCTTTCTGGGCATGAAGGCCTCCTGAGTCACTGGCTTGTCTCTCACCTGGCCTCTGGCCCACCTCCAGCGTTGATCACTTGGCATGGGGGGACCATGACAAACCTCTGGTTTGCAACTCCACTGCTTTCTGAGTTCTTCCCAGGAGGGCTCTAGGGATTGCTGAGCCAGACCAGTGCTACCCAGGTGAGGGGTGTAGCTCTCCCTCTGAGTACTCTGTGCCCCAAAGTTGACCCTGAAGTTGGTCCAGGTAGCCCACCAGGCAATCTCTTCACAGAATCCTATACAGAACTTGGGTGCCAAATCCTGCTTCCCTTTGGCTTCCCAGCATTGAGGCAAAGCTCAGAGAGAAACGGGGTGCATTAGTTTGTTTTCACACTGCCGATAAAGACATATCCGAGACTGGGCAATTTACAAAAGAAGGAGGTTTAATGGACTCACAGTTCCACATGGCTGGGGAGGCCTCACAATCATGGCGGAGGGTGAAAGACACGTCTCACATGGCAGCAGACAAGAGAAGAGAATGAGAGCCAAGTGAAAGGGGTTTGCTCTTATAAAACCATCAGATCTTGTGAGATTTATTCACTACCACAAAACAGTATGGAGGAAACCGCCCCCATGATTCAGTCATCTCCCACTGGGTCCTTCTACAACCTGAGGGAATGATGGGAGCTACAATTCAAGATGAGATTTGGGTGGGGACATAGCCAAGCCATATCACTGGGTGACTTGGCAAACCATTACTGTTCTTCCACCTCCTTCCTTTGCACAGACCCCTTGGGCAGGGATGGGTTTGCTATCTCTTTCTCTTTCTGGCTGGAATTCAAGCCCTCTGCCACATTTAGAGACTTCTGTCTACTAAAGAGATGATGTAACAGACCCTCATGCCCTTAGAGGTGGAAACCTATAAGGAAATAAATGATTTAAGGAGTAAACAGAATGGAATCTGTTTTTAAAGTATTTGCAAAACATTATACCCACTACATAAACAATATGAAAACTTCCAAAGAATCTCTTGAGCATCAAGTAAATTGGAAATAATATGAACTCTTTATTTACATAGGAATCTTTGGGATTCCTTGCAGATACTACTATATAGAAGCAAAAGGACTGAATTCCTTGTCTCGTGCTTGCAAATTGGTGAAAGTTTTCTTACCGTTTTCAACTCTAGTTTCCTATCTATGTATAGAGAAGTCTCA
Organism: Hylobates moloch; assembly: GCF_009828535.3. Lineage (NCBI taxonomy): Eukaryota > Metazoa > Chordata > Mammalia > Primates > Hylobatidae > Hylobates > Hylobates moloch. Next base: position 154,091,790 of record NW_026652279.1, read on the forward strand.
AAATAAATGTTGGTTCTCCTTTTCCCCATCCCTTCATGACATGTGGTGATAAGAAATCTTTGTATTCCTTGTTCAGCAGAGGGGAGAAAATGTAGTAGGCTGTAATCCCCACTCTAGACTTAGTCATTTTAATTTCTTTTTATGATGAGCTCTGAAGAGAGAAGCTCTAATAGAACTTTAAAAGGTGATCTTGAAATGCTGTTAAATGTCAAACAGCAAATCTTTAAAAAACATTTACTTTCTTTTCTTGGTCTTCTAGTTGGAAATGGCACTGAAACATCTCTCTCATGTCATTTTTCACAGGTTTCTGTTTGTTGTTTTTACCATCAGGAGAATGATCTGTTTGATAAATTGCTTTGATTATTTCGATTTGTTGAAACCAGTGGTTCTCAAACTTGAACGTGCACCAGAATCATCCAAAAATCTTATTCAAACATAAACAGGTGGGCCCCACCCTGAGAGTTTTTGATTCAGTAGATCTGAGATGGAGCCCAAATTGTGTTTCTAACAAGCTCCCAGGAAATGCAGGTGCTGGTGTTCCCTGGACCACACTTTGAGAACCACTGTCTTAAAATTTAAGCCTTCAACTATCAGCAGTTCCCTTTTTTTAAATTTTTTTCCCCCAGGGGTTTGAGAATACATTTCAAACATGGTTTGACATTCAATAACTCAGACTATTTTTCTAACTTACTTCTAGGCATTTGTCTTCTAGAAATTTCCATCTGATGAAAGGTTTTTCCAATACTCTTACTTTTCTTCCTGACTAATTTGATTTGTGCACACTCGTGACAATGCTGAGGTCTTCTCTACTTTTATCCACCAAGTAAAATCCAACCCTGATGAAATTTTTCTTCAAACTCCCTTCAAAATCCCTTTTAAATTCATTTGCCCTAAGCCTCTTGGTTCCTGTTTTCACCTTTGCCAAGCTTGTATAGTGTTTGTCTCTTTATTAGGTAACTAATCCACTTCTACTCTTATATTTTCTTGTATCATTTAAAATGAGGGACTTAGTTTTTGTTTCTCAAATTGCCTCTAAGATGTCAGAGGTCATTGTAACACATATTTTTATTCCCTGGAGCACAGTGCTTGAACACAGTAGGTACTCAATAAATAATTAAATACTCCTTGGCTGGAAATATAAAGAAATTTTTTTAACTTTGCTTTTGTTTTGTTTTCTTGCCAGAGAGGCCTTCCAGACAACTTTCAGTAAGATCAAAATTAAATGGTGTAGAGACACCCTTATATTTTCTTTGAAAGATTGCAGCTGATAAGCTGTATTAGCTTAAGCCAGTGGAAATCAGTTCGCAACAGTATAGACCGCCAGAGTTTATTGTGTGAAACATGCATTTTGTTGCCTTTATATCATTTTAAAGCATAACATTTCTCCCAATGAAGCTCTGTTTTATATAGATATATGTCTATCAAAATGTTTTTTCAAAACATGGCATATTTTAGCTATCACTGACAGCAATTTTCAAATACCTGAAAAGATTAGAGAAGTTAAATGTAAAGAGTACTTTAAATGGCAGTGACATTTCCTGGGAGATAAAGAAGTCGATATAGGGGAAAGTAAGTTTAAAAAGTCAGGCCTAGGGATAAAGCAATCAAATTGTACCGCCTTTTGAATGATCTATTTATGATGGAGGCTTTGAATAATAAATTCTGCTTCTGGAATGTACATAGAAACCACTTGTAATTTTGTGAATTCCATTTTAAGCTGTTGCCTACTTAGGCTCTCTTACCTATATCAGTGCAGGTCAGAAACAATTTATTTTTAATCGCTTGACTAAAAGAATAGCACCCACATTTTCCCTTCCCTTAAGGTACACATAGAGCATTGAAGATTAACATACAGGTGATTAATTTCAGTATGATATGGGGAGTGGAGGGATAAAGGTGCTGGGAGCCTAAAGGAGGACAGGTGAAGGTAACCATGGCTGGGAGGTGGGGGGACGAGAAGAAAAACCGAGTGCTCTGATGCAGTATTAATTGTTCTTTCATATAAATGGATGAACCCTAATTATATAGTTAATATGGAGGCTAAATTCCTCTGTTCAATAGAAGATCATGCCCTATGAAGCTCCTGAGAAATGTCAGCTCTGGTTTTACAAAGCTGCATTTATTGATCTTTGTTCAAGTAAATGGAACTTGCATCTGTCCTTAGGAAATGGTATATAACTACCAAGGGAGAGATTTAATGTAAAATTAATATACTTCCCATAGTTTGAAGAAAATTTCTAGAGAAATATTAGGAAAATAATCACATCTATCACATATGATTATCCCTGCTACAGATGTGGGTTTAAATGGTGATCATTCTACCACTTCATATACCAACATTCCTTTAGCAAAAATTAGTATATGATTGTGCTGTGTATTTTAAATATTAGGCATGGTGGCTCATGCCTATAATTCAAGCACTTTGGGAGGCCAACGTTGAAGGATCACTTGAGGCCAGGAGTTTGAGACTGGCTTGGGTAACATGGTAAGACCCTGTCTCTACAAAAACCAAAATAACAGTTAGTCAGGTGTGGTGGCACGTGCCTGTAGTCCCAGCTACCAAAGAGGCTGAGAAGAGGGTCACTTGAGCCCAGGAATTTGAAGTTACTGTGATCTATGATCACACCACTGCACTCCAGCCCGGGTGAGAGAGTGAGACTCTATCTCTTATAAAAATAAAAATGAAAATGAAAGATCCATAGATAGTGCAGCTACCATATTAAAGTGTGTATGCTTGTGTACAAAATATAAATATTTTTATAACCAAAGATGATGCTAATGGTGTGGCTATTTTTTTGCCACAGGTGACTAAATAGGACAATTGTTTTGTGAATCCCTTTTACTAACTTTTCTTATGTAGATGGTGCAATCGTGGTTCCAGATGGAGAAAAGTTGAAAACAAGTTGGCATTTTTTTGTGCCCTTCATGATCTGACTTGGTTTATTTTTTAGTTTTTATGTTTTCTAGCACATTTGAAAGTGTGAACATTTAAACTCTTATGCTGTTTCAGTTTGCATAGGAAGATGTTTTAAGTAAGTTCTGGAATTATATAAAAAAAATATAGAGAGTGAGGATGCCCAGATGACAACAAGCAGAAAAATTCCTCCTTTAAATAAAAGCCTCTATTCTCATTTGGAAAGCAAAATGTTCTCTCTTAAAAGTAGCAGCTGTAAAAAAGGCAGGAAGGCAGACCACACTAATCTAAGTTGTAAAATATGTTTTGGTAGCTTAACAGAGATTTAGCTGTTTCTGAGAAAAAAAATCAAATCTAATTTTAAAATGAAGGTATTTAAAACCATGGCACAAGGGAGCCTTATTTATGGAGCTGGTGGGAAGCCAGGATGTTTCCAATCCGCTGCTCTTACAGGAGGCTGTGCCTCGCCAGTTCTGTGCTGCAGTGGGCAGCCTCCAACTGAAGTGCATGAGTCAGATGCACAAAGCAGCAGACACCTGTCCTTTCAGAAGGCAAGAGGTGATGAAATGAGTGAATTCCAGAACTAGCGGAAAGAAAAAGTAATCATTACCCCAGATTTTTTTCTTCTATTTATTTATTTTTATTGATGCATAATAGATGCACATAGTTTTGGGGTACACATGATAATTTAATACATTCGTAAACCTTGTAAAGATCAAATCAGTGTACCCAAGATTTCCATCACCTTAAAGATTTATCTTCTTTTTATACTAGAACCATTCAAATTCTTCTTTTCTAGCTATTTTGAAGTATATATTATTATAAACCATAGTCACCATACTGATCTAACACTGTCTTTTTTTCTACCACATTCCAGATTTTGTTTTTCTTAAAATTGATCTGTACAAAGTAATATTTCTTTCTAAAAACAAGGTGAAAAGTGTTTGAGTTTTTTTTCCCCCTACATGGAATTCAAGCTTTGAACTTGTGTGTTTCTTTCAATGTCATGCATACTGATCTTTATAGAATACTGAAGGTGCTGTTTCTTTTCTAAATGGTATGCCTGATCTTTGAATGAAAGGTATATCATAGTGTCAAAAGCCTTGAACATTTAGCCTTGGGACCCCATTGCTTGCACAGTGGACCTATTTTCTAATCTGGAAAATATAAGCCTGTATACCAAGAATATATTTTTTGAGGCTAGGGAGTATATTTTTTTGGATAAGTTCACTAATTACCACAATAAATAGTAAATACGAATTTTCTTATGATCTAGTACATAAGCTGGGCACTGTGGCTCAGGCCTGTAATCCCAGCATTTTGAGAGGCCGAAGTTGATGGATTACTCGAGGCCAGGAATTCGAGACCAGCATGGCCAACATAGAGAAACCTCATCTCTACTAAAAATACAAAAATTAGCTGGGTGCAGTGGTGCACACCTATAGTCCCAATTGCTAGGGAGACTGAGGTATAAGAAATGAGAATTGCTTAAGATGTTTTAAGTTTTAAGCTTGAGCCCAGGAGGTGGAGATTGCAGTGAGCCGAGATTGTCCCATTGTACTCCAGCCTGGGTGACAGAGTGAGACTCCATCTCAAAAAAAAAAAAAAAAAAATCTAATACATGAAACCTAATTTGCTAAAACAATTATGTTTTCTAATTTCTAAAGAAAGTTTTTCTGTTTCATTTGGAAAAAAAATAGAAAGTAATGACAGTATGATTAAAAAGTTGCTTTCCTATGGACAAGAGAGATTGTCATTTTTTTTTCCGTTAAAATGCATTTAGTAGGAATAATTTATCTCTCCTCCTACCTCTTAAAATATTTTACTTAAATATTTTGGAGCAGTAATCACTTTTTAACTTGTTATTACAAATATGAAATATAAATATTTGGTATATTTGATTAGTCTTCCCTTAGTCTGTAAACTCTGAAAGGCAGGATCAGGTTTCATTTATCCTTGCATAGCCCTCCGTGCCTGGCTCAGATAAGAAATTTAGTACACATATAATGAATGATCAAATGGTGACAATGACCTGGACTTTCATTTGATTCCTAGAAAACAACCTCTATGTAGATGTTGACTAAGTCCTGTATATTCTCTGTTATGAAAAATACTCTGTATACTACTGGGCATGTGCAATCATCCAGTCCTTATATTACCACTTTTCATTTAGATTGATTTTTATGGAGCACATCAACTCTGGCCCTCAAGGAACTTACTCTGTAGAAGAATACAAAGTATGAGGTGTCATCAAAGGTATTTCACATTGAGATTGATGTTGAGATATTTCTATACCATGTCAATTAGCAATCTAGAGGGTAAAATTTATATTGAGAGCAGGTACAGCTATTGTTATATGTTATTTTGTCCAACCTAATCTTTAGAAAGATATCTTCCTTGCCTTTTACCTGTAACTTTGTGAAAAAAAGCATTGTTAATGGGCTGGGAATGGTGGCTTAGGCCTCCAGTCCAGGTGATCTGGGAGGCTGAGGGAGGATTGCTTAAATCTAGGAGTTTGAGACCAACCTGGGCAACATAGTAAGATCTTTTCTCTACAAAAAAAAAAAAAAAAATTATCAGCATGATGGTACATGCTTGCAGTCCCAGCTACTCAGGAGGCTGATAGGGAGGACTGTTTGAGCACAGGTGGTGGTTGGGGCTGTAATAAACTATGATCATACCACTGCACTTAGCCTGGGCAACAGAGCAAGATCCTGTCTCAAAAAAAAAATCATTGTTATAAAACCATTACTTTTACTATAAGTGGAATGGTCTATACTTACCTTTATTAAAGGATAAAATAGTCTCTTCTCTTTTCTCTCGTTATAGCAAAAGTATCAGATGATTGGCCTTTTCATATAGTTGAAGGTCACCCATTAATGAAATGAAACAGAATCAAGGTAAACCATGGAAATTACAGTAAGATTGTTAAAAAGGGGCTTCATGTTGCCGCACTGCATATATGTTCTGATAAAATAGAACATTTATTGGGCTCTCTCTAGGTCCCACATATTGTTTTAAACTCTTGTAGTATCTCGCATAATCCTTACATCATCTTTTCATCATAGGCATCATCACCACGTTTTACAGATGAGGAAACTGAGGCAGAGAGGAAACTGGGGCAGAGACAATTCACTTGTCCAAGGACACAGGTGGGAAAGCAGATAAGCCAGGCAGATTCTAAAGCCCACATACTGAACTACTGTCTAGGTGAATGATATGATTTCATTTTCAAAGGAGAAAATTAACTTTTTCTAGTATTAAATTTCTCAAATCATTGAGCTACATATCCTGTAATGCAATTCTTTCCAAATATTAGGAAGCATTTAGCTCTCAGTTGTTAGAGAAGGTAAGAAGTAGTAAAAAATTATTCCGATACTGAGACGCTTCTAGAATCTTCCAGTAAGATCAAGCGATAGCTTATTACTTTGATAGACATTTTAGTCATTATGGGTAAAACTTTGTAATATTACATTGTCATTACCCAGGCTGTTTGCATCTGAATGCTCCTCTTCAGTCTGAGAAATTCCCCATCCTCTTGAGTCTTCATGGGAGGCAGAGCTTCCCTAAAGTTACAGGAACTGAAAATTCCAGATGCTTGCTTTCCCCAGCAACTTTGCATCCAAGGTGTGGGTACATGACCTACAACAGACCAATGATAGGTGCCAGTCTCAGTCTTTGCTTGGCTACTTGTAACACAAAGAAGCAGGAACAGTGAAGAACTCATTCTGCAGGTAGCAGTGGCCAAATGGCACTCATGGAGGTTTCAGCATTGTCCTCAAGTATCCAGTGTTGAGGGTGGGGAATAGGGCTGTCTGTGCCATAAAGGGCTCACTGGCTATAATGGTGCCCTTTGTGGATGGCCTTGGTGGTTTGGTCTCGGCTGTGGTCTTGGCTGATGCTTCACTTGTTCCTACTTGTCTTCCTATCCTAGTTCTTCATCCCCAAGTTTCTGTAAATAAATCCTTTCCTGCGTAAATTAGCCATAATTAGTTTCTGTGGTATGTAACTAAGCCCTGAATGGTGGGATGTGAGGGGCAGAAGACGAACAATCTTAGTGTATATCTTAGTTAAAAATTACCTCCATGGGGGTGGGTACAATGGCTCATGCCTGTAATCCTAGCACTTTAGGAGGCTGAGGTGGGAGGATTGCTTGAAGCCAGGAGTTCAAGACCAGCTTAAGCAACATAGTGAGGCCCCATCTCTACAGAAAAAAATAAAAATACAAAAAATTAGCTTGGTGTGATGCCATATGCCTGTAGTCCTAGCTACTTGGGAGACTTAGCTGGGAGGATCCCTTGAGCCGAGAAGTTTGAGGCTTCAGGGAGCTTTGATTGTACCAGTACACTCTAGCCTAGGTGACAGAGTGAGACACTGCCTCGAAAATCGACAATAACAAAAACAACAAGAAAGCTTCCATGGTAACTTCTGAAGCTGGAAAATAATGGTATGTATCTGGCGAATACAAATGAGTACAAAGACTGAAGAGAGAGAATCATTTTAACGGTAGGGTTATTGATTACTTTGCGTGCTGCTTTAGAAACAAGCTCCATTTCTCTTTACATTTCTTTCCACAGTAATTTCTCATTGGATGTCTATGTTCATAATATGTGCTCATGAACCACTTAAAAGCGAACCCATGCCTGATATTCTGTTGAGTTCTATTCAAAAGGGATCCAATTAAGCCGTGCTTCCTCATGTTAGAGCAGCTCTGTGGAACTTTAGGGACTGATACATGGAGTTCTGTGGAAGTGGGTGAGTCCTAAGAGTTGAGCTATCTTAAAGATACAAAAAAAGCAAAAAGTTAAATGGGAAAATAATCAGATTTATGTAGAAGCTTCCTAGTAATAGGCCTTCATTTTTTTTCAGGAGTATAGTAATATGATCCTCATATAGGGTAAATAATGTTTTTGTGCCTTATTTTGTATACTGTTATTTCTATTTATCATCTTTCATCTTTTAAGGGACTGTATCTTCCTTTATTCTTTATGAGTCTTTTGTTTGTTTGCTTGTTTGTCTTATTTTTCCTGTGAGTTCTTTTTCCAGGCAGTTTGTTATTATAGGGAACTGAATTATTTCTAGGGTAGGCGACATCCATCTCATCTTAACCACAGTCTTAGCAAGTGAATATGCTAACCTTCAGATAGTTGGGTTCCAGAGTATACATAGGAGTATAAAATGGATAAGCTGATTGTTTTCCCCATTTAATGATTTGTTAATAATAATATAGTCAATTTCAGTATCTTGTGTGGTAGCATCATGAGATTGGTATTGCTTCAACACAGTTACTGGATGTCACGATGACTGTATATCTCATTATTCATATTGTATAACCTCAAAAGCACTAAAAGAATAAAATGGAAATTAAAATAAAACACATTTTTGAAGTTCCAGATTTACTTACTTTAATACAGCTTAGTTCTAGGCATTGTACAAACATCAATGAAATAGAAGATTTTGTAATATGACACCAGAGTTAAATGAAGAATAAGAAAGAAAATTACAACCATTCGCAGTGATTTTTACTGTATTCTTTCAGTGACCAACTCATATTGAGAAAACAAAAAGCAGTATAACTTAGTGATACTTATTTGTTTCTATAGAAGAGCCTTCATTTTAGTAAGTATTAACTTGCAAAGGGCTTTTTTATTGAAGAGATACAATCTATGCCAATGTATTACTAATTTGAGAATTAGCTAAGGGTTCAGTGTTTTTAGTTTAAAATTCGGCCATCACGTAAAAATAATTTTATCAATACCATTCATTTTGTTAATAGAATTCACTCAGTTGGCCTTTCAACTGAGTTCTATAAAGAGTACATACATTTGTAAAATTTGGAAAAGTATCTCAGTGTCAAACTCTATAGGAATTTAAGAGTAGGAAACTTTGAAATAAATATCTTTGGCTAACAGACACTCCTGGGACTTGTTATCACCGCCTCTTAGGTGAATGTCTGTCTTAATTGTTCAGATTAAGAAACTACTCATGTCCTCGATTTATAATATTATTGATCAGTACCTAGAACATTGTATTTAAATCACTTTACAGGACACACTGCCGAAGCATTATCCTAGATGGGAAAATCAAAGTTAAGATTTACAATTTATTTTATTATAGACTTGGCCAAACTTTGGCTTTTGAGTCCTTAGTACCATTTTTTATAGGGCTACTGGGAGAAATTATGCAAACTGGTGTCGGATTACCCAACAGACCAGGAATGTGCTTAGGGCACTAGCAAACAGGGGCATCAAAAAGCATTTGGAAAATAATATCTCTAGCAATGTAGTAGTCATCATGATAAAAATTAGAATTTGATTGTATTTTCTTCCTTTTTTGGTAGTTCAGTATTGGTTTAACACTGAATTATAAAATGTTATGGTGGGTGGGAATACACGATTGTGTTTTTCATGCTTGGGGTCAGACACCTTTCCTAAAACTCTTTGATATGCAAATTCCTTCACTAACACCAGATAATTTTTTCCAAAAGGAAAGTAGTCTCTTATTCCTCTAGACCCAAGGACCTGGAGGTATTACCATGTCTTTGCTTTCCTTTCTGAAGCCTGTGTTGATTACTGACCATGGTTTGTTTCTCCTACAAAGCCAATTCTATCAGATATGGGCAATTAGGGAGAAGGGAGCTTGAGGGGCATAGGTTTTAAGAGGGAGAGAGAAGTCAACAATTGCAAACTGGTCTTTTATGGTAGTAAACAGTGGGATTTTCAAATCAGTTATTCCAAATTCAGTAAGTGCCTGTTTTTAGGGTTTTCTCAGACTTTCCGTCTTTCCAGGAATGATTCTTCTTAATCATGATTCTCTGGAACTAGGAGCATTCACTGTGGTTTGACAAGAAGTTCAGCTCTCAGGAATAGCACATTTTCCTGTAGTACTGCATTTACTTGAAACAGCTGGGTTTAGATGCAGCTTAAATACTGCTTTTTAACATTCGAAGGCATAAGAAGAATCCAGTATATAAGTGCCACTTTTAGACAAATATGTTTTGTAATTTCCTTGCATGGAATAAAAGAGAAAAGAGTATCTCTATTCCTAGGGAAATTGAGTGTAAATCCACCACTCCAGAATTCCCTGAGAAGTGTGGTTGCTGTTTGAAGATTTTAAGCTCCCCCAGGGATGGGTTTATGCAGTTTCATTTGTTTCACATGTACTTTGCCCAGGGTTGGACAAACAGATAAGCTTCTTAACTGGTGGATTTAACTGTCTCTTCACTTTTAAGGTGTCAACCTGGCGTTTAGTAAAAAATATTAAGTATAGGCAAATGTTGCTGGGAATAAACAGATAAATAAATATAAGGTAACTTTAGACTTTCTGGCATTATTCACATTTATCTCCTATCTCTCCCTCTACACACACACACACACACACACACACACACACACACACACACACTTGCATATATTATATATTTTGTTAATGTGAAGTCATTTATGAGATTGCTGATGTTGGAGTCAAGATACATAAATTCTGACTACAAGACTATAACATATTGATGAGTATACAGGAAATAGCCCCGCAACCTTTAGCTTTTCACATTTTTGGACAAATTCCTAGTCCTTCCCACTCTCCTTGAAACATTTTCTTGGCTTATACAACTTTCCTCAAGCCAAAAGTAACTTTTACCTTTCTCAGGTCCAGATGTCAGGGGGTTGTAGTGACAATTATTTTGGAAATAATGGCTTCAGATGTCCCCTCAGCAGAGGAAAGAAGGAAGGTTCCTGAAAAAAAAGTGAGCTGAGAGAGCAATTTTAAAAATGGGTGAAAGTGTGGATCCTTTCACGCCAAGTTACACTTAAGTTTTCTTGCGAAAATAAATGTGATGAAGGCCTCCAGTCCATTAAAACTTGCACAATTGACACAGTGTGACAAATCCTTCCACAAGTCTCATTTTCAAAAATTTATTTATGAATTGGTAACACAGACATATTCAAGTGATAAAAACGGATAGTCCTCTTTAAGAGGCTATTCTTATAGGCAATTGTAATTCTTCCAGTGATAGTTTATAGAAATATTTATATTTCATATGTTAACCTAAATGGTATCATACCCTATACATTTTAAAGCAGATTTTTTTTCTACTTAATTTATCTGGAAATTTATTCCATTTTAGCGTATAAGGACTTGCCTCAGTTTCCCCCCACACCCTCAAGCTGCATTTTGTTCCACTGTACAAATATATCATACTTGATTTAGCTGCTACCAGTGGACTTGGGGAGGTTCCCAAACACTGCTGGGACCTGGACCCTAGCTGATGTCCAGGCTCTTGATGCCATTGCAAGAAGGAATTCAAGGATGTCAGTCAGAAAATAGTGAGAGTACAGAGATTTATTGCCAAGGGAAAAGGACACTTAAGGAAAGGGAGTGGAGGCATACTCGAGAGAGTCATACAAATGGAGTCTGGGTTTGCTAGCTTTATGGGCTTTTTTTTTTTGTTTTTTTTTTTTGAGACGGAGTCTCGCTCTGTCACCCAGGCTGGAGTACAGTGGCACAATCTCGGCTCACTGCAAGCTCCACCTCCCGGGTTCACGCCATTCTCCTGCCTCAGCCTCTCCGAGTAGCTGGGACTACAGGCGCCCGCCACCACGCCCGGCTAATTTTGTTGTATTTTTAGTAGAGACGGGGTTTCACTGTGGTCTCGATCTCCTGACCTCGTGATCCGCCCGCCTCGGCCTCCCAAAGTGCTGGGATTACAAGCGTGAGCCACCGCGCCCGGCTGCTTTATGGGTTTTTTTTAACAAAGGGGTGGAATATTCGTGAAAATTCCGGAAAAAGGTGGAGATTTCCCAGAACTGTGATGCTACTAATTTTTACAACAAATATGGATGTTCTGGGAACTGTCATGGCACTGGTGGGTGTGTGATTAGTATGTTAATGGGCACATAATGAAGTCTTAGGTGAAACCTAGGTCAAATTCAACACCATGTTGGAGCCAGTCGATCTTAGCCAGCTTGGCCCACACCCTGGGTTTTCAGGGTCTTATTAGCTCATAGCCTCTGTAGCTATTTTATCTGTTTCCTTTTGCTAGTCATGTGAAATTGCTGCTTGGAGTTTTGTTGTTGTTGTTGTTTGTTTGTTTTTTGATTTTTGGTTTATTTGTTTTGTTTTTTTTCTGAGATGGAATTTCACTCTTGTTGCCCAGGCTGGAGTGCAGTGGCATGACCTTGGCTCACTGCAACCTTGACCTCGTGGGTTCAAGTAGTTCTCCTGCTTCAGCCTCCTAAGTAGCTGGGATTACAGGTGTGTGCCTCCACTCCCGGCTAATTTTTGCATTTTTAGTAGAGACAGGGTTTCACCATGTTGGCCAGGCTGATCTCGAACCCCTGACCTCAGATGATCCACTGGCCTTGGCCTCCCAAAGTGCTGGGATTACAGGCATGAGCCACCATGCCCAGCCACTGCCTGGAGTTTTCTGTTCTCCTGCGACCACTCTGTATTATTCCTATCCGATAGCTAGTGGCCTGCATATCTAGGGTGTTTTGTCTTTGTTACAAATCACACTATAGTTAATGTCCTTACACGTGCATATTTTCATGAAAGTGGGAATTTATCTCTAAAAGAAATTCCTGGAAGTAGAATTGCTGAGGAAAAAGTTACAGGCACTGAGCATTTTGGTTGACATTGCCACATATTTCTCTCTTGTTAGTTGTGCCTGTTTATTCTCACAACAGCAGCTCAGTCCACTCAGAGTCACCTGTTGCAAACCTCCAGGGGGCTGTTTACGTGACAGTATCTGTGGATGGAGTTATGCCTTGTCTGTAGTTCCTGGCCTATCCCTGCTTGATTCTAGCTCATTGCTCTTCTGCTACTGGGGCCCTTGGTAGTTTTTCAAGGGTCTGGGCTTTCTAACTTCAGATGGAGTAGATGGATGAATGAAATTCTCAGATTCCCTCAGGCATCCTTTCTCCTTAGGGATTATGCACCACTGCAGAAAATAGCTGTGGTAAATAAAAATAGAAAAATGAACTATGTGAGTTCAATGGTACGCTGAAAACAAAGTACAGATATCCCTCAGTATCCATAGAGAATTGGTTCCAGGACCCCCTGTGGCTACCAAAATGCACAGATGCTCTAGTCCCTTATATAAAATGGCATAGTATTTGCATATAACCTATGTACATTCTCCCATATACTTTGTTTATTAATTTTTTATTTTTTTATTTTTTATTATTATACTTTAGGTTTTAGGGTACATGTGCCCAATGTGCAGGTTTGTTACATATGTATCCATGTGCCATGTTGATTTCCTGCACCCATTAACTCGTCATTTAGCATTAGGTATATCTCCTAATGCTGTCCCTCCCGCCTCCCCCCTCCCCCCACCCCACAACAGTCCCCGGAGTGTGATGTTCCCCTTCCTGTGTCCATGAGTTCTCATTGTTCAATTCCCACCTATGAGTGAGAACATATGGTGTTTGGTTTTTTGTCCTTGCGATAGCTTACTGAGAATGATGTTTTCCAGTTTCATCCATGTCCCTACAAAGGACATGAACTCATCATTTTTTATGGCTGCATAGTATTCCATGGTGTATATGTGCCACATTTTCTTAATCCAGTCTATCGTTGTTGGACATTTGGATTGGTTCCAACTCTTTGCTATTGTGAATAGTGCTGCAATAAACATACGTGTGCATGTGTCTTTATAGCAGCATGATTTATAGTCCTTTGTGTATATACCCAGTAATGGGATGGCTGGATCAAATGGCATTTCTAGTTCTAGATCCCTGAGGAATCGCCACACTGAGTTCCACAATGGTTGAACTAGTTTACAGTCCCACCAACAGTGTAAAAGTGTTCCTATTTCTCCACATCCTCTCCAGCACTTGTTGTTTCCTGACTTTTTGATGATGGCCATTCTAACTGGTGTGAGATGGTATCTCACTGTGGTTTTGATTTGCATTTCTCTGATGGCCAGTGATGATGAGCATTTTTGCATGTGTTTTTTGGCTGCATAAATGTCTTCTTTTGAGAAGTGTCTGTTCATGTCCTTTGCCCACTTTTTGATGGGGTTGTTTGTTTTTTTCTTGTAAATTTGTTTGAGTTCATTGTAGATTCTGGATATTAGCCCTTTGTCAGATGAGTAGGTTGCAAAAATTTTCTCCCATTCTGTAGGTTGCCTGTTCACTCTGATGGTAGTTTCTTTTGCTGTGCAGAAGCTCTTTAATTAGATCCCATTTGTCAATTTTGGCTTTTGTTGCCATTGCTTTTGGTGTTTTAGACATGAAGTCCTTTTCCATGCCTATGTCCTGAATGGTATTGCCTAGGTTTTCTTCTAGGGTTTTTATGGTTTTAGGTCTAACATGTAAGTCTTTAAGCCATCTTGAATTAATTTTTGTATAAGGTGTAAGGAAGGGATCCAGTTTCAGCTTTCTACATATGGCTAGCTAGTTTTCCCAGCACCATTTATTAAATAGGGAATCCTTTCCCCATTGCTTGTTTTTGTCAGGTTTGTCAAAGATCAGATGGTTGTAGATATGCGGCATTATTTCTGAGGGCTCTGTTCTGTTCCATTGATCTATATCTCTGTTGTGGTACCAGTACCATGCTGTTTTGGTTACTGTAGCCTTGTAGTATAGTTTGAAGTCAGGTAGCGTGATGCCTCCAGCTTTGTTCTTTTGGCTTAGGATTGACTTGGCAATACGGGCTCTTTTTTGGTTCCATATGAACTTTAAAGTATTTTTTTCCAATTCTGTGAAGAAAGTCATTGGTAGCTTGATGGGGATGGCATTGAATCTATAAATGACCTTGGGCAGTATGGCCATTTTCACGATATTGATTCTTCCAACCCATGAGCATGGAATGTTCTTCCATTTGTTTGTATCCTCTTTTATTTCATTGAGCAGTGGTTTGTAGTTCTCCTTGAAGAGGTCCTTCACATCCCTTGTAAGTTGGATTCCTAGGTATTTTATTCTCTTTGAAGCAATTGTGAATGGGAGTTCACTCATGATTTGGCTCTCTGTTTGTCTGTGATTGGTGTACAAGAATGCTTGTGATTTCTGTACATTGATTTTGTATCCTGAGACTTTGCTGAAGTTGCTAATCAGCTTAAGGAGATTTTGGGCTGAGACGATGGGGTTTTCTAGATATACAATCATGTCATCTGCAAACGGGGACAATTTGACTTCCTCTTTTCCTAATTGAATACCCTTTATTTCCTTCTCCTGCCTGATTGCTCTAATTTATTATTATTTTTTGAGACGGGTTCTTGGCTCTTTTGCCCAGGCTGGAGTGCAGTAGCACAATCATAGCTCCCTGCAGCCTCTAACTCCTGGGCTCAAGTGATCTTCCCACCTCAGCCTCCCACTTTGCTAGGACACCAGGCACACACTACCACAGCTGGCTAACCTTTTAATTTTTCTGTAGAAACAAGGTCTCATTATGTTGCCCAGGCTGGTCTTGAACTCCAGTTATCTTCCCTCTTTGGCCTTCCAAAGTGCTGAGATTACAGGTATGAGCCACCACATCTGGCTATCCTGTATACTTTAAATCATCTCTACATTACTTATAATACCTAATACAGTGTAAATGCTATATAAATCGTTGTTATATTATATTTTAAAATTGTATTTTTTTTATGGTTGTATTATCTTTTAATTTTATTTTTTCCCAAAGGTTTTCCCTCCTCCATTTTGTTGAATCCAGGATGTGGAACCCATGGATAGAGGGCTTACCGTATTTAGAATAGAATATGTGAATCCCTATATAGTAAGCCCAGTCTTCATTCACCAACACATTTTTTTATAAGAACTTCATAAAGGATGATAAGGAAATCAGATTATGAAATTTCTTAGAGGTCTGCTGTCTGAGTTCTTAAATCTGGCCTGCTTTATTTTAGACGCCAAACATATGGCCATAGCTAATTATATGCTTAAATGCTGGTGCATTTCCAAACCATTGATGTTACTCTGTGAAGGACCTCAGAGGAAATTATAGTAAGATACATGATTAGAAAGATAGAAGCTGTAAAGTGAAATTCTGACCTTTAGAAAGAGCTGCCATAAACTTTAAAGAAATCAATGTGTTTGTTAAGAACTATATTTAAGTTTCCTTTTATGTATTTAATATATATCAACATATTTGTATATATTCAAATTGAGCATCCCTAACTGAAAATCGGAGATCCAAAATGCTCCAAAACTGGAAACAGTTTGAGTACTTGCATGACACCATAAGTAGAAAATTCTACACATGGCACATTGGATTTCCGATGGCTCGGTATATACAACCTTCGTTTCATGCACAAAATTATTAAAAGTCGTATTTAAAATTACCTTCAGCCTGTTTGTATGAGGAGTATGTGAAACATAAATGAATTTCATGTTTAGACTTGTGTCCCATCCCCAAGATATCTCATTAAGCATATGCAAATATTTGAAAACCTGAAAAAGTCTGAAATTTGAAAGACTTCTGGTCCCAAGCATTTCAGATAAGGGGTACTCAGCTTACACTGGTATGTGTATATGTCTGTTTCAAATACACATGCAGTGAGATGCCAGAACCAGCTTTTATTGGCCCACAAGAGCCAACTGTTACATTTTTAGGCATTTTTCTTTTCCTCGTTTTTTTTTTTTTTTCACTTTTGCCCGGGCTGGCCTCGAACGCATAGCCTTGCTTCCTTATGTGCCAGGACAACTGGCAGGAGCCACCGCAGCTCTCAATTTTTAGGCATTTTTCAAGGGGTTGTCCTGATATTTGTAGGTTGAAATCAACCAAGGTAAGAGTGTTTATGTAACAGAAATTGGCAAATACTTAAAACCAGGGCATTACTTCCTGGAAAGCTGATTGTTACCAGCCTACCACTGTACGTGTGTGTGTATAGTCAATACTCTATCTAAAAATGAAGACACCTTCAGAAATATTAAAATTAATTTGTTTTTGTTTACACTGATTTCTAATAAGCAGGAAAAAGTAGTAATTAGTTATGTTTTACTTTTTTCACCAAAGCCTTACTAATGCATTATAGATTAATTTTACCTATCACAAGTGTATCATGATAGTTTCTAATTAAATTGTGTATAATTTCTGGTTGTGAATATTTTTATGCTAAAACAGTCTCTTACAAATAATACATTATAGACGCACTGACAGCATGATTTACTAATATTCATGGTGGTAGCTCATGACCTTAACAGGACAAAGGTCACCAAATATTTGATCATACGAATCAAGAATACTGGCAGAAGTGATGCTGTAAATTTAAGAAACATGCACTTCAAAAGCAGGAGGAGATTGAGTTCGTAAGACCCGGTATGTTCATTAATACAAAGGAGGAAAGGGAATAAATACTGTTAGGATTCATATGGTCAATATTTAATTGCCTCGATGCAGCATAGCCTATGTTTTAAGTGCGTTGAGTTTGAATATAGAAGCTGAGGGCATCAGGGCATGAATATTATGTAATATGCATATACAGTTTGTATTAAAGTTTTCTCTCAATAGAATAAGGAACAATGACTGTTATTCAGTTAAATATAGTTAATGTTAATAACTTGATCAGAATTTAAGGAGATTAAATGTTAGCGTTAAGGGCCTGCTGATAAGTATCACTTATAGAAGGCAGAAATAATAGAGAATTATATATAGCCTTGTGGCTTTTGCCATTCTATAAGTAGTAAAATGTGATTTATTATTCTGTATTCTGTCGTGTATTTCTCAAGAGGCACAAAGAAATGATGACTTAGAATTCCTGCATAAAAATGAACTGAGAGACTCATGCATTCTGGATATGAAAGAGATTATAAACAGACTATAACACCTACTTTAGTTTATTGCTTACTGATCTATAAAGAAAATAACTTGTAAAACCCAAATTAAGCTGGAGTAATGATAGTTCACTAATAGTTAAAGCCAGCTGTGCTGGTTTCCTCTAATAGTGATATTGTAGTATTAAAATGTGGAGATTTACATGTTAGATCTTTGTAAATATAAAGAAGATTTACTTCTTAGGATCTTGATGAATTCAAGTTTGTTACAACCTATTTCATTTAAGGATAAAAATTTTTAGAAGTGCAATTTTCTCTTAAATGAAAATTTAAGATTGGACCAATAAAGACCTTCCAAAAAGATACGCATCAATGCCATTAAAAGCATTGGAGCTTCCACCTTGATCTCTTGGATCACTCATTCATCGTTTTCAACAGGAGAGGGTTTTTTTTTTTTTTTTAAATTTACTATAGACTTTAATTCTTCATAAAGAAATTCACGCCAGTTTTCCTCTTTATATATTGGAAGATTCATGTGAAGTTACAGCTAAATTTTCACTTTGCATGCTAGAAGCTTCAATTCCTTTGCCCTTACCTTTGATGTTTTATTTGTAAATGATCTTATATAAATGAATGCCCTTTATGATTATAAAGAGCTACACAAATGTGTGATATTATTTTCAGTCACTATAAATTTTCTCAATGCCTAATTTCAGAATTGTAGGACTAAGATATTTTATATGATCTTTGGTTTGGGGAAACAATGCCAAATATTGTTAAAGTATTATCTACCGCTTTCCATCCAAAGCCAATGTGACCTGGCCAAAGTAAGAGGCTATTAGATCATATACCTAAATTTTCATCTTCTTGTAGGAACAAGAGATTTTATATTTTTTTAGGGACAGGTGAAAAAGAAAAACATATTCTTAGATGGGCAGACATGTAATTCTTGGGGAAAAAAATGTGTCATTATAGCTCTCTCTGTAGAGATACATGTTGCTGAGCATGTTTTTCGTACTTGTTAAGATTGAATACTGTTTTACTTGATTCACTCATTCATTGTAACCTTAGTAACTAGCCCCTTAATATAGATTGCATCCATTTTGATCTAAAAATAAATGATTATATTTGCATAGTTTTCTCAGGGCTCATTTTTAGCATTTTATGTATCATAAAAATATTTTAAAGTGGGTTATATGCATTTCTATAGGGAAAAATAATTATGAGAGGATTATTTGCAAAATAGATTTATCTGTTGTTGAACATACATTGAGACACTCTTAGGCAGTTGGTATGTAGTGCTTGGAAGGGAGACTTTCCAATGCCGTTTGGTCAAGACTGGTCCTGCCTGTATGTTTATAGGTGTGTTGATCTGTAACGAAAACTCTGCCCAGTTCATATAGACAATCTACAAAGTAGAGATTATAGAAACAAGTCTTGAATAAACTCCATTTAGAATATTAAAATATTAATATTAGAGTCCCCAGTCAGTGAGAAAAGCTACAGAATGTGAGCTATGGCTTTCAGGGCCTGAGAATACAGCAGTGAATCTGCAAGTACGGTTCCTTCCTGCAGGGAAGTGAAGTGTGGAAGAGAGTCGATGGAGCCTTTCTTGCTATATAAAGACCAATTCTCAGTGAATTTAGGAAAGAGAGTAGAGGAATGCCTCATCTAAGCACTTGACTATGTTTATGTTAGTGCTGTTTGCTGCATCTAAATTGGACTTCTGTGGAAGCGCATGGATATGAGGTTGCTTGATAAGGTTGCCTAAGGGAAGCCAGAGAGGTCTGTTCTGAATGTCATTCCCCTGGTTCAGACAGGGGAATGCTTCTAGAAAGACATCATTGCTTAACCTTCCACTCCCAACCTGCTGACCACAAGCCCCTGTGTCCCAAGACCCACTTCTGTGCTCTCTTCTCCGCCTCCCTTTCCTTCAACAAGCTCCCTGCTGTGCATTCTTCGAATTTAGCTCAAGCCTCCTGTTCTATAGGAAGCCTGTCTGGAGCTTTGCCAAGGTCAGAACCTCTTTTCTTCCCCTTTTAAAGTCTTTTCTGGGGAGCATTAGTTACCATTGTCATACTCACACTTAGTTGAAACAAATAAGGTAACAATTATTAAATTTACAAAATATATAAACTAAATTAATGTTGTATCATTGAAACAGAGAAGAATCAGGTTAAAGGTAGGTTTGGACAGACATAGTTTACCTAGAGAGAAGGTGCATTTGTCTAGCAATATTATTTTCAGAGTGATTATGTACTCGATGAAAAGTTTGGAGGCATGTCACAAGTTTGGAAATAATCTAATGTCGTATTGACTTTTCAGTGTTCTATTGGTGCAAACACAATAAAATTAAATTTTGATATATTAAGACAGACATATAAAGCCTATAATTTTTGAAATGAGTATCTACCTGACATTTATCTCTCATTCCATCAGCTGAACATTTGGATATTGATTTCTAATTTTGTATTTATCAATATAATGAATATTGATTGCCATAATGATGTCTCAATGACATTTCGCAGCCCTAGAGTAACTTACAAATAAAGAAGTAGATTAAGACCTTTGCAATTCTATTGTCCTGTGTTTCTTATTGTAATTCTGTCTGCCTTTCTCCTGCCTTCTTTTGCTTTTCTTGTTTCAATTAAATAACTTGCTAGAAGATCAACAGAAGCCAACTGTATAGAAATATGTGTGGTAGGCCGGACACGGAGGCTCACGCCTGTAATCCCAGAACTTTGGGAGGCCGAGGCGGGCGGATCACGAGGTCAGGAGATCGAGACCATCTTGGCTAACACGGTGAAACCCCGTCTCTACCAAAAGTACAAAAAAAAAAAAAAAAAAAAAAATTAGCCAGGTGTGGTGGCGGGCGCCTGTAGTCCCAGCTACTCGGGAGGCTGAGGCAGGAGAATGGCGTGAACCCGGGAGGCAGAGCTTGCAATGAGCCTAGATTGTGCCACTGCACTCCAGCCTGGGCAACAGAGCAAGACTCCGTCTCAAAAAAAAAAAAAAAAAAAGAAATATGGGTGGTATATGACACCAGAGATATGAGTAAGTTTAAAAGTCCCCACACAGCTGGGCATGGTGGCTCTTGCCTTGAGTCCCAGTACTTTGGGAGGCTGAGGATTGCTTGAGCTCAGGAATGCCAGCATAGCCTGGGCAACATAGTAAGACCATGGCTCTCAAAAAAAAAAATTAGCCAGGCATGGTGGCATGAGCTTGGAGTCACAGCTACTTGGGAGGCTCAATTGGGAGGATTGCTTGAGGCGAGCAGTTCAGGGTTGCAGTGAGCTGTGATTGTGTCACTAATCTCCAGCCTGGGTGATAAAGTGAGACCTTTTCTCTTTTTAAAAAAAAAAAAAAAAAAAAAGGGCCCCACATCACCTAAGATTTTATGTTGCTTCTCCTCAATTAAACATGGTATGTTTCTCACTTTTTCTGAGGTTTAAATATATGAGTTTATGTCTATATATACATGTACATAATTATATATGTATATCTTTATAGATATATAGATAATATTTATATAATATCAAGGGTTCAGAGAGTGTGCATTATAAAGCAGTGTGCTTTTTACTCCACTTAACAAAGAATTAAACATTGTTTTATTTCTGTATACCTGGAACATGTTTTCTCCTCTTCTCTGTAAATTGCTTCCAAATCCAAAATGCTTTTGAATTCTACTTATAGTTCTCACTGAAGCATTTCCAGAATCCCTTATTTAGAAGCCTCTTCTGCCTTTTATACCAGGCTCCCGTATATTTTATATCTCTATCCTAGCAATTTCACATTTTTCTTCTTTTAAAATTTGTGTTTCTTTTCCTTAAAAAAAAAAAAAAAGCTCCAAGTGGACAATCCCCCAGTGTGATATGTAAACTTTTGAGCTTTACAGAGTCAACAACAACACTCCCTGTCCTTCACTTCCATAGTTTAGCACCAAATGAGAAGCAGTACAGAAAAGACAGATAAATGGAGATTAAAGTAACAAATGGAGATTAAAGCTGATTGTAGGTCTGTATTTAGATCTTAGGTTGAAAGGGCTTGCTGCCAATTTCCAGCAGAATTTAATAGACTTGCACCCGTAGTTAATGGCACATCTGGACAATCAGAAGCCTCTGCTGTGTTCCCTCTGGGCAAAAAGCAGAAGAGAAAGCAAATTCATTCAAGGGGCAGGGAGTGTTTGTGTTGCAAGCCTGGTTCCTACTTCTAATAATCATTCCTCCTTCTCTAGGTAGAAGTGACTGACAGAGCAGGAGAGGCCTGGCGTATTCTAACACAAGTGTCTCTACAGGAAACTTTAGGGCTAGGGAAAGAAAGTTCTGCTCCGCTGTAGACCTCCTATCTCTTGACCTTTATCTTCTGCTTTATGTAATTTTAACTCAACTAAGTTACAAAACATTGGGTTAATGATCAAATCTTCTATTTGTCTCCCCGTGCTGCCTGCCCTCCCCCAAGACAGTGAAGGTATTGTCTGGAAAACACCGAAGAAAAACTTTTCATTCTGAAACAACTAAGGTTTAAGGCAAAAGTATTCAGACATCTTTGACTATCAAAATTACATCCTAGATAACCCCTAAGACAGTTGATAAAATGGAGGCATGACATGTATCAAATACAGCTTTAGAGGATAGATGTACTCTTATACACAGAGATCTAAAAGTAAAACATATGACTGGAAAAGGACCTGTATAAGTAAATAATACAACCATGCTTAGAATTCTTGAGGACGATCAAGTGGGTGGTTTAAATATTTACTTTACTCAGCTTTTTCTTGAGCTTGAGCAAATCAGTAATACTATTTATTAGATACAGAAGTTAATTTTGCCTGGAATATCATAGAATTTGGAAAGAAATATGAATAAAATATGCCAACCTTTTGAGTATTCCAAGTGATGTTTTATAATGGGAAATAGTAATACTTGGTAGACAAAGAACTGATTTTCCTTTCATAGACTGTTAAAATTTAATTATAGTGCTTTTCAGAATAAAGAACCAAGACTTGCTGACTACCATGGCAGACCATTAATTAACTCCTTTAGTTACTTGCAGTAATCATAACTAATAAACTATATGACATTACATCTTAAGTTTTATAGATTCTGGAGTCAAGTTTTGTGCTGTGCTGATGGGATTATAGTCATTTATTGAATATCGAGAGGTAGTTAATTTTTTTTTTGCTTGTATTAGGGAAAAATAAGCTGTAGTTTTTTACTTGATATGAATTCTTCATTTGATAATGGGGTAAATTGGATTGTATAAACTAGGCCACTTTGGGGCATATTATTTCTGAAATATGACTAGTTTGAATAAGATAAGTATAGTTCAGTGGTAATTTTAATGGCTTAACTTTGGGAAATGTAAGTTGTCTTTAGATGGCAGATTTACCAAATGAATAAGATAAACAAAACTAAAACTGGTTAGGGATTTAACCATGATATATGAATTTATTTTACATCCTAAATTGCCTTTTAAAAATTCCAATGATAGTCACTTCATTTGAGAAATAATTTATAGACCAATGAACGTGAAAAATTTTGAGCACTGAAATTTGAGAGGAAATTGAAGAATGAGGTGATTCATTGTCTGTGTATATATATATAACTTAGAAAATGTTTGAATGGTGTGATTAGAATGGAGTCATAGTGTTTATAAGTTTTGCAAAACATGGATTGTTGAAATACAAAAACCCAGGTTTTGAAGATTATTAAATAATTCATGTAAGATATCAGAGTGGAGCTCCAACAATTTGTTCTACTCTTATTTGGATATAACGTCTGTGAGTGATTCAGTAAATGAGGTTATAAATATTCATCTATTTTATCACTGGCAATAGCTGAGAATCTCTGAACAGACAGTGGACCACAGAATTCAGACCCTCTATGCCTGTGCCTATCCATTGACTTATCCAACTTTATTTCCATGTTAGATACCAGCAGTTCAGAAACATTTGTATTTCCCAGCTACAGAAACAGAATTATGCTTCTTTCTATTAGGATTTGAAAAAGCTGGTATTTGATTATCCGTAAAATGCAGTAAGGTGGTAGGTTTTATTCTCATTAAAAATGTAAGACAAAGGAAAAATAGGCAGTGTTTAAGGAAAAGAAGATTTTTACCCTTCTGAACAAAAGCTGAAATGCAACAAAAGCCGAAATGACCTGAAATGCAACCTGTAAAGTCAAATGTGAATACACTGTATGCTAGAAAGGCAAATTGTCTCCTGAGGGCTAGGAAAAACCTTTTAGTTCTCTCTGACATCTAGGAATATGTTTTCCAAGTAATTTTTACAAAAATGTAGTCTGAATCATATCTAGGTAAACAGAATTGCACTTTAAGAGAGATATTACAAACATTGAACACATAATCCATTAGTATTATTTCAGATATAATAATAGACATAGAATCCTTTGCTGATAGTTCATCCTTTGCCTAAAAGTTAAAAAAGTACTGTACGTATCAAAACGTTACTGTTTATCATATACATTTTAGGTATTTTGATGTTGTGGATTTCTGTACATGATACTCCCTTTAAGATCAACTGATTGATTGCCTCATTTTTATTATTTTTATTTTATTTTATTTTTATTTTTTGAGACAGAGTCTCACTCTGTTGCCTAGGCTGGAGTGTGGTGGTACGATCTCAGCTCACTGCAACCTCTGCTTCCCAGGTTCAAGCAATTCTCTGCCTCAGCATCCTGAGTAGCTGGGATTACAGGTGCGTGCCACCACACCCAGCTGATTTTTGTATTTTTAGTAGAGACGGGGTTTCACCATGTTGGCCAGGCTGGTCTTGAACTCCCGACCTCCTGATCCACCTGCCTTGTCTGGGATTACAGGCGTGAGCCACTGCACCTGGCTGATTGCCTCATTTTTTTTTTAAGGGAAATGAGTTAAGCTGTCTTCCTACAGCTTAAGAAATTTAAAACTTTAAAAGCGAGTGGTAAAAAGTAGTCACCTACAGATGTATTCGTTGATTCATTCAATCATTATCTACTAAACACGAACTGCATTTAGGGTATTGTATTATGGAGTCCCTAAGGTATTCATTTTGGTGAGCAATGCCACATAAACAATGAGTAATGTGTCATTGGGGAAATGTGGTAGGTTCATTCGGGAAGTGATATGAATGATTTATTGCCCCCTTAAGTGTCCTTTTAGTATCAATACAAAAAAAATAATTCTTCTACTATCAACATATTGAATTTTATACTATAATGAATGAATTTCAAAAGAGGACATGATCCTTGGCCACATAGAGATTTCATTCTAAAACATTTACAGTATTGCTATATTCATTCACATAACTACATGTATTACATGGTTACTACATACTAGGCATTTTGTTAGGTATCTTAAATCGAATGTCATATACAGAGCTCCAAAAGGAAACTATTTTCCTCTGAAAAACTATTACAAATAGAATGTGCCTTCAGATAATTCAGGTTATTTATTAGGATTTTTTCCCTTAGAAGTGGTCTGTGATTTTATACTATCAGAATGGTTTAATGTACGAAATGTTGCTTTCATAAAATATAGTGCAAAAAATATATCTACTGTTTTTGAAATTTTCTGAATAAGTGTTAATGGACATGTATATTAGTAATATATCAAATTCTAATTTTGATAAAATTTCCTGTGCTTTCAAAGGGCTTTAACATAGTAATGTTATATCACAAATTAGGGTCTTACCTAAGATTGTATAAAAGACTAAGGAAAACATGTTATATAAAGAATTAGAAAGGATTTAGGGTTAGACACTGGAAAGACTGAATCACAAGATTACATATCAAAAATTGTGAGTGCATATTCAAGCCTACTGAATTTAAATACCTGGGCAAAATATTGAGAAATATTACAGGTCCTGCTTCCAAACTGAGAAAGCCTCTTCTGATTATAGACTAACCGGTCTGCCAGCTCTGACATGTTGCAAACAGATGCTGTAACTCATTGAAACTCTTAATCTTACTGGGGGAAGACAGTTTTAAAGTTCCTAATGGTTATTTTTCTAAAAATGGTTCATTTATTATCTTAATTGGGTACATGAAATGGCTTTTTCTGTCATTGATCCTAGTACGTGCACATGTGCAACATGTACAGAAAGATCCTTTTGTTTTAGACATTACGGAATTTTATGAGGCATGGAAATGAGGAGAAGAGAGTCTCATTCTTCAGAATACTATGTTTGACTAGATAGTAAAGAGAGATCTCAACAGACCTCAAACATAATGTAAGTGGGAGCACAGGAATCAATTAGTATCTTAGTTTTCTGGAGCTGCCATAGTAAAATTCCACAGGCTAGATGGCTTAGGGGACAGAAATTAATTTTCTTGTAGTTTCAGAGATCAAGGTATAGGCAGCTTTGGTATCACCTGAGGCCTCTCTCCTTGGCCTACAGATGGCTGCCTTCTCCCTGTCCTCAATGGGGTTTCTCTTGTGTATGCGTCCTTGGTGTCTTTGTATCCAAACTTCTTCTCATAAGGATGTCAGTCAGGTTCAATTAGAACACACCCTCATGTCCTCATCTTAACCTAATCTCTTCTTTAAAGGTCCTATCTCTAAATACAGTCACATTCTCAGATAATGGGGGTAGGGCTTCAACATATGAATTTTGGAGGGATGCAGTTTAGCCCATAACAGGAGAATTTTTTGTTTTGTTTTGTTTTGAGACAGAGTCTGGCTCTGTCACCCAGGCTGGAGTGCAGTGGCACAATCTCGGCTCACTGCAAGCTCCGCCTCCCGGGTTCATGCCATTCTCCTGCCTTAGCCTCCCGCGTAGCTGGGACTACAGGCGTCCGCCACCACGCCCGGCTAATTTTTTGTATTTTTAGTAGAGACGGGGTTTCACCATGCTAGGCAGGATGGTCTTGATCTCCTAACCTTGTGATCCACCCGCCTCGGCCTCCCAAAGTGCTGGGATTACAGGCGTGAGCCACCGCGCCCTGCGAGAATTTTTAAGTATTTTATGTTCAGTGACCAGGGTAAAACCATTTACCCTTAGTCAAGCAAGGGTCAAGGAAAGGCATGGAGCCCCAAGTGGAGGGAAGATGAGAAAGAAAGTCCGGAAGGTTCTGCCTGGCCACAGACTGAGCTCTGGGCTTAAACTTGCTTATTTTGGGGTTTTGAAAAAGTCAAATGAACTAACAAGGATCCCTTTTAACTTTGATGTAAAGTACGTTGAGTTTAGTCAGGAGCACACAACTTAAGAAATGGCAGAAGCTCTGGCCTTTTCAGAGAGAGAGAGAGAGAGAGAGAGAGTGTGTGTGTGTGTGTGTGTGTGTGTGTTTGTGTGTGTGTGTGTGATGGAGGCACAGGAGAAGAATCCCTTTGAATGGATGGAAGACGTGCAGTCCCGGCCACATGTGTGCCTGGGTGTCAAGGCAGCCCTGAAGAGGAACAAATATAGGGTGGGGGTAGGCAGCTCTTGGGACTCAGGGATGGAGGTTGTGCGTGGAGCCACCAGGCAGTGGCTTGCTGCTGGCTTTTATCCCTTTCCTTAGGAGTACCTGGGATGTGTGGGGCCCGAGGCCTGGTGAAAACCTCACTCCCTGGGCAGGGATTCTGTAAATAACAGCCACAGTCCATCCTGGAGCTTCTTAGATGTGTGGTTCTTGTTTCTTTCCAGCTTACTTCTTTTCCTGCTGTCCTCTTAGGTGACTTGCAAAGAATTTCTATTTTCTGTCCATTTAATCTGCCTTGTACAAATAATACCCTGCATTTCGACAGTTTTTGAGGCAGTAGAGATTATAATCAATGCTTCTAAAATAGTCAGAAACCAGAAATGGAGTCATTACATGGTTTCTTTGGGAGAAAGAGAACCCCAGGGAGGGAAATTTTTCCTCAAAATTGTCTCCCTATTACATTTCCTATAAGCCCTCTGCCGATTCCTAAATACATCATTTTTTTCTTATTATTACATTACTTATGATGCGTTGCAAATACTTTTACTGTAGGTGAAGGAATTTACAAATACACTACTGAGGTGAAAAGAAAGTCCGAGTTTTAGTGCTGGTTTTACAAGTAATTTAGACTGGTGACCATTACTCAATCAGTTTAATCTCTCTCTGTCTCAGCATCACATCTATAAAACGATGAAGACAATATCTGCCAACCTAATTAAGAGTTGTAAGGATCAAGTGAAATAATGTCAAGGAAAGTGCTTTATAAATTGCCAGACACTATACAAACAGAAATGATGAATGCTGGTACAGAAATGTGAGATTATATTGGAGGCATTAAAAGCTTATAATAAATGCTTTCACTTCGCAAAAATCTTGTCTCATCAGACTAAACCAAGGTGTGTTTATTATAGCCCAATTCCTCAAATCCCCATCTGAGCTTGAATTTGAAATGCTCAGAGATTTCTAGAGACTAAAAAGTGAGTTCTAGCTATCTGTGGAAAAAGACTATGGTTAAACTGTTTTTTTCACTTTCAATTTAGTAATTAACTTTAACTTTTTAAAAACAGAGTAATTGCACTCATAGGTGGGAATTGCACAATGAGAACACAGGGACACAGGAAGGGGAACATCACACACTGGGGCCTGTTGTGGGGTGGGGGGAGTGGGGAAGGATAGCATTTGGAGATACACCTAATGTTAAATGACGAGTTAGTGGGTGCAGCACACCAACATGGCACATGTATACATATGTAAATAACCTGCACGTTGTGCACATGTACCCTAAAACTTAAAGTATATTAAAAAAAAGAGTAATTGTTCAACTGAACATAACTTTATTGTTGTAAGTATCTTTTCAATGTACTATAAGTTTCCTAAGGGCAGGAATCATATTTCTTTTGTCCTTGTAGAAGCTGAGTGCCTAGAACGCAATAGAAGCTTTTTGAATAAATGATGGGAGAAATTTTCTTTTATTGAAATTAAGGGTTTTTGTGTTTGCTTTCCTACCATAAAATTAGAGTGTAGTCCCTTGATGCTGTGCCCTTCTCTTTTTAATCATACTCCTTATTTTGAAAATAAGTGTATATTATATCCCAGTGAATTAAATATCTTTTCCCTCATTACTATAGTTCCTGGAAAGAGTATATTGATACTGTAATAATATTTGTTTTCAATAGTAATAATTTGCTGGTAAACCTTATATTTGTGTTACTGGCTTTACAGTTTGTCTTGCAAAACATTTGCTTCAGGATCTTCCTATTTTAGACAACAAGTGCTGCAGAGGGAAATAAAACATAAATACCTAATTCCAGATAGAAAGTGCCACAGTGATTCAGTTTCATTGTGTGAGCTGAATAGATTTTTTTTTTTAAAGTTTGTTTCATTTTTAATTGTGGTAACAAATACGTAACATTAAATTTGCCATCTTAACCATTTTTATTATTAGGTATATTCACATTGTTGTACAGCTGACCTCCAGAACTTTTTCATCTTGCACAACTGAAACTCTATGCCCATTAAACATGTATTCTCCCTTTTTCTTCCATTCAGCCCTTGGCAACCACCTTTCTCCTTTCTGTTTCTATAATTCTGACTACTTTAAATATATCATAAAGAAATATTTTTATAAGACATTTTGACACATTAGTTTTTATTTATGTCTATCAATGTCACATGGATCATTTAATTGCTAAGTGATGTTTTCATTCTTATTCATGTACAATAAAACCAGTTAATTATTTATTAATTAGCGTCATGAATTTTGCCTGGGTACGGATAAACACTGAAATAATAAAGCAAAGAGAAATATTTTATATAATTTGTAAAGCAGTAGGTATTTTTAGGATACAAAGTAGCAGGTGTGTAGAGTGAACACATCTAGAGCTATAGGTAATAAAGTTGTATTATATGGGGGATTCATGCGAAATGAGTAGATTTTAGCTACTCTTGCCACAAAAACAAAAAGTGGGTAACTATGTGAGGTGATGGATATATAAATTTACTTCACTGTAGTAACCTTTTTACTATCTATAGGTGTCCCATAACATCATGTTGTATACCTAAAATATATGCAACACTTATTTTAAAAAATCATAATAGATTTATGTTAAAAAAGATGAAATAGGATATATTTTTTAAGCTGCCTATTATTAAGGACTCACTTTACTTTTTAATTTGAAAACCTTTTCTTTCTAAGATAATTATGGAAACCATGCTTTTACTCCTGGGAAGAGAATGGTCTTGCTAGAATATCTGTGGTTCTCAAACTTGAGTGTGTATCAGAATCACCTGGAAGCTTCTGACACAGATTGCCAGACCTCACTGCCAGAACTGCTCATTCAGGTGGTTTGGGGAGGAGCCTGAAGGAGCATGTGGATTCAATTCCCAGGTGATGCTGAAGCTCTGGGCTCTGGGGCCACATTTTGAGAACTATTGTTCTGGAGTAACAGATATTCTAGAAGACAGTAAGAAATGGTTTGTCGAGATATGTAGATTGGGTTTGGAAATGCTATACAATAATCACCTCTTAGGGATTCAGTGCCATTTGCATATGAAAGATTTGTTTAGATTCTGCCATAAAATAGCTTCTTGAACCTTATTTCCAATATTTACTAAATTTACTTGATTGCAGAACTATCTTTTTACATAACATTGATTGCCTTTTGAGGGATACTCATATTCTAGTGTGCATATTTTGAAAAATATTCTTTAGCTTAAAGAATTAGGAAAGTATCAAGATATTAATGCCACAGTAAAAAAATATAGGGTTATAAATTTCATGGTGAGGCAGGGCAGTGCATAGCTCATCTCTCTTCTTTAGCTTTAAAATCAATATGATATAACTCTACTTACTAGTGTGGACAGAAATGTAAAGGATGTGTTAACTAAAGTACTTTAATTTCTTTAGAGATTGAAAATATAAAAACATTGTTGAAAACTTTGCTTACTTTACAGTATTCGTTTTGAGGTTTGTAATTGGAAAGTTCTGTCATAGTACCTTAAATGAATTGTTTGGGTTTTGATTGTGATCTGTGTAAATTTCAGAATAATAAACACACCCAAACTGGTTAAATGTACGAATACAGTGGGAAATGCCTAGCCTGACGAAAGAATTGAGAGCTATAAGGATACCTGCTTGGTCTGTGTTAGAGGGTAATGCCAAGTCAGTGATGAAAAACATCTGCAGGTATTCTATACTTCACCTGAAGGCATTTTTTCACCCTGTGTGACATGAGAATTCTGCACATGGTTGTCTCCTCCCAGAGTCCTCAGGCTCACATGTGGGAGGGCCAGACCAAAGCTTACTTTCTAGGTACGGTAAAGATAGTCTCTCACTTCTTGTTTCTGATGCCAAGAACAGTGATAGATCTACATTAATTCCCCAGATAAATTCAGCTTTGCAAACATCCCATTCTTTGTGTACATATGGTAATCTCCTTTCTGTAGGTTTTTACCCAAGGATTTTTATCCAGGGCCAAATGTACCTGGTCAGCAGGGCTCCACAGAGCTTCTACAAAGATGCAAACTAAGCAAAATAAAGAATGTTGATGCATAGCATTACATGTGATTCATACTTTCCTCACTTTAAGAAAAATTCTTACATTATATCTGGATATGGTACTTTTGAATACAACTTATGTATCTGTGAAAATAGTGGATATAAAATAAATATCATTTGAAGCATGGTGTTTTCACATTGTACATGCCTAACAAGGCATAGACCATTCACAGCCAGAAACCAAGCAGGCCAGATAAGGGAGTGCCCTACATAGGGCGCTTTGCTTATATGTATATGCTGGCGCTAATTTTTTAAGGCAGTGGTCCTCAATCATTTTGGCACCCAGGGACCAGTTTCATGGAAGGTAATTTTTCTATGGACAGGACCGGGGATGCAGATAGTTTCAGGATTAAAGTGTTCCACCTCAGATCATTAGGTATTAGATTCTCATAAGGAGTCCACAGCCTAGATCCCTTGCATGCACAGTTCACAACAGGGTTCGTGCTCCTATGAGAATCTAATGCCAGATGGCAGAGGTCAGGCTGTAATGCTCGTCCCTTGCTCACCTCCGGCTATGTGGCCCAGTTCCTAATAGGCAACAGACTGGTACTGGTCTGAGGCCCAAGGGTTGGGGACCCCTGTTTTAAAGCATTTAAAAATGTTAAGAAAGACTTCATAATGTGTCCAAAGTCATTCAGCTTTGGCATTCAAATGTTGAGAACAAGATTTGAATCATGACTTGGCCTCCAGATTCTACTATATCTGCCACAGTAGCACTTACTACTTGGCAGGAGGACTAGAATGGTGCTTGCCTAGAGAACAGATTAAAGTTGCTTTTTTGTTGTTGTTTTTTAAACAGCAACATTTATTTATTTATTTCTCACAATTCTGGAGGCTGGGAAGTCCAAGATGAAGACACTGGCAGATGCGGTGTCTAGTGAGGGCCAGCTTCCTGATTCATAGATTGCCATCATCTTGCTGGAGAACAGATTAAAGCATTGAAAGAAGAATAAATGCTCCTGCACAATCAAAGGGAATGATTAAAATATGTAAGAAATAAACCCAAATAATTAACTGTAATAGCTCAGTGTTAAATAAATATCAATGTTACTTTGTCAAGAATGTTACTTTAAATGAAAAGAATGGCCGGGTGCAGTGGCTCACACCTGTAATCCCAGCACTTTCAGAGGCCAAGGCAGGTGGATTACCTGAGGTCAGGAGTTCAAGACCAGCCTGACCAACCTGGTGAAACCCTGTCTGTGCCAAAGATACAAAAAAAATTAGCCAAGCATGGTGGTGGGCACCTATAAGCCCAGCTACTTGGGAGGCTGAGGCAGAGAATTGCCAGATCTGGGACGCGGAGGTTGTGGTAAGCCAAGATCATGCCAGTGTACTCCAGCGTGGGTGATGGAGTGAGACTCCATCTCAAAAAACAAAACAAGAAAGAACAGAACTCCAATATGCACCTATTCTGAAACCACTGAATTAGGAAAATTTTGAATTCAATACGTAGACAAAAAAGATGAACATTTTCTTACATTTGCTTTTGAGTTTATTTCTTTTTTTTTTTTTCTTTTTTTTTTTTTGAGACGGAGTCTTGCTCTGTCGCCCAGGCTGGAGTGCAGTGGCGCAATCTCGGCTCACTGCAAGCTCCGCCTCCCGGGTTCACGCCATTCTCCTGCCTCAGCCTCTCCGAGTAGCTGGGACTACAGGCGCCCGCCACCACGCCCGGCTAATTTTTTGTATTTTTAGTAGAGACGGGGTTTCACTATGGTCTCGATCTCCTGACCTCGTGATCCTCCCGCCTCGGCCTCCCAAAGTGCTGGGATTACAAGCGCGAGCCACTGTGCCCGGCCTTGAGTTTATTTCTTGACGCTGATGAAAAGGTAAAAAGATGAGGTGCAAAGGACCAATTTAGCCTCTCATTTTCATTCTTTTATTTGTGTACTAATAAAGCCACCCTCAGTGAAATCGAATTAAGTAATATTTACTGCAAAGTTGTTTTTTGGATTGAACGTTTACTAGGAAATTTTTACAGCCTATGAACATAAAATCCAAGTTATATTATTTATTGGGACCAAATGTTTTGAAGTGAATGTTTTTACCTTGTTTTTCATAGGACAATCAGAATTTGAAAGCTTTGTGAAGTAGAAGCTGAAAGAAACAAAAATTCCTTTCCCTTGAGCTGAAGAGACAAACCTAAGACTATTTTGCTAAAATTGTCCTTAGCATGGAGAAAGGTCCTTATCTAAGGGGGATCCATCAGAATAACTTGGGGAAAATTTTCATACCAACCCCCCACATCCTCTCTTCCCAGATTCTGAATTCCCTACCCCACCCACAGTATGATTTGAACCTAGGAAGAGAGCAGGTATGTATTGTATGCAAAATTCCTTAATTTCCCCTCCTCCCAACTTAGCTGATCTAATGAATTACAGTGAAAAAAAAAAAAAGCTTCTTGCCAATTTTTTTCCACTTACTCTCCTTAAATAAGAAGAACAGAGCAAATAGGGAGACTAATTTTTACTAAAATGAAGGAATATTTTAGTTTTAAAGTTATGCATAAACACAGTTTAAAGAATCAAATATTTTACACAGAAAAATCACTGCCATCATCCTTTTTTCCCCCTTCCACGGAGATAATCACTTTAAGCTCTTTTACATGGTTCTTTTGGTAATTAATTCAAATCTCTAAACAATATGCTCATTTTGCTACATTTTGATTTTAAATTTTTTGGTATTACCTATTGATTGCCTGCTATGGTGGAAGAGGGTTTAGCACTGCTCATCTCTGCTTGAACAGCTTTCCCATCTGCCCTATTTTTTCCTACCTTATTTATCTCTAGTTAGCCTTGAACAAGGAATGATTCTTTTTTTCTCACAGAAAAGAGCTAAAAACAGGGGAAGTTGAAATTTTGCGGTTGAGAAAAACAAAATGTTAAGGTAAGGTCACACAGGATGTCCTCAATTTTCTCAAGAAATTAAGAGATGAGTTCATCTGGGATTGAGCTACTATGGGCTGCTATCAGTAATTCATTAGGGAGTTAACAGATGAATATCAGCATTGCTGCAGACCAATGAGAAATGACAAACAGATCTAAACTCAGTATGACAGATGGTCTCACCCAAACACAGTGGATTTGCTTGGAATGGTGGCATGCCAGTTTTCATTATTGGCAAAGAACAAAACACCCAAAAGCCAAAAGGGACAGGTACACAGTTTGGTGAATGTGAGAAATCACATGTATGGTCTCTGTTTAGTTACACGTAATAACAGACTACAGATCACTTTTGTGAATAATCCCAAACTGCAAGTAATACAAAAAGTTAAAACATTTAACTTGAGACCTTATATATGTTTTCATATATTTGGATAGATATGGGTGCTGTTATTACACTGATTCACATCCTGATATTTCTCTTCACTTGATTAATATTTAATTGGCATTCCTAAACCCCAGAAACAACTTATGGAGTGGAGGGGTACATAACTCAGCAAATAGGTTACAGAAAGCCCACTTACAATTTCACATTCCTTTTGGAAAACTCACAAAGTGGATAATCTAAGATACGGACAATCAAGAATTGACAACTCTACATAAAGGCTCATATTCTCTCAGGGCAACACTTGCATTGAATGTTGTTAGTTTACTTTGCTAGCTTTGTTTATACATTTGTAATAAAGAAGTTAGGCTTCTTGCAAATGGCAGATTAAAACATATAGTTTATTGCTTTTTTAAGCAAGTGCATCTGATTTTATGTTTAAAAGGGTGTAGTTTTATGGTGCAAGAAAATAACAGGGGCACTGAGTTGGAGTACCAGAAGAAAATCCCTTAGGGCACAGCAGCAGTGCAGTTAGCAATAATTTTAATTGGACACCCAAACTAAGCCAGCCTCAAATCATGTGTATGTCTTACAAATAGGGTTTATTATGTCCTTTAAGTCCTTTTAGAGGCTTACAAAGATTTATACCAGTAGTTAGTTGCTTTGTCTGAGCTACAGAGAATATTTAATAGTTTTATCAGGATTAATGAGCAGAAATGTCTCAACAGATGAAACTCTTTAGTGTGTACACTGTAGTCATTTGGTATTCTCTTTATTCACTTGCAGTAGTGTCAGTAATAGGAGACACTGTTTGATATGAGCCCTTGTATTTCATGTATTTGTCAGATTTTTGTGAAGCTATTTATATAGAGCATTTGTGTGGTACTTTTCTAACCTCAGACATGTCCAAGAATCGTATAGTAAATACATACATCTCAAAACTGATTTACCATATAACAAAGACATTCACTCCATTTATGGCAACAAATATTTAGTGAGTGCCTACTGTGTGCCAAGTGCTGGAGACATAATGTTGATCAAAACAGCTTAGTGGAGTTTACGGCTTAGATAAGTACAATAATAATGAACATAATGTACTAGTAGATATTTCAATCATGCTGCCCCAGGGAAGTAGAGGGTAATGTAGAGTCTTTATCAGAGGTTGTTATATGGTCTGGGAAATGAGAAAAGGCCTTCTTGGCAAAGTAATATCTTTTCTGAGCTGAAGGTTCAAGTAGAAGTTAACTAAGTAAAGAGGGAGTAGAAGGAGAAGCTTCAAGGCACAGGGAATAAGAGATGCAGAGGCTCTTAGGCAGAATGTGGTAAAGGCACCTTTAAGGAAATGAACGGAAGCCACCAGGATTGGGACTGGATTACACAGTGGGACAGGGAGAGGTTTAAGTCCAGTGAGTTCCGGTGAGTTCAGTTATGCATGTTAGTCTTTATCCCCACAATAATGCATGCTATTGTAAAGAATTTTGAAACTTAAAATATACAGAGAGGAAAGTACAAATTAGTGGTAATCCTATTACCCATAGCTTCTTCATTTTAAGACACTGTATTTTTAATTAACAAATTGTCTTTCAGTTATATAAAGATAAAAAATAAATATGCAGATACTCTTTTCTTGAACTGGGAAAAATGACAATCTTTACTACCATGCCATATTACTAATATCTGGAATAGGAAGTAATTTCATAAGCCAAGCAATGATGTCTTTGCACACTGTAGTCCTAGTTTGTAAATTAGACTACAAATCATGGTTTTGTTTATATACAGTATTTAACATATTTTACCTTGTTTTCAGAAAGCCAATTTGTATAATTTTTCCCCACCCAAAATTGAGAAATTATTTTTCATGGGATGTATGTGTATGTATATACTGCTGTGTGTGTGTGTGTGTGTGTGTGTGTGTGTGTGTGTGTGTGTGTGTTTGGTGGCAGTCAAACAACAGTAATAACAATGATATCTTTTTAAAACCCAGGTTAAATAGTTAGCAAAACTCAGGATAGCTTTTTCTAAGTCATGTCAAAAAGTATGAAAATTATAGGAACAAAATTGCTGCTTTTGAAGACATTTAAAAATTGTGGAAGTATAGATATTCTTATATAGAATTTGTCAATATCAATGTATACTACATAAAATCAAACTTACATGAGAAATACAGATTTAAAAATTTAGGAGATAATAGGCATATTTAAAGGTGTTAGAATTTGTCAGCCTGTTGAGAGAAGAAACCTGGAACACCGACAGGAAGTATTTTCAGAGTTGTGCCAAATCTACAATTAGTCCTTGTGTTAGTCTGTTCCCATGCTGCTAATAAAGACATACCTGAGACTGGGTAATTTATAAAGGAAGGAGGTTTAATTGACTCACAGTTCCACATGGCTAGGGAGGCCTCAGGAAACTTACAATCATGGCAGAAGGCACCTTTTCATGGGGCGGCAGGAGAGAGAATGAGTGCCCAGTGAAGAGGGGAGCCCCCTTATAAAACCATCAGATCTCACGAGAACTAACTCACTATCACAAGAACAGGATGGGAAAAGCTGCCCCCACGATTCAGTGATCTCCACCTGTTCCCTCCCACGACATGTGAGGATTATAGGAACTATAATTCAAGATCAGTCCTTACCCTACCAACCTAGGCACAAAGGATCAAGTTGAATTAGGGAACTCAGAGAAGCAGTCCCAACATAATTTGAGGCAGAACAAAGCTCAGAGGATATGGGGAGCTGGAGGGCCTGGTATTCAGATGCTGTTAATGACTCTAACACATGTCTTTCCTACCAAATTGAAGAAGGATGTATCAGTCTGTGATTTAAACACTCCTCTATAATTTATGTTTTGATAATTTTTACATTATTAAAAACAGAAGTTTGGCATTCTGTGCATCTTATCAGAGTGGTCTGACTGTTGACTCCTTGTAGGGAAGGGGTGGCAGAGATCACTAAGTTTTATATCCCGAGGAAACAGCCCAAGGAGACAGCTTTACTTACCAGCCTTCTGAGCACTTAGAGAGTGGTGGTGAAAGTGAAGTCATTCTGAATTTTTGTCTCTCCCTTTCTCCCTTCCTTCTTTCCTGATGCTGTTAGTGTTTAGCGATACAAGTTGAACATTGGAATTCCCAATTCTGATACCTGAAATGCTCTAAAATTCCAAGCTTTTTGAGTTCCCACATGACACCACAAGTGGAAAATTGTTAGATATAGACACCTTTGCTTTCTGGTGGTTCAATATATACAGACTTGGCTTCATGCACAAATTATTAAAAAATAGTGTATAAAATTACCTTCAGACTATGTGTATGAGGCGTATTTGAAACATAAGTGAATTTCATGTTTAGACTTGGGTCTGACCCCCACCAAGATATCTCATTATGTATATGCAAATATTACAAAATCTGAACATGTCTGAAACCTTGGGTCCAAATTCTGGTCCCAAGCATTTCAGATAAGGGATGTTCAACCTGTATAAGATAAAAGAGCCTACTGAGAAATTTAATTATAGCTTAGTAATAATGTCTAGATCATTGAAAAAGTCACCAATGAGAACAGAGGATTCCATAAGACTGTTTTGGCCAAAAGTGAGCCAATGACATAGAAGCAGGGACATTGGCCACCAAGGAGTGTGAAAAGCTGGTTCTGGGGTGAGGCCGATTCTCGCAGGAGGCCTCCCCGCCTGGTGTCTGTTCTCACCCAGGAATTGGCCAGCAGCTCATCCAGATCTTTCTTTACTCTTGGAAATGCCAGCGTGGTTCATATGTTACTAGGCATGCCTTTGTTTCATCTTGAAGAACTTATCATCACTTCAACCCATTCAAAAGATATGAGAGAGGAGATGTGCAATTGAGTAATGATTAGGAATGTGGCACATATTGCACTTATAAAACACGTCAAACTATTTTTCAAATATTAGAAGGTGTTATTGAGTCTGCAACACATTTTACTAATGATATTTCCTTTAATTTTTAAACCCATATGTATTACAGGGGGAAATGAGATCCATATGTTTGATTCTTGCACAGTTAAATGATATATTAAAGGATTATTTGCAAATGCTTTAGAAGTTTATTGTCAATAAAAAAATCTACTTTTAAGGAAATTATGTTTTTTTAAAGGTTTTTTTTGTTGTTGTTGCAATTTGAATTTTGGTCAAATATCCCTGTAGGGAAAACTGTTTAATAATAACAAATGGATATCATCAACGTGATTTGCTCTTAAGCAATCTCTTGATTTCATTGCATTTTAAACTGTTTTTAAGCTTCATCAGTTTTGATTTTAAGTAAAATTTACTAATGTCCCTTTTAATAAAATGTATCTGTAAATTATCTAGAGTGAGCTGTTTAGTTTCAGAGGTTCTCATATTCCAATCCTTTGAAACTACAAAGTAATACTTCTAAAATTGAAATAATTAAAATAATTAGCAGAAACTATCCAAAATAAGACAATCAAAACCATCTGGGCTGGAACATACTAAAAAATGTTGATCAAGGAAAACACCTTAGAAATCTGTGTATTATCTCTTAATTTCAAGTGTGGATATTTTAAAACCTGAATAAATGATCAAATAAGCTCTCAGTAGTGTTCTATATCAACTGTAATTTAACACATCTGTCCAGAGGAGTAGTGAATAATGAATTACACTAATCAATCCAGATAAAAGAGATTTAATTAACATTAACACCTCCTCAAAGTCTTTAAAACTTTCTTTTTTTTCTTTCTGTTTTGGTATTCAGGGTTTCTAATCTAAGCATCCTGTGATGATGAAAGAATATTTTTAAGAGAGATTTTATTAAAAGGATTTGAGATATTTAGATATGTGTAACATGAAACTTTTCTCCAGTTTTTTAAAAAGGTACTTCATAAAACATAAAAAGTCTGTCAGTATTATCACTTCATATTACTTTATAAAAATATCTGGAAATAAAAGTTGTTGTATAGGGAATAAACATGCCTTGCCAAATTTTAATTAATATGTATTCAAAAAAATTGATGATGTCTGGATAACCAATGCATGACCTTCAGTGCTTTGTAGGGCAACCTGCAGGCATGGAGGCTCAGCAATAAATACTTCGCCCACTGAGGTGATTGATGGGGTTACAGGTGTTTTCTGCAAAGTGGTTAAACCACTTCATGAGTAAATGTAAATCTTCATACAGACCTGTATAGGGCAGTCTACAACCACAGGCCAGTTACAGTAATTAAGCAAGCAACTGAAGAGTTATGACGATGAAAGCAGTGAAATGAGAATCTGAATATGGTCTTTTCACTATGTGGGCAAGTCCTCATTTTGGTCTAAGATGGAAACGAGAGAAGAGACCAGGGTTAAGAGTGACAATCGCCACAGGTAGGGATGTTATGCTGACCCATAACTGGATTTTATCGGTACCACATTGAAGCCCTAGTGTAACTAATATTGATGACTTTATTAATGCTCACACTGCAACATCTTTAATGCACACCAGCAGGAGACAAGGGGAGAACCCTAACCTGGGAATCAGAATGCCTGACTCATATTCTTTCCCAACTCATTTAATCTGCCTTCACTCCAGTACTCCCATTTGTAAAATGCAAATAGTAGTATGTGCCCTAAGACTCAAAGACTTTCAAAATGTGAGAATAGAGATAGATATTATGGAAATATGATGTCCTCAAATTGATTATTTTTGGTACACTGAAAGACAATCAAAAAGTGAAACAAAAGAGGCATTTAAAAGTAGTATTAGGAAAAGTGTCGATCTCTTTTTAAGAAAAATAATGCAGTGTAGAACAATCTATATGTAGTACATACATATTTATACGCCCAAATTACTAACATAAATAGATCTATATCTTCATATCCACTTATAGACAAAGATATATGTATATGGAAAAGTTTACCCTATGTTGATAAAACTTGTATGCAAAATTCAGCCTTTCGGTTTGGAGGATCAAATCCTACCAAGAGGGTCAGGCAGATTTTATTTTATTTTATTTTATTTTTATTTTTATTTATTTGTTTTGAGACGGAGTCTTTCTCTTTCTCCGAGGCCAGAGTGCAGTGGCACGATCTCGGCTCACTGCAAGCTCCGCCTCCCGGGTTCATGCCATTCTCCTGCCTCAGCCTCCCGAGTAGCTGGGACTACAGGTGCCCGCCACCGCGCCCGGCTAATTTTTTGTATTTTTAGTAGAGACGGGGGTTCACCATGTTAGCCAGGATGGTCTCGATCTCCTGACCTCATGATCCGCCCGCCTCGGCCTCCCAAAGTGCTGGGATTACAGGCGTGAGCCACCGCGCCTGGCCCTTATTTTATTTTGAGCCGTTTGAGATGTATGTGAATTCCAATTTATATAAAAGGATTTGTTTATTGTGTACAGCTGTCATTGCTTGCAGGAGTAAAAGGTGAGCAGCACAGTCTGAAAATAAATATTGAAACTTCTTTTACATTTTCTGAATTGTTGTATTGGTCATGAGAGGCTGATATTTCATGGAAAAATAGCTCCTCTTTTGAAAAATACTGTTTTGTGGCACATGGACTCACAGAGTAAAGAGACGTTTTCTGTTAGTATCATCACTTGAACATGCACTTAGCAAGAAACTGAATATGGTAGAATTTCTTTAGTCAGTTGAAAGGATTACTCATTTTTGTTTCATAGTGTTTGGTTTGGGCTGTAAATGAAGCAAGGAGGTTAATGTAACGAGACTCTTGGTAGTCATGCAGAACCATTTGCTGACTTGATAAGGTTCAGGTGCCAATTTGTCAAGTCATCTAGATGCTTGCCCCAATAAAGAATGTTTGCCTGTGACTCTTTTAAACCATGAAAAGGACAAATGCAGGCAGTGGCTGCTGGGTTGAAATCAAATAAAAATAACACGAATGAACAAGAGAATAGAGGGATGATATTGTACGCTGGGGCATATCAATTAAGAATTATTTCCACAATCTGTCCAGAAATTCAGTGATAATATGCACTATGCAACTATCAACCCTTACATTCTTATTTTTCTTTTTAGTAATGAGGGAAAAAATGGAGACAATAAAACTAGTAAATTGGTTCATTTTATTGTAATCAAACAATTTGGTTGAAGTCTCAATGATACTCACTCCACAGTTACTCAGGAAATTGTATAGAAATAATGATCTTTGATGTATCTGATTTTCAAAGCAACATAGATTAGAGGAATCCCCTTCCCCTCCCCATTACTGGAATTATCATCACCCAGCCTGACTAAATGCATTTCACACCAGACTTCTGTGCATAAAGATATACTGCCCACTGCTGTGAAAATTAGTATAACTTTGATGAGTCATTTGTTCCAACCTTTGAAAAAAATAAAACTTCTGAGAACCATACTGATCTCATGATAACTTTATCTCTATACATGATATGGTCCTAGATTTGTAACTTGGCCATGAAGAATCCATTTGCTAAGGAGAATAAAATGTATTTAAGGAAATATAAAAAGACATGCGTAAAAATGGCCATTATTTTAACAACTATTCAATATTATGGTTAGAGCCTGGTTAATGTCTCATAATGGTGATTTTTAAATGTCTTCTGCATATTTTTTGTAACCAGAATTATTAATTACAACTGATCATTTGGGCAAAGAAACTCATCAAAGCATTGTCTATTGAGAAAATTAATTAGGCATCTCTACTTAAAATTAGACATATGATGGCTGATATGAATGCTGACATAGTATGGCATTGATCTAGGTTGAAGTAGGCAAACTGACATTTAGACCAAGGGATTATAAACTCTTTTATAGTTAATAGTTTGATAATTTTTCTCTCATCCACATCTTG
The DNA here is from genome assembly GCF_009828535.3 of Hylobates moloch. Classification (NCBI taxonomy): domain Eukaryota; kingdom Metazoa; phylum Chordata; class Mammalia; order Primates; family Hylobatidae; genus Hylobates; species Hylobates moloch. The sequence continues at coordinate 154,133,923 of NW_026652279.1, forward strand.
ATGGCCAGACCTCTGCTTAGAAATTTGACCCATGAGTTTGTTATTTTTGCCTTAGTGCTGGCAGTATGAGTCAAGTGACGGAGCCACCATCTCTTCTCAAACAATGCCATTGTCTCTTGATTTCAACCAGATTTTCTATATTTAAATATGGTTATACAGTGCTGTTTTGCCTTGCTTTACCCACTGTATCGTAGACACTGCTACTCAGTGGGTTTCTGAACAAAACAAAGAGGCTAAAACTGGGGTTTCTCAATGTTCAGTGTAAAAATTCAACCTGTCCGTTATATATTTCTTCTATTTGGAGGCTTAGAATAATTTACTTATTTTATTATAGTTTAAGTAGCTCATTTCTTCAGCCAGTGATTTTTGTCATTAGGTAGCAGCAAATTATACTAGCCATTGCCTGAGTATTTTAATCCCATTTGCATTTTACCAGGTCTGTTCACCTGTCATTTCATTTTTGAAATATAATTCCTATAGCAATCATATTAAAAATGAACTAATGTTCCATCATCTTCTGGTCAAGTTAAAATGAGTCTGAGCAAACATATCCAGCATATACCTTCCGAGGAACAACATTAATAGAGTGTGTAGTGCTATTTCCCATCCAGAGAGATTTTAACTTGTAAAAGACATCACTTCTTTTAATTTCTCTCCTGTTCAGCGTTTGTATATTCAATATGCAAATTAGAACAAAAGCCATTATAAAAATTTTCAGTGTTACATACAAAAATATAAAAGTTAAAATGCTGTAAATATTTAATGCTACAGTATAGCATTTAATAGTTTTGTTCAATTTAAGAATCTTAGTTTTATTAGTTTGGTTTAGGAATTCTAATTTGTAAATGAGGGTTGACAGTATTTCACAATGATAAATCAAAAAGCAATTTCATCATTGATAAGGCATTTTGTAGCAAACTTGCCAGTGGTTAACTAAAGCTTTATTGTATTTCAAAGTTTGCGTGTTTGTTTATTTTATGAAGAGGGTGGAAATTGAGATGTCACGTGCCCTTAAAATGCAGAAAATAATGCAAGGCTTTCCAGTGAATGTGTAACTTCTACCTCATATGAATACTTTTAGGAAGATTCATGATTCGGTGCCCTATGCAAGTGGCAACTCATCTTCAGTGGAAAGATCTTTAAGGGAGAGATGCTTTCTTTTGAGAATTGAGAGGAATTCTAGACTTTTTAAGAAATGAAAAGGTAAAAATAATGAGAGTATCTCAAAAATATATACAACAACCCAAACAAGAAAATGTTAACAATTATATGGTACTCTTATAAATATGCTCACAAATATTTAAAGAAAGTGTTTCCATGACATGACAGATGTTACATGCTAGTATATATGTATGTCAAGCAGAATAAACATATTATGGAATAAATGGGTAGTGAAATTTACACAGAGTGTATTGATGTGTTTGTAATACAAGTAAATCTGCTTTTCTGTAGTTAATTTACCCTTAGTGATTAAAATACACAGTTACTTTAAATGTATAATTACCATCATTCTTTTCCCTATAGTAAAAAACTTAAGATAATTTAATACCCATATTCATTTAGTATTCAAATATACAGTATTTAAATCTTTAGTAGGAGTCAATTTCTACAATTAACTGCACCAGAAGATTTTCTAGAAAACAATTTGAAATGGGTTGATAAAAGTTTATTTGCCTCGTTGACTAGCATGGCTGGCTGAAGACACTCATATTTAAACCTTATCTTTGGCCAGTGTGTCTAGTTATATTCCAGGTAGAAGTTCCTTTTTTTAATTTTTATTTTTTGAGACAGGTTCTCATTCTGTCAGGCTGGAGTGCAGTGGTGCAATTATGGCTCAGCCTCAACCTCCAGGGCTCAAGCCATCCTCCCACCTCCATGTCCCAAGTAGCTGGAACTACAGGCACACACCACCATCCCAGGCTAATTTTTTTCTATTTTTAGAGACAGGGTTTCATTACGTTGCCCCGGCTGGTCAGAAGTTCCTTTCATGAGTAGCTGTAGTGTCACAGTATTAGGGGGAAAAAAACAATAATTATGCCTATTTACCTAACTTAAAAAAATAACTTCATATAGTGTTTAGGAAACTTTTGGCAGTTCCATTCAATAAAAATTTAGAAAACAAAAATCTAACTTCTATAGGAGATTTCTTTTTCCAGAAATTAATCTGATATCTATTTTTGTGAGTTAGAACTATGTTACTTGAAGTGTTTACATTTTTAAAGATTGTTTAGTACTTAGGGTGAGTTGTTGAGTGTGAGTAGAAATTAAACTTGTGATTTGTGAAAGTGTTGTAAGATTATCTAAGTAATGGACAATTTCTAATATTCATTTTTTAAAGTAGCTAACCTCTGCCTTATTATCCCCTTCCACTTTCCCCCTGGATGGGTGATTTATATAATGGAACGCAGTGTCATTGATTGTGTTTGAAGGAGGCACACTAAATACCACACTATTGTTACCTTGAAAATTTGTTTCATTTTATTTTTGTACATTTTTTAATCATTTTATTCTATTTTTGCCCATGTCTCTTGTAATGAGCTACACATGTAATTAGTATGCATAGTTCTGGTGATGTATTCATTCATGAGTTTAGGAAGTGAGATTTTCAGCTTCATTTCCTTCTAAGCATCTGAACTAGGAGCACAGAGGAGACATAAAAGATTGCAACCTCTTTATACAGTTGTGTTTGACCCTTGGTGCTCTAATTGCAACCTCTTTATATAGTTGTGTTTGACCCTTGGCACTCTATTCTTACTTCAATTATTGTGCATTGTAATGATCCCTTTTCATGTCTAGCTTAACCCTAAACTGTGAGTTCCTTGAGAATAAGAACTTTGTCACAGTGATGTTTTAATATATTCTCACCACACAAGAAAGGATCTAGGTGTATGCTCAATAAATGAGTATTTGTTGGGAAATTTAAACAAGAAATAGAGAATTATTTTCTTCTAATTGGATACCCTTTCTCCAAAGATATTTTTTATTTGAGAGTATCTTATTTACAGTAAAAATCAAAAATATTATATATACAATTTAGTTTTGACAAATGTATACATTTCTATCCTTTACCCAGGCCTTCAACAAGAAAACAATAATAATTTTTTTCCCAAAGACATAATCTGGTTATTTGGTTATTTGGCTGAAACAATGAATATCTTTGATACATGGATTCTTTAATAATGAATCTGTTATTTAGTATTTAGTCATTACTTTATAATGATTCCAAATTTCCTAATAACTTCTTCCCCCACTATCCACCCTCATCCCCTGCCCCTGCAAAAAAGACCAAACAAACCTCCCTTTCCCTCAGGAAGTAGTTGATTTGGTGCTTGTGTAAGGTAGTTCATGCATTTCCTTCTTCTGTTTTGTTACCATACCCTATGCTTGGCACTCAGTACACCAAGAAAACAAGGAGGCATTGCCTGTCCCGAAGTTGCTTAGAGTCTAGTGGGGGAGATAACGCACATGTGCATCCATAGCACAGCGATGTGTACATAATAACAAAGATCTGAAAACCCCAGTCAGGTTTCTATGTTTTGTCCTCTTTCACACCCTTCCAAGAGTTCTATCTAATGTAACTATGAATGGTCACTGTGTCTTTATTTTTGGCCCAGACTCTTCTCAATGCTTCAGCCTCACGTATCCAACTACCTACTGATTATTCTACTTGGATATACGTCAGCCGTTTTAAATTTGGCCTGAGTTGAACTCATTCCCTTTCCCTCCCACATTCATTGCATTTTCATTTGCTTTCTTGAAATCTCCTGGTTAAGTCAGTTCAGGTTGCTATAGAAAAAAATTTTAGGTCTGGCGTGGTGTCTTGTGCCTGTAATCCCAGAATGTTGGGAAGCCTAGGTGGGCAGATTGCTTGAGCCTCAGGAGTTTCAGACCAGCCAGGGCGATTATGAGGAAACTCTGTCTCTGCAAAAAAAATACCAATACTAGTTGGGCATTGTGGCGGTGTGCCTGTAGTCCCAGTAGTCTGGAGGCTGAGGCTGAAGATCACTTGAGTCAAGCGAGGTCGAGGATGCAGCAGACAGTGGTCGTGCCATTGCACAGAAGCCAGGGTGGTACAGGGAGACCCTGTCTCAAAAAAAAAAAAAAAAGAAAGAAAAAGAAAAAAAGAATCCTATAGACTAGGTGGCTTAAACAACAAACTGATTTCTCACAGTTCTGGAGGCTAGAAGTCTGAGATCAGGAGGCCAGAAGAGAGCAAAAAAGCAAGCTCTCTGTCTCTGTGTTTTTTGTGTGTGTGTGTGTGTGTGTGTGTGTGTGTATGTATGTGTGTTTGAGACGGAGTCTGGCTCTATCACCCAGGCTGGAGTGCAGTGGCGCGATCTCGGCTCACTGCAAGCTCCGCCTCCCAGGTTCACACCATTCTCCTGCCTCAGCCTCCCAAGTAGCTGGGACTACAGGTGCCCGCTACTGCGCTCGGGTAATTTTTTTGTATTTTTAGTAGAGACGGGGTTTCACTGTGTTAGCCAGGATGGTCTCGATCTCCTGACCTTGTGATCTGCCCACCTCGGGGCTCCTGTGTCATCCAGGATGGAGTGCAGTGGGTTCCATGTTGGCTCACTGCAACTTATGCCTCCTGGGTTCAAGCCATTCTCATGTCTCAGCCTCCAGAGTAGCTGGGATTACAGGCGTGTGCCACCATGCCTGGCTAATTTTTTTTTTTATTTTTGGTAGAGATGAAGTTTTATCATGTTGGCCAGGCTCGTCTTGAACTCCTGGGCTCAAGTGCTGGGATTACAGGCGTGAGCCACCTCTCCAGGCCCAAGCTCCCTTTTTGTAAGGGCACTCACTCCATTTATGGGAGATCTACCCTCACGACCTGATTATGTCCCAAAGGTCCTCCTACCTCTTAATACAGGGGGATTTCAACATATGAGTTTTGTGGGGATGGAAACATTCAGGCTATAGCACTTCTCTTTCCATTTCTATTTCAATTAATGGCACTGCCTTTTGCACAGATTGGGAGCCTGAGACTCCTATTTGACTCTTCTCTATTTCTCACATCTAATTTATGATGTAGTCTAGTACATTCTGCCTCTGGAATTCCTCTGAAACCCTCCTTCTTCCCTCTAGTACCACTGTCACTGTCTTTGTTCAGGTTTTCATCTTCATTTTCTCTCAGTTGGATTATGGCAGTAGACACCTAAAGAATCTTTCTATCTTAATTTATCTTCTTTTAATACAGTGTCCTACATAGGTGCCTGGGATTGTCACACGCTGTGCCTTGACTGGATTAAACTCATAATTACTCACCCATGCCTCTTTCTTTCCTGCCTCCTGTACCCGATGTTCTTTCTGCCTGAGCCTCTGTAATCTGGACATGACAAAAGCCTTCCATGTCCATACCTCTCTCAAGGGACTGCCTTTCCCACCTTCCCTACTGCAGTGGGCGGCACAGCTCCATGTCCCATAGTCTCCATTCCTTCTCCTCTACCTCCAGAAACAACTAACTGGACTATGTGGGGGCATCTGAGCCATGAGGAGGCATTACATAGGCATCAAAGATGAGCTGGGCCAATCAACTTTCTTTTCTCTTGGGGCTCTCCATGGAGACATCTCATTCTGAGAGAACAATGATTCATGGCACAGTGACTTAGTCAGTGAATGCCTCAGGTACGAGGTGGAGGTGGACCCTTCAGGAATCGTAGCCATCCAAAGTTATGAGGAGGTACAAACATGAAGGAGCAGCCATGAGGTAGACAAAAGATAGTCCAAATACAGGGTCAGAAATCCACTTGACAGTGAGGAGGGATGGTTAAACAACTGAAGAGAAGCTGAGTCACGTGTAGGCTGGAGTTAGACAGTGAGCCCCTGTCCTTCAGCTTCAGCTGCCAGATGCATTCCTTGAGGCTGAGTGATTTGGCTTTTCCTGGGTTCCCTTGTGTGTGCATCCTTGTATTAATCCCTTACTCTACCCTCCTACCTTAAAATTAATTCAGTGAGACTGTTCTTCACAGCTAAAAAAACCTAAGTAAAATGTTTCTTCTGGGCCAGGAGTTCAAGACCAGCCTTGGCACTATGTTTGGTTCTACGTTTAGTGAAACTCCGTCTCTGCAACACACACTGTGGCCTGCCATGGGGGAGGGCAGGGGAGGGAGAGCATCAGGCCAAATAGCGAATGCATGTGGGGCTTAATACCCTGGTGACGGGTTGATAGGTGCAGTACACCACCATGGCACACATTTACCTGTGTAACCTGCATATGTATCCCAGAACTTAAAATTTAATTTAATTCTTAAAAATGCAAATAAAAAAGAAATTAGCTGAGCGTGTTAGTGTGCACCTGTGGTCCCAGCTACTTGGGAGGCTGAGGCAGGAGTATTGAGTAAGCCCAGGAGTTTGAGGCTGCAGTGAGTAGTGATTGCACCACTGGGCAACAGAGCAAGACCCTGTCTTTAACAAAATAAAAATTAAAAAGTAAAAAACAAAATGATTTTCCCCACCATCCCCCCTTCACCTCAGCTAAAATGTCACCTCCTCCAGAAATTCCTTATTATTTGGTTGTACCACCGTTTGCTGCTTACCACTGTCTTGAGTTATAATTATGTATGGTCTTCTCTCTAGGTAGGGAACAACTTGAGACTAAAGACGTCGTGACTCACATGAGTTTGTATAAATGAAGAAAATGCAATGGGACATAAGTAGGGTGTGGGGAGAGCCTTCATGGGGAGATCATACTTGACCTGAGTCTTCCCAAAAGCAATCCCTGTGTCTTACAATACAGCTGTCACCACAGTTGGCTTGATAAAATGTGCAGTAATAAATGTTAGGTTCACCTAGACTAATCTTCCCTTCCTATACATGAAGTACTTGGAGGAAAGAGAAAGAAGTAAAGTGAATTTCCAGAGTCACACATTCTGACATACGGAGTGCTAGACCAAAAATCAGTCACTTCCCATAATGTGGATGTGCACACTCACAGAAATAACAAGCCTATGCATAGAGTGATCTCATTTTCAAGTAAAAGAATTTTTGAGATACAAACATCAGCAATGACAACCACACCCCATTCCCTAGATCTTGCATGTACCCAGATTTATTATAAATATTTTATTATAAACTCTAATCAGAGCCCAGTCCCTCAGTTTAATTGTCATAGATTTCAAGATTTTGCTTCTGCTTACCTTCCCAGGCTTTCTTCCTCTTCTGTCTTCTTATGGACTGGAGAAGTCCTTGTCCTTCTAGCAGGCAGGCACACCGCTTTGGGTTTCTGTTTGTTTTTGTGTTTTTCAGACAGGGTCTCACTCTGTCACCCAGGCTGGAGTGCAGTGGTGCCATCACAGGCCACTGTAGCCTTGACTTCCTGGGCTTAAGCGATTCTTCCATCTCAACCTCTCCAGTAACTGGGAGTACCAGCACATGCCACTAGGCCAACCTAATATTTTCTTTTTACTTTTTTTTTTTCTTTTTGGTAGGGATGGGGGTCTCCCTATCTTTCCTAGGCTGGTCTTGAACTCCTAGGCTCAAGCAATTGGCCCGCCTCGGCCTCCCAAAGTGCTGGGATTGCAGGCATGAGTCACCTCGCCCCATGGGTTTCTCTGTCTTTTTCAAACAATTCCCTTCCTACTGCCTGACACGGATTTTCTCTCTCTGGGAGTCTAGGTTAGGTATCTCTCAAGCTTTCTCTGATCAAAGCAGACGCAATCCCTTCCGTTGGTACCACAGTAGCACTTTTCTCTTAGGATTTTTTTTTTTTTTTGAGTTAGTCACATCGTGTCTCATATAATAGTTATTTTTGCACTTCTGTTACTGCATCTATTAGATTGTGCACTTCTGGTGGTAGGCATTTTATGCAACCATCTGGACTACAGTTCCTTGGACTCAGTAAATATTTATTGAATACATGATCTCATGGGGTCATTTGTTTCTTTCAACATCTTGTTTCCACTACTCTCTATAAAATTCATAGGTTCTCTAGTAATGAGCACTTCCCTTTTATCTTATAAATACCTTTAAGTGACTATCTGCCACTTGCAAAAATATCTAAGGAGGGGAATTAAGTGATTTTGACTTCGGATAAATTGATGGAAAATGTTTTCACCACAAAGATTAAATCAATACAATCACTTTTAATACAAACTACTGTTTTGGATGTTTGTGGGCAGTGCAGAGCAATGTAATATATTAATTCAGCCTTCATGGAAGCTAAGTACTTAGTGGAGGAACTAATTCAAATAAAGTCAGAAAACATGAAAATGTGGAAGGAACAGTGATCGCTAAAATGACTTCCATGAATTCCATAATAAATGTTGCTGAATGTCTGAGTTATTTTGATTTACCTAAAATAATGGTTAAGAATTGAGCTCTCCTACAGTGGTCAAGGCTAGAATTCAAGAACTGCCACTCACACTTGCTTGGCTGGATTATTCTATTAAGAGTTAAAGCATATGGAACCATTAGCACAGAGCCTGGCATAGTGTAGGCACTCATTACATTTTCTATGCTATTACTTTTAGATTGCAAACTCACATAGCTATTTTAAGAGTATTATATGCCAATGCCACTTGTAGAAAATTTGTAAAACTTAGTTTTATTTCTGGTGCAATTACTCTTTTTAAAGTTATAAATTATATGTAATTACTAGTATCAACTAGAGGAGATCAAGTACTGTTCTTCAGGGTCTAAATTAATCGTATGAGTAGTTATTCTCTAAGCAGATATTGCATCATACATGTCCAACAGCCTCTTAAGGTATTCAGAATTAATAAAGCAGGGAAGACATTAATCAAGGATAGTATCTAGCGGATTTGCATAAATTAATTAACGTCCACAGCTACAACAAGCTGCAGCATAGCAGCACCTGGGAAAACCTTTACTCTCAATGAAATAAGGTAGTGAGCCTGCAGGGCAGAGAGAGATTCTATCTCCAAATACACGCCAAGGTCACCATTTACATAACACAAGTGACAACACCCAGCCAAATCACAGTAATGCATGGGTCTGTAGGAGGGGTACATTCAGGAGAATATGGTGAATATAAAGCTGTTTAGTGAAGGCCTTAATGGCTTTTCAGGTGTTTATATTTTAGCATTGCATTGAGATTTCTGTTTCTTTGCACTACATTACTGAAAATAAATATTAAAATTTATTAGTTTTATTATTTGCAAATTCAGCAAGTTCCTTTTGTGAATTGAGGCTTGAGAATAGGAATGAGGCCAAGAGTGGAGAGAATAGAGGGATCAGTTCTTTTCTTTATATAGAATTTAAGAAAACTGGCTCGGCACAGTGGCTCACGCCTGTAATCCCAGCACTTTGGGAGGCTGAGGCAGGAGGATCACATGGGGTTCAGGAGCTCGAGACCAGTCTGACCAACATGAAGAAACTCCTTCTCTACTAAAAGTACAAAATTAGCCAGGCATGGTGGTGCATGCCTGTAATCCCAGCTACTTGGAAGGCTGAGGTGGGAGAATCCTTTGAACCCGGGAGGCAGAGGTTGCCCTGAGCCAAGATCGCGCCATTGTACTCCGGCCTTGGCAACAAGAGAGAAACTCCGTTTCAAAAAAAAAAAAAAAAAAAAAGAAAACCTTTGTTGCTTCAATTCTTGTGCCAATTTCAAATCCAACCCTGTTCCATTGGCAGACATTTCCTTAATGTTAGCTTTACTAACTCGTTTATGCATTCATTGACTCAATAAACATGTTTGAGAACCTAATAACCAATTGTTACTGTCTTTGATAGTGGGAATGCAAAACTCAGGATCCTCAACTTCAAAGTGCCTGGAGTCTGAAATCTGGTGCTTCCTGCAAACAAATAATCACAGATTGACGGCTCATGTCCTAAAACGGTGATGCTTGGATATGTGCTACTGGTCCTTCCTGAAGAGAGAACTTGAGAAGTTTTCAGAGAGAAAACAATATTCAGGACCAATATATGTGCTTGACTGGGAGAGGTGAGAAGAGAGACTATTTCAGAGAATGGGACCACCATGTTAATTACTCTTCATAGTTCCCAGAGTTACTCTCTTCTTGCATTAGCTGTGCTGAGCTTCCTGCAGTTGTTGATGTTAGTTAATTTTATGCAGTCTGTGTTGGTGAGCCATAAGGAAGGACAAGGAGAAGTACAGAAAGGAGAGTGTTGCTCCTTCTATAGTCTTGAATACTCCAGTGCCCATTTGATATTGGCAGATATTTGAACACTGGCTCATTTAACATGCTTCTGTCATCTCTAGGAGGCATGTGCTTCTTTATAGCTTGGGGGTAACTGGGAGAATATCATAACAGTTCCTACTTCTCCAGCCTGCAAATGGAGCCTTTGGGAAAGAAACATCCCAAGACATGCCTTGGCTAGTGGACGGTCTTCTTTGTCCATCTGGGATCCAACACCAACTGGGTTCCTTGATGTCTATAAACGGTGGACCTCCTTGGAGCAACATGTGAATAGCCCCGATGGATTGTTTATTTGGCACAATGACGAGAACTTAATAGTGTAAAGAACAAGATTGTATTTACAATTTTAATACCCCTACAAAGCTTCTTCTTAAGAACTTGGTTTAGTTATACAATAATAAAATATAATTTATTCAAACTTCTGAAAAGATCACAATTGGGTCACTGTATATTTTTCTCTGTTTTAATACAAAAAGTGTTAAAGCTTTATGAGGGTCTCTGTTTATGAACAAAGATGGGATGTGGGAATGCTGTGGGGATACTTTCTTTTCTGGCTAGTGAGATGTTATTATTTTAAACATTAAATCTTAAAACGTGTGGGATCTGGTGTGTTTCCTGCCTGAGACAATGCTTATTAATTGCCCTCTGTCTTTTTTATGGTAAAAGTTTTTAATTTGTACTGGTAAATGATGAAATGGCATATGGTCCATCTATTTCTGGAATACCATCCATGCATTCTGGTTACCCTTTAGTTCTATCATCCTTCTCCAAAGGATTTCCACATGTATTGGAATACGTGTTTTAACCTGGAGTATGTTTTAAGAATAGCACTTTGTATTCAGTGGATAGTATGCAGCAATGTCATTTAAATACCGAAATGTTGGCATTGTTTGGGTATACTGTAAATTTCTAAAATAACAATTTGATATTTATAGGGCTGAATGTCAGAGGGGAGTCGTGATTTCCTTCAGAGGATCAGACAGGTCTTAGCAAACCAGGAAACATACATGATTGAATGGAATTTCTGAAGTCAAACTTGTCTGCCATTAGAATCCACTTTTCAGTGTAGGTGGAACACCTGTAGCAGAAGTTTAAAAAAGAAGTGTATTTGTGTGAGCCTCAATCCTATCTCTCCTATTGGAGTCAAGGCATAGCATTTGGTGAGAAGGCAGAGTGCCATATTGGAAAAAACTTAGGCTTTGCCATCACATAAATTTTGATTCACTTAAAGAAAAATCCCTGAGCAGACAAAGCCAGCTGGGCCTCCTAAGTAGCAGTCACCTGATTAGATTTGCAAACATAAGCAAAACTTGAACTAATTCTTATAAATACCTATATCAAAGAAAAACAGAACGTAAGCTAAACCAATCACAAACAGCCAACAAACTTGTAATTATATAACTAGGGACTCTCCAGTGGGATAGATCAAAGAAGGCAACTGTATAACCATAGACTGTCAAATAAGTACTTTGAATGACTTCCACATTCTCTCTGTAAAAGCCTGTTTCTTACATTACTTCAATGGAGCCCCAGAACCACTTTTGGTTCGGAGCTACCTGATTCATGAATTGTTTGTGCACATAAACTTTACAATTTTACTGTCCCTCAGTTTACCTTTTCAACAGTTCAAATTCTGGTCACACCATTTACTACCTTATGAATTCAGGCCACTTAGTTTACTCGGACTTTGGTTTCCTTAAGAATACCTATCTCATGATTGTTGGGAAAATAAGTAAGTTAATACACGTGAAATCTTTAGGACAGTAGCTGACAAAATGAGTGCTAGTTAAATCATTACTATTGCTATTATTAGTGGTAATATCTTTAAAAATAAATTCTCATAGCTTTTTGAGATTATCAAATGCGAATAACCCAACCCATGCCAAAGCGTTCAGCACAAACCCCAGGTGATAGAAGACTTGGGTTGAAGAAGAGTGTGGGTCAAGTTTTCAATGAATCAGAGGAACCTTGAGGTTAGTAGATGATACAACAGGTAGGAGCAGAGGGTTCTTAAATAAAATGGATGAATTACATAAAGTTTTTAAAATACTTAGATAATATAATAATGAATTCACAATACAAAGTGGGGAAAATTCCGGCCTCATTTTCTCATCCTAGGGTTCAATTAGGGTGAGAAAAGAACATCTGAGTAGGCAGCAAGGCAGTGTCCATAGAGTTTCAGTAAAGGCAAAAGATGGATCTTGCTTAGAGAAAGTTTGGGCAATATAGAGACTTTTTTTTTTTTTTTTTTTGAGACTGAGTCTCACTCTATTGCCGAGGCTGGAGTGCAATGGCACAATCTCGGCTCACTGCAACCTCTGCCTCCTGGGTTCAAACGATTCTCCTGCCTCAGCCTCTCGAGCAGCTGGGATTACAGGTGCTCACCACCATGCTAGACGGGATTTCACCATGTTGGCCAGGCTGGTCTTGAACTCCCAACCTTGTGATCCGCCCACCTCGGCCTCCCACAGTGCTGGGATTACAGGCGTGAGCTACTGCACCTGGCCATAGAGACTATTTAATATCATTGAAAGAAATTCTAAAATGTATAGTGCAAGGGGAGGTGTTTGTTGGGATTTTTCAGGAGAGAAGAAACACTGCCATCAGTGAAACTCTATCCTAGGGCTTACGTCTCCATGTGACCAAGGCTGTGAGGCATAGTCAGTGCAGCCAGCGCAAGATTTTCAAAGAATTGCTGCTGGCTTGTCTGCTGGTAGATGGCAGTTGCTAGCTTTGTCTTTAGGCACTCCCCTGGCTTTCCAAAGGCCCTGCTTACATTTCTTCTAGAAAATATCTACAATCTTCCACATCTGCCTCTGTCTTAACTTCCTCTTGGTTTTCCCCACTTTGATTCAAAGAGGCTCTGGCTCCATATGTAGACTTCTACCTGGATTTGAGTTCTCCATAGTTTTGACCATGTTTTAGAGAACATAGGGACTGTTGTTGAGAAATTATTCTGACACATGTTAATGACACAAAGACAGATTTCATTCGAGCTACTGCAGAATGGGAGAGGGACTTCACTATGGATCTGAGTTCAATTCCAAATACAACAGAGAAAGGTGAGGATTTACAGCTAATGGGCAGAGTGAGCATCAGTGGATACAGAATTACTAAGAGGATCTTGATTAGATATTAAGGGTTGGGGGATGGGGATGAGGAGCTTGAGGCTATATTGAAAGTGGGTGGGGGATTCTGATTAAAATTGGCTAAAGAGGGAGTCTTTGTACAAGTATGCTTGGCTTTCTCTGTTTTGGCATCTTACCTTTGTGCTGGCAGAGAACCTCCTGCCCCACCTCTTTATTTTATCCTCCAGCCTTCATTCCTGAACTTCAGATTCTTAAAATCCACAACAGGATCATTCTCTACTTTCTGTCTGAAGTCATGCAGTTGAAGCAGGTGATGGTATCAGGATTCAGATAATTTACGTTTGAGTTCCAGCAGGAGCTCTTAACACGGGCTGCCCATCAGACACACCTGGGGTCGTTTAAAACAAGCAACCACAAATATAAAACAAGAGTCCTCTCTATCTGGCCTCACCTCAGGTCAATTATATCTGTACCTCTGGGGTTGAATCCAGGCATTCGTTTTTTTTCTGTTTGTGTTTTTGTTTTGTTTTGTTTTGTTTGTAAAACTTCTCTAGTGATTATGATGAGCAGCCTGCTTTGAGGAGCAAAGACACATAAGACCCCTTGCTCAGCACCTAATGGGTATCTCAGTTTGCTGTCATACTGGGACCACGAGCAGTAAATAGGAGAACAGGATTGGTGATTATTGTGAGGCAGGTGCTATTTTTCTCAGAACAGTTAAGAGATGTACATAAGATGATAGAAGTAGTGAGGGAGCTGAGAGCCATCTCTTTCTGATATCCAAATCGCTGCCAACTCTATCCTTGAAAGAGCCACAGAGATACTACTGATACTACTGAAGGTAGGAAGCATTAAGTCTCTTATTTTTTGAATATTGTTCCATCCTAAATGTTTATTCTTTGTTACAGATTTCACTTCCTTTCTTCTAGATATGTTGTCTTGCATTAGGGCCCACAGATGTATTATGAATGGCTTAACAACTTTATTTTTCCAACTTTTCAGATTGCCTTTTGTATAGAAAAGCGATACAGATTTGATTTTAGTTTCCTATTTCCTAAATGACCTTATCAGGCAATCTGCTTTCCAGATTTGCTTTTATTTTTCTCCTGTTTTTCTAAATGTGCTTATCAAGCAATAAACTTTTTGCCTCCCATATGCACTGAACTTTATTAGAAAATAAAATATTAAAACTAAAGAGCAGAAAGTGCAGATTACCAAAAGTTTAAGGTAGTTTTAAAATATGCTTGTTTCCCATGTAAATGAATGGAGGGTTAGTATATTCAGTACAAACTATATTTAGAATATTAATGCACAGAGTTTATAACATGCTGTGTATGACACATAAAGTAATTATGCAGTGGGTACTGAACAATCACATTCCGATGTATGTTATTGACATCTTTTTCTTGTTAAAAAGTGCAAAGTGGAAGGAGAATATCAAACAAAATAGTTACTATTTTATGGTAAAAGATTGAAATGTAAAGACAAATGGTAATGAAATAAGCCTGTGATTAAAGCTAGTGATGAAAGTAAACACTATATCCAAAGGTTTTACTATTTTGGTGAACTGGATATATTTTCTTAGTGATTTCTGATGATTATGTGTGAGAAAATTCTATCTATTAGCCAACATATAAATAGAGCCAACTTGTTTGATTCATTGTTTAGCTGGATCTTGAATACATTTAGAAAGGCCTTTTATTTAACTGATTTGATGAATCTGATGATCTATTTTCCTAAAAAAAGATTTCAGAGGGGACAACAAAATATAATCACTAAATCTTAAGAGCAAAAGTAAACAGATTTAATACTTTACCAGAGGAAAAAAATGTTGTTAAATATTTCATATAACTGATTGATCTAGGATTTCACTTCAAATAAATCCTATCTCCTAGATAGTCATATGAAATTATCTGATATTTCAAAACAACTTAATTCATTTAGGATTTAAAGGAAGCTAAATTTATTCAATCATGGGAATAAAGGAATCTCATCTAGACATTTAGTCTATTCAATTTTTTGAAGTTACCAATCAAAAATATATGTTTAAGAAGCTATTCTTTGTAATTTTGTAGTGTGTGGTTCATATTACATTTTGACACAGTGCATGTTTGTTTTTTCATTTTAAATACGCATGTCCCCTAGCAAGCTCTTGGTTCCAATAGGGTGGAGAGCATGTTCTGTCTTTATAACCCTAGTTTTTATAATGGTGCTTAGAAGAGCAATAAATGAAGCTTAGAAGATCAGTGGTGCTTAGAATCTGCTGAATAAATGATTTTTGAATTTTTGTTTTTTATTTCTTTTCTGTTTTAAAATATTGCCAGGGAAAGAGGTATCCTAGTTTCTATTGGTAACCAATTGTAGATTTTTTCTTATATTTAATTAACTATTCATTCTGAATTGGAGAAAAAGATTTGACAGATACATATTTTTAACAAGATGTTGCATATATGGCAGTAGTACAAATGTAATTTCCGGTAAGGGTGAAATTATAGCCATATGTGTGCCTAATCAACTTAAATCCTGCCTGTGAAAAGTGAATCATGTACTCTTATTGTTATTTCACATGTATATATTAATATATCATTATCTGTCTCTTGAAGTAATTCAGATTTTATGATGAATCAAATGGGAAGTGGGATGAAATTTATCCTTGCTTAGTAATCTTAACCACATAGGAAGTTCAAGCAATGGTTATTTAGTGTGCAAGGGGAAAAGTTAAAAATACTCAAAGTACTTTATAAAATAGTTATTATAATAATACTAATTATAAATCACTCATACCTATGTATGGAAAGAGCATAAATAAAGTTAGATTGGCTTTCTATTAACACCATCATATTAACTCAGTATGAGTTTACGTATATGATTGAGGATAGTTTTAAAAAGTCACTATGTAAATGTCATATACCAGACATACTCTTTGATCAATTACTAAGAGTAATGAGGTGTGAGTATGATAAACTTTTATAATAATACTTATTTTTATGACAAAAGATCTTTTCAGATCTATTGTAAAACTATGGTGACTATGTTAATAATATGTTTATATTCTTGAAAAATGCCAAGAGAGTGAATGTGAAGTGTTCTCACCACAAAAATGATGACTGTAAGTTAAAGCATATGTTAATTAGCTAGATTTAGTAATTTTACAAACATATTGTACACTGTAAATATATACAGATTTATCTGCCAATTTACAAAAAGAAAATAGGTCAATTGAAAAATGGTGGCCGGGCGTGGTGGCTAAGGCCGGGTGCAGTGGCTTGCGCCTGTAATCCCAGCACTTTGGGAGGCCAAGGAGGGCTGATCACTAGATCAGGAGATCGAGACCATCCTGGATAACATGGTGAAACCCCATCTCTACTAAAAATACAAAAAAATTAGCCGGGTGTGGTGGTGGGCACCTGTAGTCCCAGCTACTCAGGAGGCTGAGGCAGGAGAATGGCATGAACCCAGGAGGCGGAGCTTGCAGTGAGCCAAGATTGTGCCACTGCACTCCAGCCTGGGCAACAGAGTGAGACTCTGTCTCAGAAAAGAAAAATGCTTATTGTTAGGCAAAAAGATGCCTGAGGGCATAACTTATAATTACATATCCTTAGTGACTGAGAAGTAACTGGTGCATAGTAAGTCCTCTGACACTGGCTGAAATTGTTGAACCAAATTTAAATAATTGGATCTATAGTCATGTGTTAATTATTTGTTCAGAGATGGAGTCTCACTCTGTTGTCTAGGCTGGAGTGCAGTGGCATGATCTCAGCTCACTGGAACCTCTGGCTTCTGGGTTCAAGCAATTCTCCTGCCTCAGCCTCCCGAGTAGCTAGGATTGCTGGTGTGCACCACCACGGCCAGCTAACTTTTGTATTTTTAGTAGAGACAGGATTTTGCCATGTTGGCCAGGCTGGTCTCAAACTCCTGACTTCAAGTGATCTGCCCGCCTTGGCCTCCCAAAGTGCTGGGATTACAGGCTTAGGCCACTGCACTGGGCTGTCATGGGTAGTTTAATTTCTGAAACTTTGTTACACATAATAGGACTGCATTTATAATCTTAATTTTTTATGGCTAAGAAAATATTAGGAAGAAAGCAAACTGCAACAATGTTTTATATGTATTTAGTTTATTTCAGTGGGAATACTGATCATCATTGTAGGATCATAATTGAATAATTTATCCTCTTAAACATTCCCGTTTGAGAGAATACTGGTTCATTCATTCAGTCAGTCAGTCATACATTTTTTGATTTAATGGGCACTTATTGAGTAGGTACTTCTTTGAGGAAACTACTGTAGTGGAACAAAATACTAAACTGGAACAATGAACTGGAAAATACAACAGATCCAAATATTTTCCTCTGGTCAAAGAGAACTTTATTTCTTTTTAGAAGACCATGCTGCCTATAGGCATATTGGACACAAATAATTCTTGTTTACAATGTAAATGATATGCTTTTTGAAAAGAATTTAAAGATTCTTGATATTACAAATTGTGACTTTTTAAATCAAAAAGTCAATATTTTGGTAGGTAAAGCTTTATTTTCGTAATAAGAAATGACTTTAAAAACATTTATTTCACTATAATACTTGAAATATAGCGATAATTCATGATGTTGCTATTTTTTTGGTTAGCATGAATATACACATTTATGCTGGTTCTCATTTTGGATGAGTGATTCTAATAGTATTATATATTCCGTATTACTTTAAAAGCATTTTGTCAGCATATTATAACATACAATGTATTTTTCTAAGTTATGCTTTTAGTTTAATAGCATGACATGTTTTAAACATATTTTAAACTATAATTGGTAGAGGCAGTTTAAAGTATATACGCTTTAGTATAAATATAGTCATACAGCAAGTATATTAACTTGGGAAAAACATACAGAAACACAAGAAGCTATCATTATTTTCATGAAGCCATAATTTTGTTATTTTTTATTTTTATAAATATAGAAGGAAAAAAAGCCTGAATGGTTTGACAATCATGTGGTGATATAATGTACGTAGTAATGTTACACGGTGTAATAGTTCTTGTTGCTTGATGGTTCTTCTTTACTTAGACATAAATTCCAATATAAATCAGTTTGCTTGGGACGGTTCTGGTTGATACTTGTTGTACCTTCTAAATTGTTAAGAGCATCTACTTGTATTGTAAAAAGTGACCTGCTTTGGATGATTAAATATGTGGTCACTGCCATCACAGAGCATTTTGTAAGAAGGATTGTTTGTGAATGAACTAGTTGTGAAAGTTGACAGCTCTTCCCTAGACTCCTAGGAAGCCTGACGTGACTGGTTACTATGGTAACAGAGTACTATGTGAATACACATTTCACAGTCTCATAGAATCATACATGTCCAAATCTCCCGTTCAGTCTTTCTTGTAAACGGTGATGTGGCTTCCACTTGGTTACTCTCTGTGACCAAATAGAAACTACAACCTCCCTCTGCTTCTCATCTGTATTTTTCAATGCTCAGGAAAGAGGGTGCAGCTGGAGAAACCATATAAAAAAACAATGCAACTAATTGTTTCCAGTCAAGAAACTCCACCAGGCCTCATCTTCCTTCTTCCTACTTCCTTCTACATCAGTTCCCGAGAGCTTGGGGTTTTGACTTTTTTGTTGAAGCCTCTGCCAGGTCCATCTCCATGGAGTGAGCAAAACCAGAATCACCCTCAGGAGGCACTTTGGAAACACAACATTCACATTTCTGTATTACCATGTCGAGTGGTTGTCATGAACTTGTAGTGATTGGATATTAAAGTAACTAGACTTTCTGCATTGCTCAGAGATGTCTTTAGTCCTTAAAGCCCTTCAAATATCCTTCAAACCAGTCCCATAATGAAAATCCTGTATATAATTTTCAGGTTTTGGAAAGTAAGTCTACCATATATTAAAAATTATTTTCCCATGGTTTTATTATACCGTAAACTTTTTGAAAATGCAACTACCATGTCCATGGAGAGAAGACGCTACTTTGTTGCATTCTATATTTTACGAGCATTGGGCGCTGTTGTAACTACTCATAATATGATGGCTACACTGGTTTTGGTATTTGAATAACTGATATGACACATTGCATCCTGTCTTCTCATTATCTTCTTCGCCTAAGCATTTACCTTCTGAACTACTACTATTTTATTATAAACAATTTTTAAAAACTACAAAATCCTTTTACAGTTTATACTGTAATGAGGACTTTTATCTGATGAAAAAATATTGAGTAGGTAGGTTACATTATCTAAGAATATCCTTTCTGATATAAAAATGAAGAGTTGCGTCTCAAAGGATTCAGTGCCATTGCGTCATCACTGCCTGTGGAACCCAGACATTGCACTACCCATGGCCCTAAAGTCTAGACCTCTGGCATCAGAAAGGGTAGGGCACCGCCAGCTGGGACTCACTATGCCTATGGAGGAAATTTTGACACCTTTTCTATTTCTGGAAGCCTTTGATTTTCAGATAATTCTTTTGCAAGGAATGAGGTATGTTTACCTGTATCTTAAGATGCATTCATTTTACATTTCCCTGTGGGAGCACACAGAAGAAACTAACATTTCCTTTCATGTGATGACGCTTGAACTATTTGAATATAGCTGGCATTCAGTTTCTTCTCCCAATCCTCCTATGAATGTTTTGAAGGCCCTGGACTCATCTTCAGTCAGGGAGGGAGACTCTTCTCTTTCAGACATAGGACATTATGCCTCTACTATTGCAAGCAAAGACACCACCCCTTATTTATTTCCTGGTTCCGCTAATCCCATAATATTGTTGACTTATACTGTTTTTCAAATCAACCAAGCCCTACACAGTCTATTGTAATTACTGTAGTTGAACTATGCTTCCTTTAAATGTATGATTAATTTTGTGATCCCTGGAACTCCATAGAAACCTAGAGGCATAGATTCTTTATAAACAAATAATGATATAAATAGAGAAAGATACCTCCTTGACCCCTATGCAGTGCCAGTTTTCTGTCCTGTACTATAATCTGATTGGTAAAAAGGTAGTGGTGGAAGTAGTGACAGAATCCAAATCTGATGCAGACTCGTGCTTCAAGAATCATTAAAGTATGTGTTCTTCCAGCTTCTCGCCTGGATGTCGGTTAACTACTGAGGGTACAAAGGCAAGATGGGTCTTTGGGGTAATCAGGCAGAAGCAATTTTAGCTCCTGATGGGAGGTAAAAAAGAAAGAAGCTAAAGAGAAAATGCACACCTTAATAGAATAACTCAAAAAAGTTATGGAGAGTTATGTGAGTAATAAACAACTCATTCGGAAAGTTACTTTGGCTTAGAAAGTACATAAGCAGCCTAATTATGTAGTCATTTCACATCTATCTTATGTGAAATTGGCAGTACCAAACAAACAGCTTCTCTTTTTTTCTTTTCTTGTTCCAGGTCTTTGGAAAATAGTCAGTTTTTTCTCTGATAGATTTAAATTATCTCTTTTGTTGAAATTGATTTGTGTTACCGCTTTTCATTTTTCAGCAGATTTTCTCATTATTCATTTATATCAAAGTGTCAATAGATCCTGAGAACAGGGTACACTTATGTCCTGTGTATATAGTGTGCATTAAAGGGCCTTATTCCCAAGTCAACTTTCTTCCACATTGTGAGTGGCATATGTATACCTATTGCTTGCTATTTTGAGTTTTAAATTATTTAAGCAAGAAAGCCTGAAACTAATTAAACTCCAGTGGCTTATTTATTAATATTAATTTACAACCTGGTAGCTTAATCAGTATCCTGCCTTCTTTTTTTTCTTTAAAGACTTGGCATAATTTTACATAGCCTTGTGATTGCTTTGAAAAGGCTGTAGTGTTCTTCCATCATGAGATGACAATTTTCTTTTCTAGTTTGAAAACTTACTTTAAGTTCTCAAGTCAATGTGCCTATAGTGAACCATTTATTGAAGGGGTGTTCATTGCGAATAGCATGGCCAATTAAATGAAGAATAATTGATTTAGTTGAGCACCTTGCAATACTTCTCTGGTTTAGAATACTGCAGAAACTCAAAGGTTCTTTCTCATGCTGGTGTGTGATTTTGCTTTCTTTAAAACCTGGTGTGCCTAAGTAGATTTACCCTACCAGTGGATGGTTTAATTTGATTTTAATGATATTCTATTTGGCTCTATAAACTGTACTGAAGCCAGCGCTGCCATGCTGTTAAAAATGTAATCTATTCTATAATGGCATTAGGTGATAATGAAAGCAGATATTAGAGACATAACCATTTTCATATTTAATAGAGAAGCAATGTGTTCTAGGTAATGAAGTTAGGACTTAACATGACATTTTCAGCACATGTTAACTCTATGTTTTGGAAGGCTGTTTTTTAGATCTAAGTAAATATAATTCAAAATGCCCCTATACTTGTTTATCTGTTAGATGCTTTCTTGTTTTGTTTTACACATCATAACTGCCAGGATCATTTATTTGGCAGAGCCTCAGAATAAAAACAACTCAAACCAACCAAACAAACAACAACTAAGAACTAATAAAGTCTTTGAAGCTTGAAACTGTAGAAATGAGGTAATTTTTTTTTCCTTGGATAACTACATCCAATCTAGTATTTGAATGGCAAACAACTAAGCAACATTTGTATGCTTTCTTTAGAAGTAAGGTGGAAACATTTTTCATCAGTTTTTCCACCGTTAGTTGGAATATTTGTGATCACTTTAAAGTGTGACAGTAATATGAAACTCCCGAGATGACCAGCAGCATAGCCTTTAGCCCATTTGTGTTCATTTTAAAATATGCTTTTACTGAATAATTAATATGTCTAGACACTTTATTGTGTAAACTAGAAATTTCTCCTATCCACTCCAGTGTAACCAGTGTAGTTTCCTGTGTATACCCTCTATACATTTTCTATCATATATAAGCATACATGTAATAGATTTTTTTTTTTAAAGAGACAAGATCTTGATATGTTGCCCAGGTTGGAGTACAGTGGCTATTCACAGGTATGATCACAGTGCACTATAGCCTAGAATTTCTGGGCTCAAACAATCCTCCTGCCTCAGTCTCTCAAGTAGATGGGACTACAGGTATCTGCCATTGTGCCTGGCCTAAAATTTTATCTTCTAAAAATTATAAAAATGAGGGAATTATACTATGTATACAGTTCTCCAACTGGCTATTTCATAAACAATGTACTGTGCAACCTTTTCTGTATCAGGCGCATATTTTATTTTTTCTAATGGCCTAGGATGACATTGTAGGTATGAACTTCATGCTTAACTTTAGTTTGTTCTTGGTTGTTTTCCAATTTTGAGTTTGAAGTTAGATGCAGTTACATGAAGCAAGTGAACTCTATTCTGGTTTTCCTGCCTCTAAAATGCCTTTTGTCATTAGTTCTGCTATCTTCAGAGATAAACAAATACATTTTGTAGGCAGACAGAATTGCATAAAAGAATTTTTTTTCTTTTTGGCTTATTTTTTTCTCAATGATTTCTTTTATCCCTGGAAATAATACAGTGTAATGCATCAAATATATAGTTGACACATGCTTTCAAACCAAGCCATTGTAGGCGAGACTGACCTGGAAAACAGATCCGAAATCAAAGTGATCACATCAATTAAGCACAGCAATACACCCTCTTACAGTGAAAGACGTTCAGAGCAATTCATGAGTATGAAGGACAAAACATGGTTAGGTTAAGGATTAGGAACAGATGACCAGGTTGGGGAAATAAAGTTAATATCTTATACTCCCCACATGGTATTCTCGTGTTTTTCACACTTCGACCGCCTATAAAATGGCAGCACATAATTTAGGCCATCAGTTCAGTCTTTGGTATGAGAATCAGACTGGGATTTGGGAGACCTTGGTTGCCTTGTTTAGCTACTATCAATGGCAAATAAAGTTGCATGAGCATAACTGTAGCAGAGAATGCAAGACAATGGAATTCAGGAAAAAATTAGGGCCTAATTAGATAGAAAACGAGGAGTGTGTGTGTGTGTGTGTGTGTGCATGTGTGCATGCATGTGCTGAGAAATGAGACTGGTTATGCTGTTATACAGTAAATCATTTTATAGAAGAAGATTAATCTGGGAGTAAATTACAAAGCCAAAGGATTACATGGCTAGGCTAATAAGTTGTGCTTTTTTGTTTTGTTTTGTTTTGTTTGTTTGTTTTTTGGTAACTCAGTTCTGAAGTTGATGAGAACCCAGATTTGTATGTCATAGCAGTAGAAACAGAGAGGGAAGAGTTTGAGAGTATTCAGGTTAAAAGTTGAAAACAGTACATTGTTGGTTTGAAAGATGGTTAAAGAGCTTTAATTTCCTAATTATTTTGATGGATGAGAAGGAGGGAGGGGACTTTTTATCAACTAGTTATGTCCTTTTGAAAAACAAGTTGTTTGATTTTTTTTTTTAAGATCTAAATTTTAAAACATTACATCCTTTTAAAACATTAACTTAAGTTTTTGTTTATTTAAAGAGATATGTTGTTTGTTATGAACAGGATGTTACTATGAAATTTTTTGAAGATTGTATTTCTTTTTCTTTGCCATAAAAAATGAATATGATCATATTGTGGATAATTGTCCTAACCATAATTATAGCTCTGTTTTCTAGGGAAACAATGAAATATATTATTGGAAGAAAATAAGTTTAGAAAATACTCTTTAATCATCCCAGTGCAATTATATTCATTATTTATTTTGCTTTTTAAATCAGTAAATTATTAGCTACTGAAAATTATAATTACTACCAATGAATAGATAAGGCTTTACATATTCAATCATTTAATTAGTGATTAACTACTTTTTTGACTTTACACGTAAATCATTCATTTTTGGAAATTTAAGTCAACCACTAAATATTAATATTCTTTATATAATTTTACATTATTTCACTAAGACTAAAAGTGTACCTAAGACTGGTTGTTGTGAAGTTTTAAAAATGCATATGCTTTTATTTTAAAAGAGATTAATATTATATATTATTAGGATATTATATGAGCAAACATGTTTTCTTCAATTGTTTTTTAACCATGTATGTAGTCAGTCATTACTAAGAGAGAGTGAGTGGGGAGTCGCTGCCCCATCCCTTTATCTCTGCGTACCACTGTTCTGAAGATATTTTGTTGATGACATATATGAGCGAGATATTTGGACAAAGAGTCTGTTTTCTGATCCTCTAGCTAATATGTGTATATATGAAAAAAATAAATAACATTCATATGTGTGCTGTCTTTTGTTCATGCTCAAAGCAGTCTCAATGATTTTTTCACAGGAGTGTTCTCCTGTATATACTTGAGGCCACCATCAGATTTTTAAATCCAGGCTTAGACTAGGGACTATAACCAGGTTTATCTTCTTTTTTGCATCCATGGTATATTGCCTTCTAAACTGTAACCAAATTCTTTATCAGAATCACTTTTAACAAAGTGCTTCAAGCTGTAACCTTCAGTTGATGAACCTTGCTCTTTGAGTGGAGAACTATTTATATTCATGCCCTAGACTATTACCAAGCAGAGAGCTTGAAGGCAGTCCATTGTCCAGATATACTAATAAAATCGACATTCATACCTAGTTTTCCTAATGTATGGGTATATGTCATTATCCATTCATTGTTTGCCTTTCATACACATCAAGCCAAATGTCTGGAACACAAAGATGTCCAATATTTCCTTAATCTCAAGGTGTTCATAATTAAGTGTTGCAGGAGAACACAGGAACAAATTATCGTGCATGTAGAATAAAGCTATTAGGTATAATGTGAAAACATGCTCTAGGGCATAAAGGGAAAAAATGGGGAGAGTGTTTATATTCTTAACTGCTATCATGATTGGAAAACAACAGCTTTTAAACCCAATCGTTTCTTTAGCAATCACTAGATAATAGTTAAAAGAACCATCTCTTTAGCCCTTATTACATGCTAGGCACCTACAAATATTTAATTATCAAATACCTCTTTAAAATTAGCCTTATACCAAAGTATTTTACCTCGATAAATCAGAGCTCATGAGCCTTTTCTCCAAACTCAACAAATCAAAATCTTATAATGTTATGAGGAACTCATGGATTCAATGTTTGTTTCATTGCTCAGCATACATTTTAATGTATTTTGCTTTTCTGAGAAGGTGTCGTACCTTGTTTTCATTTAATTTCTATAGCATATACACTTAGTGCTTAAGCTGTCATTATCTGATCTGCATTTGAGGAGCAAGCTGTGTTAGCACTGTGAGCCATTCTCATTTGCAAGTCAATAATTGTGACAGTGCTTCTAAGTATGTAGACCTGTATTATAAATGTTAGGGGAGGTTTAGTAATGTAATGGGTGAGGCGGTCCCCATTCTTATCCTTTGTGTTACTTATAATTGGCTGACTTTTAACACATTCATGGAGTGTTTTATATGTGGTCCTGCGTTCAGAAATCAAATTCAGATTTTAGCAATTCTTTTATTAGCATTTTCTTTCCTATTAAGAATTTGAATGGGCACATACCAAGTCATTTAACCCTGCCTAAGCATCTTTTATCATTGAAAATATTTGGTAAACTTATCAGACACCTCAATCAATGTTTTTCTGAACAGAAAAAGTGACTTAATATTAATCTTTACAATGAGAAATTTGGAGAAAGCTATGCTTGTATTAGTTGGAGACCTCCTATGCTTCAAAATGTGTTGCTTCAGGTTGCCTTAGTTTGTTGGATAACCAGGCCCGTCTTTGAATTCACTGTATGCTTGTGATTAATGTAATTCACACAACTTCTCTTTTTTTCATCCACAACCCCATGTTTTAATGAGATATGCTTTTCTGTTTTGGTTTATGTTTCTATTGTTTTCTAAGTTGGATTAATGAAAGCTTTTAGTCTGAAGGAAGGGAAATGCCTGTGGAATCCATGCTGAACCTCTGTGGTGCCTACATTTACTTTTTTATTGACTTTATCAGAAAACTGAGTGGACCATGGTAAATTCTTAATTGGTTTTGTTAAAACTACCAGTGAAGAGTGAAACACATGGAGTAGGCTTGAACCTTAATTGAAATCCAACATCAAGTATTTCTTATTATACAGTCTGTCTTTTTTCCTTTTGGAATTTCTTTTGTCTGTTACTATGCTATGATAAGCTCATCTGCGATTTCAGCACTTTGGAAGAGATATTTTACAAAGGAGGGGAGGATACAAGAGGAATGATAAATGGCAAGGAAAACCACTCACTCCTAATGCTTTTTGTCACACTCATGTCCTCTTGTCCCATCAAACATACCTTTTCTGCAATGAATTCAACTCTTGTTATGTGGCATTGTTATTTTACAAGGGAAGACTAGCCAGAGAATTTCTGATGGATGCCAAAGAGATGGAGTGGTACTTTACATTTTGTAGGTGATTGATAGGTTTAGTGTCTTGTATCTAGAAAGTGGACACATAAAGTAGAGCAGCTTATTTGAGACTCTTCTCCCTCCATCCATAGCCAAGGAAATTATAGGAACCATTCTAGTTAGTTGAATGGTTCATAAATATGTGACAGTTTTTTTGTTGGTTGGTTGGCTTTTGTTGTTTGATACTAATGGACCAAGAAAAAAAAAAAGCAAATTTTTATTTTGAATAATGAGGGTGAATGAATAATATGAGTAATATAGTTCTTTTCTGTAACAAATTTCAGATAACTTGATTTAATTGGGAATAACATATTTTCTAGCATAGAAAAAAGAATATTGAGATTCCAGTTCAACATGGTAACATGAACAAATATGTTTATCTCTATACCCCCCTGAATATCTCACTAAGACTAAAATGAAGGGGAAAAAAGGATAGAAACATACATGAATAAAGAGGATTGCAGAGGATATAACAATCAGTTAGAAATGCTATTAATTTATGGATAATATAAATTAGAAGGAGGGGTTTCTAGAGCAGAAGAAGTTGCATACCTAGTGCTTGCAGGGGGAGGTGCCAACAAGCAGGAAGCAAAGTGATGATTCAGAACCTGGGAGAGGACAGCAATTGGCAATGTGAGGAAGTGCAGAAGCCAGGTGTGAAATATGGGGCTAAAACAAGGAAGTTTGTTCAAAGTCTAAGTAGGGTATGTTATAGCTTTGCTATATGTTATAGTTTTGCTAAATTTTATAAATGTTGCTATATGTTATAGCTTTCCCTGCATGAACAGACACTGACTACCGGAGTGCCCTTACTCTAGTCAGAATGAGGTTTATTCTGTGGAGACATTGAACTTAGAGAGGTTCCATACATTGGAACACCATGCACAGCTGAGGGTGGAGTCTCACAATACACAGTGAGATATCCTATCAATTACTTCCGATAGCATTGGCAGACTGGCTTATAACTATCCCCTCACGCATGTCTACACAGATTAGTGAAAGCCAATTTTCTGGAGAAACTGGCTCCAGAGGAAAGAGATGGTGACATTTGAAGAGTTAGGTCACGTTTGAAAATCTGTTCACTTTGCAGTGAAACCCTTTGGTTGACAAGCTGTAGCCCTCATGCATAGTGTTCCTAGGCTTTTTATTTTCTCACTTGTAAATATATATAAGAATCACCAAGTGCTTGGAGTGTGCTCTGACAAGAAATAAGTAGGCCACAAGAAGGGGAAAAACTCACTAAAAAGGAAATTGGAGAAACCAAATTAATAGGTATGGATCAGAAAAAATGACTTAAATAAGCAAGAGAGAATGTTAACTTAGAGAAATAAAAGTTGCATCCACAAAAAAGAATGTGATACTATTACTCTCAGAACTACTGAAGAACAAGAGAGACCTTGTGAGAACTAAAAAATTGGAAGCAGGAGTAAAATAAAGAGTAGAAGCATTTGAACATTAAGAGTGTATCCTAGAAAATAGAACAAGTAGAACATACAGTATCCAACTTATACTGTTTTCAGAAAAAGAGCAGAACAAGTAAAATAAATTCTCAAAGTAATAAAATTAAGTCCCAGGACTGAAGGGAAGGTGCTTCCACATGCTGAGTACATTGCGAAATTAATGAAAAATGGGTAGAAACGTCATCGCAAAATTTCAGAACCCTAGGCATGAAGACCAGATTGCAGAGGCCTCTAGATGAGAAAAATACATATGTTGTATATGAAGGATTAAGAATCCAAGTGACATAGGATATACATGCAGCATGATGGAAACTAGAAGTGAAAGAAAATCGCAAAACAATAGCTGTTTGACAGGTCTAGGGAACAACAAACCCAGATTGGAGCATGAGCACTGAGGGCTTCAGGAATACAAATCAGCTGATATCTTTGATCATATGAAAATCCATACTGAAAGTGATTTTAATGTTGGAGAATTTTGGAGTCTAAGCAAAGGAGAAAAGGACAGGCAACTGTTAAATCCAGGAAAAATATAAAGTTTTACGAGAAGGGAAATATAATAGACTATTTGGCTTATCAGAGAAAATATATACTCATAATAATGCAAATACTGCCTAATACCTTTAAAAAGTGAAATTTTATATTTGTTCCAGAATAATTGACTCTTAGGAGTTATACACTTCCTTGCAGTTATTAAGGAGTAATAAATTACCAACTATATTCTTTTAACTACATTTTAAAGTGATTCCCTTATATATATATTTTTTAAATGTTTAGCTATTTATTAAAGAAAATGCTCAAAGTAAAGGAAAGGGCTTCAATTCATTAGAGATAAACAAATAATATTAGTAAACTATTGGAATCAGAATGTTTTGAGAGGAAACGAATTATCTTGTTGCTGATAGATATTTCAGAATTTTAAATGATATGAAGTATATGGACTAAGTGGTATTGTTTATATAAGAATATTGTGACTTTCACAAATAGTGATAACCATCTGGGAATATTTCTTCTGCAAAGTAGTGTAAATATTGTATATATGAATATATATATATACTATTATGATATTCTTTTGATGATGTGATGGATTCACTTTAGGACTATAGCCACAGAATTATGTAGTATAGCAGTTAATTGATTAGCAGTTTATTAAACTGCAAAAGAAAATTCTGTAACTTTCTTTTCTATTCAACTACTAACGCTTTACAAATAAGAACTGGTATTCAACAAATCTTCACAGCAGAGTAGAGTGATTTTTAAGACAGGTGAAGTATTGTGTTCTTATTGCTAATCCAACTAATTTCTATTTTAACAATAGTGGTTTTTAAAATTGCAATGGTTTTTGCTTTTTTCTCTAATCAGCACCATGCTGGTTATAAAGGAAAAGGTTCACTTTAAATTTTTTTTCTGCAATATGCTTGATTGTTAATTTCCAGGTCAGCATCTAGTCTATCAAAGTTTCATGGGATGATAATTTATGGTTATAATGGACAGTCTATTTAAAACTATGATGAGGTCACTCTGTCTTAAGAAGCTGAAGTACTGTATGCCATTCTCTCACTTAGAATTGCATCACGTTAGTTTGCTAATTTCCCATCTTTAAGGACTGTGTTTTGTTCAAATAAAACTTCAAGCCTTCCCACTGCCTAATTTATTACTAGCAGTTCACATTTCATTAATTGGGTGCCTGATTTATTAGGCAAATCACATTGCTTGCTTTCTTCCCTTCCCTCCCCTCCCCTCCATTTTCCTTCTGCTGCCCTCCTTATCAGGTAAAGGAATGATTTCTCTTCCCCAGGTAGTGTTTTCTTCTGTTATTTCTTGGATTTGAGGCCTCTAATCTTATCTCGTGCTGTAGATAGTGCAGATTTTAAGTTTAACTAAAAAAATACTTCCCTGATTCCAGTGTCAAATATACTATTTTTAAAATTGTAGTTGAATGAATTTAGCACATTTCTAGCAATAACAATAGAATCAGAGATTCAGAGAATTAGGGTTGAAATGGACCTTAGAATGTGTTTACTTTAAATCCATCAAGTTCAAATAAAAAATTATTTTTCTTAAAACAGGAGCGTTTATATTTCTCTCTAGAAAATATCAGTAAATGCACTCATCTAATAAATAAAAGAAGTTGCATCACTAAGGCACTGCCCCCAAATGCTCCATATCTGTGAGCAGATTAGACAGCAAAATACAAGTTGCCCCTGATCCTTTACCAAGAATTCTCAGCCCATTTCAACATCTAGTGAGAGACCAGAATTAGCCGCCTACTGTACGGGCTTTCTGGTGGGGTTACATCTAGAAGTAAAGAACTTCTCAAACTCTCTGCAGTGATGAATCAGTCTTCCTCTTCCTCCCTTCTTCCCCCTCCTCCACCTCCTGCTCTCTTTTTTCTTCCAATCCATTGCAGATTGATTCTCTCATAAAATACAGCTAAATTAATTTATACAATTGTATAAAAAGACACAAAAAATACATGTCCCCAATTTTTATTATTAGATCTAATAGACAAGAAAATGTTGACTTGCTACCAAAATTTCTAAGTTTATTCTTTTTTAAAACTTTTATTTTAAGTTCAGGGGTACATGTGCGGGTTTGTTATGTAAGTAAACTTGTGTCATGGGGTTTGTTGTACAGATTATTTCATCACCCAGGTATTAAGACTAGTACCCATTAGTTATTTTTCCTGATCCCCTCTCTCTCTCTCTTCACCCTCCAATAGGCCACAGTGTGTGTATATGTGTCAATGTTTTCTCATCATTTAACTCCCACTTATAAGTAAGAACATGTGGTATTCAGAAGCAGAAAATCTAAGTTGATTTTTTTCTTTCTTTCTTCTTTTTTTTTTTTTTTTTTTTTTTTTTTTTTTTTTTTTTTTTTTTTTTTTTTTTTTTTTTTTTTTTTGAGATGGAGTTTCGCTCTTGTTGCCCAGGCTGGAGTGCAATGGTGCATTCTCGGCTCACTGCAACCTCTGCCTCTTGGGTTCAAGCGATTCTCCTGCCTCAGCCTCCCCAGTAGCTGGGGTTACAGGTGCCTGCCACCACGCCCAGCTAATTTTTTTTGTATTTTTAGTAGAGACGGGGTTTCACCATGTTGGCCAGGCTGGTGTCGAACTCCTGACCTCAGGTGATCCGCCTGCCTCAGCCTTCCAAAGTGCTGGGATTACAGGCATGAGCCACCGCGCCTGGCCTATTATTTTGTTGTTGTTTTTGTTTTTTGTTTTTTTTTTAATACTTTTAAGTTCTGGGGTACATGTGCAGAACGTGCATGTTTGTTAAATGGGTATACGTGTGCCATGGTAGTTTGCTGCACCCATCAACCCCGACATCTACATTAGGTATTTCTCCTAATGCTATCCCTCCCCTAGCCCCCCACACCCCCTTATTCTTAGGGTCTGGAACAAAGCAGTTCAGTTTGAGTAACATTACTCTGCTACATTTGATGGCCGTGTAATGAGCTTTCCATTTACTTTGTGCTAAGATTGGACACATCTAAAATATTTGGCAATACAAATGATTTCTTTATATTTTCTATCTGTTTTGGAGACCATTGTTAGGCATATTTTTAATGTCAGATTATATATGTTAAATTCATTATGTAATATAAATTTCATAGTAGTCAACTCATCAAAGTTTCTTTATTAATATTTTTGTTATGCTGACCATTATATAGTTAAGAAATTTATGATAGCATCATTGATGACACATTATATGTGGACAAACTTATTAAGTAATAGGAAAAGAATGTGGGGGATGTATGTGTGACATATGTGATATATATCAGTTTTCAGCACTTATCCTACCAATGGCCTCTCATAGAATGGTCTTTCCTACCATTTGTCTTTTCTTCCTTCTCTTTTCTTTCCTGCCATCCAAATTTCCACCTCATTTCTTCATGAGCGTTTCACTGTTTTGTTAGGGTGTGCCTCAATTGCCAGTTTTCACCTGTCTTCCAAGCCCAGATCCCATTTCGTGTGGGGTTAGCAAGTTCCACCTCCTCAACAGGACTATGCCTGTGTGGCTCTTCTTCATGCTGTTTTACTTACATTATAGAATTGTTAATTCAGTATGGAATACCATGATAAATATTTGGGATAAAAAGAGGAGGGCATGGACCCTGCACCCGAGGACTTAGAGGACTTAGAGTTTGGTACTATTAACAGTAAATTGTTAATAGTAGCTGTGATAGTAGTCTTTATAAAGTATGATGAGGACATAAAAGAGGCAGCAGGTAGTTTCCTTTGGGAGTAAGTCAAGAAAAGCTTTATTAAATTATGCCAATTAGTACAACCACTAAGGAGAACAGTTTGGTGGTTCCACAAAAAAACTAAAAATAGAGCTACCATATGCTCCAGCGGTCCCACTGCTGGGTATATATCCAGAGGAAAGTAAACCATTATATTGAAGGAGATATCTGCACAACCATGTTTGTTACAGCCCTGTTCACAATAGCCAAGATTTGGAAGCAATCTAAGTGTCCATCAACAGATGAATGGATAAAGAAAATGTGGTACATATACATAGTGGAGTACTATTCAGCCATAAAAAAGAATGAGATCCTGTCATTTGCAACAACATGGGTAGAATTGGAGATCATTATGTTGAGTGAAATGAGCCAGGCACAGAAAGATAAACATCACATATTCTCACTTATTTGTGGGGTCTAAAAATCAAAACAATTGAACTCAAGGAGATAGAGAATAGAAGAAAGGTTACCAGAGCCTAGGAATGGTAGTTTGCAGGGGGTATGGTAAATGGGTACAAAAAAGATAGAAAGAATGAATAAGACCTAGTATTTGATAGTAAAATGGGGAGACTATAGTCAATAATTTAATTTAAAATAACTAAAGGAGTATAATTGGATTGTTCGTAACACAAAGGATAGATACTTAGAGGGATGGATACCCCATTCTTTATCATGTGATTATTATGTATTGCATGTTTGTATCAAAATATCTCATGTAACCCATATGTATATATTTATTACTTTGTGTATATATATACAAATATAAATATATGTATATATTTATTACTTTGTATATATGTATATATACAAATATAAATAGATGTATATATTTATTAAGCATTGGCAATAATGTGTATATATAAGTATAAATAAATGTCATATATGTTCTGCTTTTGTATATATATTCTACTTTTAAAAATATAAATATCGAATGTATATGTTATTATTACATCGCGAATATAACCATATACGAAATATAAAATAAGATGTATATATATATTTATTACTTTTTGTATATGTGTATATATAAATAAAATTAGATTACATATGTGATATTCTTTTTGCTATTATTTTTTGTATATATGTTACTAATATATATACTAAATGAAGAAATGTCTCTGCGTATTTATTAACTTTGTATATATATGTATATACCAAAAATTTTTGAAATAGATGTATATATGTATTACTGCTGTATGTGTATATATAATACTAAAATTCAGTAAATAGATGTATATATTTATTACTTTGTATATATATGTGTATATATACAAATATAAATAGATGTATATATTTATTACTTTGTATATATGTGTATATATACAAATATAAATATATGTATATATTTATTACTTTGTATATATGTGTATATATACAAATATAAATAGATGTATATATTTATTTTTTATATATATATAAAATCTCTGAGCAGCCTAGACAACAAAATATGTACTAGTATGTACCCACTAAAATGAAAAGCAAAAGTTTTTAAAAAGTGTGACAGTTGAGCTATGTTAAGAGGATTAAGTGTTGGAGGATGTGGCTGTCTCATATGGGGGGTTGAGGTTGCAGTATATTCTAAGGCACATGGAATCTGAAAAAGGCATCGAAATGTGTAAATGTTAAGAGATTTCAGCTTTGGAGCTATGTGTTCAGACACCCACAGTTTATACAGCTTGAGTGGTGGCCCTTTGTTTTATGCTGTTTTTAGGCCCCTCTGGTAGGAATCAAAAGTGTTTTTTACTTTTTAAGACTCAACTGGAGCCAGCGTGAAACCTACCCCTCTAATGTATTTGCCTGGAAAAACGAAAAAAGGAATTCATGCACAGCAATTGAGCTATTAAAGTTTTGTAGGCATTTCTCTATATTTTGGAAAACTTAGGAGTATCTCTGGATGAAAGATGAAAAATTTGCATGCTTAGGAACATGCTAGACATTAGGAAGGGGTTTCAGACCTAATTTATTTGGATTTGTATCATAATAATTTCTAGCTAGTTAGTCCCCACATAACCCCCCACAATAAAGTTAAGAGGGGGTTTTTATACTGGTGTTTGGTTTTTGTAGTTAATAGCTGTTTGTAGGAGCATATTTGTGTATATTTTTAATTTTCATGATTAATTGCAGTATTTTTAAGGTCTACTGTGGCTTTTGTGATGGGTACATGCAATGCATTGCTTTATACTTACAGACAATAAGGATTTAATTTATCCCAACTTGGTTAGGCATTCAGATGGTAGCAATGCGTAGCTTATACTCAGTAAGAGAAGAACACTGGGGATGTGGTGGAGGCAGATGAATGAGACAGTGAGTGAGATGCTGGAAGAGCAGGCAGTGGCCATTCTAAGGTGCTGCAGTTTGATTTTTAGGCTATGGGAGACCTTAAAGAGTTTTAAAGAGTAATGGAGGAAAATCACTTACTGGGTACGTTGATCATTACTGGGGCAATGAGTACACCGAAAGTCCAGACTTCACCACTCTGCAGTGTATGTACGTGACAAACTGACCTTGTACTCCTTAAATCTACAAAAAGAAAAAAAGAGTAATGGAGGATGTGGGTGGGAGTGGAGCATCTTATCTGCGTTGTAGATGTATCCATCTGGTAGTAATATGTACTGACAGGAGATGAAATCAAAGCCCTAGGGACTAATGAGGAGACTCTGGCAGTGTGGATACAGAGGAGGTATGCAGGGCCCTGCCTGCGTGGTTACCACTTTTATTCATTCAACAGATGTTCATTAAGTTCCAACTAGGGACTAGGTACTGGGACTTAATGGAGAGAAACATAGTCGTGGTTTGTGCCTTTAGGGTCCACAGGGAGAATTATCTGACAGCTTCCAGGTCTCTGCTTAGGTGACTAGATGGAACCTAGTGCCCTGAGTGTGCTCAGCACCACAGGGAAAACAGGAGGAGAAAGAGGCTGTGTGTATAGTTGAGGGGTGGCTTTGCAGCAGTTGTAGATGACATTCGGTTTTGGATAAACTGAGCTAAAGTAGTTTGAGAAGCTGTGGGGTTGAGAGGTGTAGGCCAGTGCTTCTTAGACCATAGTGGGCATTGGACTATCTGGGCAATCTTGTTCAGTTGCAAATTCTCATGCAATAGGTCTGGGTGGGGCTTGAGATTCTTTACTTATTACTGCCAGATGAGCTGATGCTGCTGGTCCATGGGTCATACTTTAAGCAGTAGAAGTGTAGTTACGAAGCTGGTTAAGAATATCTACATTCTCTCTCTGGCTCTCTCTCTCTCTCTGGCTGCACACACGCACATGCACACACACACATGTATGCAGTTCAAGCTTTAGAAGAAACTTATAAAAAATTTTTGGGAGTAGAACCGTTTACAGATTGGGGAGTAGCTGCATGTGTGTACATATACAAGCACTTATGATAAAATTGCTTTTGCAGAAGTCCATAATCTCTAGGTCATCTGGAAAATATTTCTTTATGTCAAACATGTACAGAACATATTTTGTTGACTTTGCTTGTGGCTGTCAAAGGGGAATAATGAACTCATATTTACAGATAACCATTTCCAAACCATACTTTATTTTCAAGTGTTGCCTTTTCAACTCTAATCCATAAAATCTGAAAAGTGGTAAAAAAGAGAAAACAAAATGTCCAGCAAACACTTTTTTAAATACTGTGCTTCTGTGAAGGAAATACTGTGTAGTGTCTGTTGCCTGAGGGGAAGAAGATAGCAAATGTCATTTGTGGAATAAATATATATAATTGCATGTCATATTCTGAGCCTGTACTAAAAAGCTGTAGATGTTATTGGTTTTCACTGGTTGATTGCCTCGCTAGACAAAACAGTTGAGAAGGAATCCTCAGCTTCTTGTTCTCTTCATTTTAGAAAAGAAAAAAAAGGGTGAGAATACAGAAACTGGCTTTGCTAAGTTGCAGAGAACAGGGAGGTAGGATTTTTTTCCGGTAGTTTTTGATTTGTTCAACTGTGATCAAGATTTATGTAGTAACTAGGCATTTGACTTACATCTATCTTTTTA
Source organism: Hylobates moloch (assembly GCF_009828535.3). Taxonomy (NCBI): domain Eukaryota; kingdom Metazoa; phylum Chordata; class Mammalia; order Primates; family Hylobatidae; genus Hylobates; species Hylobates moloch. Next base: position 154,170,161 of record NW_026652279.1, read on the forward strand.
ATAAGCATTAGTTACACTTGCGATGACTGGTGATCATTTTATTTGTTCTAAGCATTGTTCAAATAAATTATTAGGAAATTGGAGCAAATACTGCTTTTCCAGTGTGGTTATTTCTCTGATTGTGATACCTTTCTTTACTGTGACTGCTGAGATGATGTGGTCTATGTGACAGTCGAATATACTGTATGAGTAATCCTTTCCACTTCTTGGTTGGGTTTGCAGTTCTATTTCCTTTTACACTTGTTCAGTGACTCTACTTTCATTTAACAGGAAAAGAATCAATTGCATAGGAGAAAATAGAGATGTTTCAGTCTCATTAATAGACCGAAACCTCATTAGGGAGACAATGGTTATGTAATGAAAGGTGCTTAACATCAGAAGACCTGGATTAAAATCCTGGCTCAGCTCCTGGCTAGTTTAGGAAACATCTCACAGTCTCAGTCTCCTTGGCTTGGAATACAGCACAGGCAAAATGCATTTATGATACAGTAATAAGTGTGCCATGTGAAAACATTCTCATGTAGATGGCATTCCTAGTGAAGTACTTCAAATTAAAATTTTATATATATATATATATATATATATGTAATAGACTGAATAAGTGTCTTAGCTAATGGCATGAGATGCAAATGTCTAATAAAATGTTAAACTCATATTTTAAGCCTTCTAAATTTTCAGACTTGAAATTGGTGGCAAAATGAATGGTCAGTGCCTTGACAAAAGAATCAGACACTCTCAGTAGAACTGACTCCTCAGATTCAGGGAAGATAATGCAGAGCTTTGAGGAAATACATAAATATAAAAAAGCAACTTTAAAAAAATGACCATTTTGGTTTTATATTTTTTATTTTTTCCTTCCAAACAATTACGTATTTTTATTCCTTCCAAACTATTATGTATTTTATTTCTCTTCCATGATTCTAGTAAATTTTACTTTTTTGTAATTTTCTACCTCAGGAAAATATATGAAGACATAAAGCAAATTCCCAGGAACACTTACATGCCTGATGTTTATAGCTGCTCATGTACTATACTTTTATAGATTAGATACTAGAAAACTCTTGTTTCTCCAGTAATATTTGTGAGAGAATATATGTGTATGTGTGTGTTATATTCTAAAAACAAACAAAATAATTAGCTACAGTCTATAGAGGTTACCTTGGTTGTTTGTCTTAATGTTTTTGCTCAAAAAATGTCACTCAGGGCTGGGTGCAGTGGCTTACTCCTGTAATCTTAGCATTTTGGGAGGCTGAAGCAGGAGGATTGCTTGAGCCCAGGAGTTCGAGACCAGCCTGGGCAACATGGCAAAACCCTGTCTCTACAAAATATACAAAAAATTAGCCTGGTGTGGTGGCATATACCTGTAGTTGCAGCTACTCAGGAGGCTGAGATAGAAGGATCAATTGAGCCAGGAGGTCAAGGCTACAGTGAGCTGTGATCACACCACTGCACTCCAGCCTGGGTGAAACAGCAAGACCTTGCCTCAATTAAAAAAGTCACTCAGACTGAAGGAAATATCAAAATTTGAAATTAACCCAATCACTAGCGAGAATCTATGAACTATTATGGCAAAAATGAGATATGTTTATTTGCCATGTATTTATTAATTGCTGAATTAGTATTATAGAAAGACTGTGTAACATTGGAAAACTTAGGAATCTTCCCTCAAAAGTTGACCAAATACCTCTACAGTTTCTGTTGATAGCATTGGAATGCCAGGAGGTAGACTCCTGTCAGTTGGAGTCATCAGCTTAGAACTCAGGGCTGCAGATTCTGATACACCCTATATAGGTCAAAGACCAGGGCGAGGTTGTTGGATCTGTGTGTTTTTAAACATCAGAGAAAATCGTTATGAATTATCTTGAGTAAAATCATCTGTAAAATTTCCTCTCTTGGTAACCTAGATTAAACTTTGGGCCTTGAGAAATCCTAGCTAAAAATAGCTATTGAAGAGTTTGTTTATTGTACTTCATGCATTGGCCCCAGAGAAACTCAGGCACTCAGATTCCCTAGGTTTCGTGGCAAACCTAACTGCCCACAGATAAAATTTTCTTTCTTTCCCTTCTGATTCTGATCCTAACTACAAACAAAATAATTTATGGCATTTAGGCAACAGCTTGTAAAAGCCAGTGAACCCATCACTATTGGCAACTATTATAAATCACTAATGAATTAAAATGTTCATAACTATGTAAAAGCTTAGTTTTTTTCCTTTACAATTCAATTATAAACAGTTGGTTACTATGTAAACACTATCTCCCTACTTCTGGCTCTGTTGATCAGCTACAATGTAAAAAGTTGTGTTGCTTATTTAAAAAGGTTTTGATAGCTAATAGAGATTTATGTTATCTCCTAAAGTTTCTAAGATTCAACTTTATAAGTGAATAGTCTCTCTTTCAGTAGTTGATGGTGAACAGTGGTTTAAAACATGGAGAGCCTGGATCACTAGTCTTGCAGGAAGAATGGAGTATGCTGTTGATGTTTTTTGAGGTCTCTTATGGTAGTCTTCCAGGCTTCTCCCTGAAACACCACAAGTGTAAATGGAAATGAGTTCTCTAGTGTTATGTGTCCATCAAACATCATGGTCTGTTTTTTCCTTTTTCCCCATTACCTTAAGCCCAACAAATAAATGGATGAACAACAACAACAAAAAAAACTTGGTTGCAAAGGATTCATAACATTTAAATCTGTAAGAAAATGAAATTGTAAATAAATTCATTAAGGAAATTCAAGAAGACTTAGATCGTGTTTTATTTATTAACAGTAAAGTGACTCACTTCACAGGTGGAAGTTTTACAAGTCTTGGAAGTTGTACTTTAATTATCATATTAAACAAGAATAAAGACCAAAGTCAGCATAAACATAAAGGGAGAGAAAAGCTCATAGTGTATATACATGGATGCGTTTTGCATTTGGGATGAAGTAAGTCTTCCTTGTGCAAGAATGTCTTGCATTTCCTTGGATGTTCTGTATCTTGGGTTTCTACTCACTGAGTGCTATTAATAGTAGAGCCTACTGTTCATGGTGATCATCAAAAATGCTCTTGGCTGGGTACAGTGGCTCATACTTGTAAAGCCATCAATTTGGGAAGCCAGGGTAGGAGCACTGCTTGAGCCCAGGAGTTTGAGACTAGCCTGGGTAACATGGCAAGATGCCATCTCTACCAAGAAAAAGAAAAAGCCATACGTGGTAGTGTGGTATGTGCCTGTAGTCACAGCTGTTTGGGAGGCTAAGGTAGGAGCATTGCTTGAGTGTGGAGGTTGAGGCTGCAGTGAGTCATGATGGCGCCACTGTACTCCAGCCTGGGTGCAGAGTGAGACTGTTTCAAAAAAAAAAAAAAAAAAAAAAAAAGTTTTGCAGATTTACAAATGCTCCCTTTGAGGCTGCTACCTGATACACTGAAAATCACTGCCTTATCATGAAGACTACTTGGTCTTATTTAACTCATAATGCATCATTTTCTCACTTGTGTACCCCAGCCCCTTTCTTCCCACCAGTGGCTGATCTCGATTCTATTGCCTTCCACCTCCTCATTCCAGCATTTGCTTTATCAATTAAAAATTCTCTTGCATCTTTCATTCTTCTGTCTCTGCTGGCTTCTTTCTTTCCACATATAGATATAATCTTTTATTTCTAATCATGCACAAATCCCAACAAAATGATTGACATGCGAATAAAATTTTGCATCCTAACATCATATCTTCTTACAGTTCTATCACTTTTTTTGGCTACAGACTTTTGGAATTAGCCTGATTATCATAAGCCTCACCATAAAGGTAAAGGGGAAGTAATCATGTTTGCCCAATGGACAGATGATGTAGCATTGATAACTATTTGATGGGATTCATATGCTCACTGTATTTCCAGGAGGTCTTTGGGGGCTGTATTTGGGGATTGGATTTTTTTGGCTTTGTTTCAGTCTTATTTTTTATTCTCTAGGATGTTGTGTTCTGCTAATGATGAGAGGTATACTTTGAAGTTCCTTCCTTTTCTCTTCTTCCTTTTTTCTTTCTTGCTAAAAATACTCATACTACACTTTTATCAGGTACTAAGTAGCCAAGTTTAATTATATATCCATCATTTCCATCCTTTGAAAGGAATTTTACTTATATTTTGTGTAAACAAAAATTATCCATTCTCACTGACATCTTCCAAATTGAAATTTTCCTTTTTCTATTATATTTCTCAATATGTTTTTTTAAAAATTATGCCCTGGCCGGGCGCGGTGGCTCACGCTTGTAATCCCAGCACTTTGGGAGGCCGAGGCGGGCGGATCACGAGGTCAGGAGATTGAGACCACGGTGAAACCTCGTCTCTACTAAAAAATACAAAAAAAAAAAATTAGCCAGGCGTGGTGGCGGGCGCCTGTAGTCCCAGCTACTCGGAGAGGCTGAGGCAGGAGAATGGCGTGAACCCGGGAGGCGGAGCTTGCAGTGAGCCGAGATTGCGCCACTGCACTCCAGCCTGGGCGACAGAGCGAGACTCCGTCTCAAAAAAAAAAAAAAAAAAAAAAAATTATGCCCTTTGGCTCCCTTTCTTAAGAAGTGTGGTAGAGTATGATTCATCAACTTGAGAAAGGTTAACTATGGATATAGTTTACCTGAGAAATATCAGTTGATTTTTATCACCTTTTGGAGCAAGTATATTTGTTTTTTATCTTCTTATATAAGCATATGCATATCTGGAGAATTGATATTTTTCTAATACGGAAGATATTTTAAAACGTATTTTCCCCTGAAACATTGTTTTTTCATCTTTTTTTCTGTCATTTGTTATTAAGTTTCATGAAGGAATGGAGTTGTAACTCATATTATTTGTCCTTTACCACCTGGGGTAAACTCTATCGGTTTACCCTGCTGCTTCAAAATATGCTCTGTTAATGGCTAACTGTAGTCACCCTACTGCACTAGTGAACACTGGAACTTATTCATTCTATCTAACTGTATTTTTGTACCTATTAGTCAACCTTGCTTTATCACTTCTCCCCTCTACTCTCCCCAATCTCTGGTAAGCAACATCCTACTCTCTACCTCTATGAGATCCATTTTTATAGTTCCCATATATAAGTGATAACATGCAATATTTGTCTTTCTCTGCCTGGCTTATTTCACTTAACATGATGCCCTCCAGATCATCCCTTTTGCAAATGACATGAGTTCATTCTTTTTTAAGACTGAATAATATCCCATTGTGTATAGATGCCACATTTTCTTTATTCATTTGTTCGTTAATGAACACTTGGTTGATTCCATATTTTAGCTGTAGTGAATAGTGCAGCAATAAACATGGGAATGCAGATATTTCTTCAACAGGTGGATCTCCTTTCTTTTGGATCCATACCCAGCAGTAAGATTGGTAGATAATATGGTATTTGTTTTTTGTTTGTTTGTTTGTTTTTTGCAGAACCTCTGTAGCTGTTTTCCATGATGGCTGTGCTATCTTACATCCCCACACAACAGTGTGTAAGGATTCTCTTTCTTCTGCTCCCTTGCCAGTGTTTATCTTTTGTCTTTTTAATAATAGCCATTTTAACTGAGGTGAGATTTGCTCATTGTGATTTTGACTTGCATTTCCCTGATGATTAGTGATGTTGAAACTTTTTCCATATACTTGCTGGCCATTTTTATGTTTTTTGAGAAATGTGTGTTCTGATGATTTGCCCATTTTAAAACTTGGAGTATTTATGTTTTTGCTATTGAGTGGTTTGGATTCCATATATATTCTTGTTATTAATCTCTTGTCAAATAGATAGTTTGCAGATATTTTCTCCCATTCTGTAGGTTATCTCTTCATTCTGTTGACTGTTTCCTTTGCTGTGCAGAAGATTTTTAGCTTGATATAATTCCATTTGTCAATTTTGCTTTGCTTACCTGTGCTTTTGAGATCTTACCTAAAAAATTGTGTCCTGAAGAGTTTTTCTTTTGTTTTTTTTTATTTTTATGTTTTTTTATTTTTTATTTTTATTTTTTGGTATCTTCATAGTTTCAGGCCTTACATTGAAGTATTTATTTAATTCATTTTGGTTTGATTTTTGTATACAGTGAGAGACATGGGGGTTTAATTCTTCTGCATATAGATATCCAGTGTTTCCAGAACTATTTATTGAAAAGACTATTATTACCTCAATGTATTTTCTTAACGCATTTGTTGAAAATGAGTTGGCTGCAAATGTGTGGATTTATCTCTGAGTTCACAATTCAGTTCCATTGATCTATGTGTCTGTTTTTATGCCAGTATCATCATGTTTTGGTTGTGATCGCTTTGTAGTATATTTTGAATTCAGGTAGTGTGATGTCTCCAGATTCTTTTGTATAGGATTACTTTGGCTATTTGAAGTCTTTCATGATTCTGTATGCGTTTTAGGATTTTTTTTTACGCTGTTTCTGTGAAGAGTGTCCTTGGTATTTTGATAGGGATTGCATTGAATCTGTAGATCACTTTGGGTAGGTAGAATGGATATTTTAATGATATTAATTTCTCCATTCCATGAACATAGACTATCCTTGCATTCTTTTGTTGTGTTATCTTTAACTTCTTTCATCAGTGTTTTATAATTTTCATTGTAGATGTTTCATCTCTTTGGTTGAATATATTACTAGGTATTTGATTTTTTTTGTAACTATTGTAAATGGGATTGCTTTTCTGATTTCCTTTTCAGATTGTTTGCCGTTGGCATATGAAAATGCTATTGAATTTTTTTTTTTTTTTGAGACAGGGTCTTACTCTGTTGCCCAGGCTGGAGTGCATGGGTGCAGTCTCAGCTCACTGCCACCTCTACCTCCTGGCTCAAGCGATCCTCCCACCTCAGCCTCCCAAGTATTGTAGCTGGGACCAAAGGCTCGTGCCACCATTCCCAGTTACGTTTCTGTATTTTTTGTAGAGACAGGGTTTCACCATGTTGCCCAGGCTGGTCTCAAACTCCTGGGCTCAAATGATCTGCCCACCTCAGCCTCCCAAAGTGCTGAGATTACAGCCATGAGCCAGTGCGACAAGCCACCAAATGCTACTGATTTTTCTATGTTGATTTTGTATCCCTCAACTTTACTGAATTTGTTTATCAGTTCTATCTGTTTTTTGGTGTAGTCTTTAGGTTTTTTAAAATATAAGATCATGTTGACTGCAGTGTGTTTCTTTTATGATACATGTTTTTTTGTGCATATTGATTAGGAAATTCTTCCCTGTCATAAGTTCACAAATATATTTAATTATGACTTTTTACATTGTTTATGAAGTCAAGATCCATTTTCATTTATTTCTATATTGACAACAAATTTTCATTACTCTTTATTGATTAGTCCATCTGTTCCCTACCCATCTGTAATGCCTGCTCTATAACAAAGTTTTCTTGTATGTGCCTGTTTATTTCTGGATTCTGTTCTATTTGTCTTTTTATCTGAATGTGTAGCAAAAGGACATAATTTTAATTACTATAGTTCTGTATAAAAATCTTACCTTGTTCTTCTTCTGGAGTGTCCTGGTTTTTCATGGCCCTTTACTCTTCAATATACATCATAGAATTGACTAATCAAAGTCCAAGAAAACCTCTGCCAAGATTTTGATTGGGATTATATTGAATCTATATAATAATTTGGGGGAGAATCAACTTCATTCTGACATTGATTCTTCTTATTTATTTATTTATTTATTTTTTGAGACAGAGTCTCACTCTGTTGCCCAGACTGGAGTGCAGTGGTACAATCTCAGCTCACTGCAACCTCTGCCTCCTGGGTTCAAGCGATTCCCCTGCCTCTCTCAGCCTACTGAGTAGTTGGGATTATAGGTGTGTGCCAGCATGCCCAGCTAATGTTTATAATTTTGCTAGAGACGGGGTTTCACCATGTTGGCTGGGATAGTCTTGAACCCCTGACCTCAGGTGGTTCGCCTGCTTCAGCCTCCCAAAGTGTTGCGATTGCAGGCGTGAGCCACTGTGCCTGGCCTATTGATTCTTCTTCACTGAAAACTTACCTATGAAGTCATTACTTATTTATATTTTAAAATGTCTTTTAATAAATGTTTATGAATTTTTTGTAAAAGACTTGCACAGAAAATTAATTCCAACCTTTAACATAATTTATGGGTCTTATAATATTTTCAGATATTAACTTTGAAAATTATGTATTTTACTTTAATGTCATTTGACACCTCAAATAAAATAAATATAATTGCCAACAATAAATGAATAATTAGTCCCACAGATTTCTCCCTTTCCTCCACGGGGCAATGTTTCTTCCAACTGTTGATGCATCTTGAAAATCATTCCTCTAGTTTATTATCACTTCCATTCCCCATGTCAGTGGCATAGCTAATTATTTAGAAGGCAGGTATCTCCAGGTAATTATAGTTAGTTGTGTATGCAATTATCTTTTCTGAAATGTGTGTCGTATACTGTAAAAATACCTGTTACATTATAGAATATAACAAATAGCTAACACAATAGTTAATACTTAGTTGATGCTGACTATATATAATTCTCTAGTTTATTATCATAATAATACACCTCACATCATTGAAGTCTTTTTTTTTTTTTTTTTTTTTTTTGAGACAGCACCACGCTCTGTAACCCAGGCTGGAGTGCAATGGCGTGATCTCGGCTCACTGCAACCTCCGCCTCCCGGGTTGAAGCGATTCTCCTGCCTCAGCCTCCCGCGTAGCTGGGATTACAGGCACGCGCTCCCACGCCCGGCTAATTTTTGTATTTTCAGTAGAGATGGGGTTTCGCCATGTTGGCCAGGCTGGTCTCAAACTCCTGACCTCAAGTTATCCGCCCGCCTCAGCCTCCCAGAGTGCTGGGATTACAGGTGTGAGCCACCGCGCCCGGCCTGAAGTCTTTTACAGTTTACCAAGTTCTTTCATTCACAGTGTTTCATTTGGGTATCCCAACAACATTTTCAAGGCAAACATGTGTTACCATCCTCAGTTTGAAGAGGAGGAAACTGAAACTTAGGAAGACTAAATAACTTGTAAAAGATCACAGAAGTGATATCTAATAGAGATGAACTTCAAATTCAGGTTTATTGAACTCAGAATCAATGCTTCTGCCCCCTACATGTCAGGAGTGATAATAGTAAAGTTTGAGGGACTGTAGCCCAAATAGGTCCTCTAACCTTTTTTAAAATTGTCAGCTTATCTAATGTGAATGCCTTAGGTCCTTGGGAGATTTCCTGTCTCTCTCTAGTATTATACCCAGCCCAATTTGTACCTGCTGACCTTCCAAGTTCCGTGGGCATTTGAGTTTCTGACCTTTGCCTTTGAATAAGCCTGCCATTTCCTATAGCATATGTGCATTTTTTGCTTCCTGGAACTTTCTACTACTTTGTATTTGTTCTGATTACTTATCAGCAAACAAATCTTTTAGACTGCTTTGCAGTTCTATTATGGAAAAAGTGAGAAATTATTATCCTAAGAATAGGCACAAAACATGTAATACAGTGCCTTGCACTTAATGTGTGCTTACAAAATGTTAATTGATGATGAAAAATATTTAAATCTTCCTCTAAATAATAAGATTTTATAGTTATCCATCAAAATCTAATTATGTTGAAGTCACTTCACATCATCATAAAAAAAGAGTTTAACACGTTTTATCAACAAATAGAATGTTGGCTGGTAAAATCAAACTTGTTCTGCACTTGGCACTATATGGAATTTTATCAAGTTACTTGTTGGAAAAGGTTTGGATTATGTGGCTACTCTTGGTAGAAGAGTTGTGTAAAATGTGTGGAGTAAAAAGTTTTTGCACATAATGTGTTTGACATACCATATTATTATATTGGATGAGACTTTCTTTCACCCGCAGATGTTTCTCTTTGTCCTCCCCTGGTAGGGTTCCCCTTATATAATAATATTCATAGGAGCAATAATTCTTCTTCCAGATTTGGATGTCTTCCAGTAGTTCAGAGTATCACTTAGCACCAAAAATTAATTAAGCTTTAATTAAAAGAAGTGATTATTGATGAAAATGATGACCTGTTAACTCCAGAAAGGCAGGATGCTTTTATCCATTCTCCTCCTTCAAGGTTGGCTTTTGAATTCTGAACAATGGATTTCAATGCAGTCCATCCTCAATTTGTAGGAAGCGTTGTTTTATTTGGAATTTAAAAAGGAAGCTCTGTTAGGTAAAATTGCAGCACAAGTTCTTTTTAATGTAAGTCCATGTATTAATCAAAACAGCTGTGAGGGTTACTAGGTAGACTGTAACACCAGGTGGCAATAAAATGTCTTCCTCGTTACAACTAATACCAATGACTTGCAGAGACCTCCTGTATGTGATGGCCTTTCTCGATGGGCATCCTCACTTGGTGGTAGGGAAAATGAGTATGGGCTGTATGAAACAATTTCAGCACCACCCTGAGCTTAATAGAGCCGTCTTTCATTGCCTGTTAACAAGCTGTGCTGCTGCCATAAAATGTTCAAGCTGACAAATGCTGTCAAAGCTCCTTCAATGCAAAGATTTTCTGCCGTATTTAACATGTTAACTTTTATTTTAATGATGCCAAAACACACATCAGTTGTTGTTTGTGCAACATCCAGTGTGGTCTCTGGAGCCATCCCATTAGCTGAAAAGTATAGTCAGTGTCCTGTTCCAGTGGCCATTAATGGTAAAATTCTTCAATTAAAAACTGTGGAGTTATGCCGATTCAACCATTCACTTTATCCCAGAAGTAAAATAGATACACCTACTTGCTGTGAAATTATTGAGTTTGTTTAGCTTGATTTTCCATGCATTATATTAGCCATGAGTGTATTATAGAGGCTAAGGTACCAGCTAAGAATGATAACTCTATGAAGGTTTGTTATGAGATTCCCATATTTGACTCAAGGTTTTGTACAACTTGATATGCTACTTAATACTAGTCTTCCAGTTCCACTATTGCAAATAATTAACACATACATTGTACTTACTGTGTGCCAGGCTCTGTTCTGACTGCTTTATATGTATCTACTCATTTAATTTTAACAACAATCCTACTTATTAGGTGCCATTGTCCTCAAAGATAAAAAAAAAAAAAGAAAAAATCAGAGGCACAAGAGATTCAATAATTTGTCTAAGGTCATATAGACAGACCCCATATGGTAGAGCCTCTATAAGAATGCAGATATTCTGATTTCAAAATATATGCTCTTAACTAAAACTAATGCATCAAATCGACTGAAATGACATCAAATATACCCTTGACACTAAAGGGAGCACACAAACGGAATGCCTGCCTTTCTGATGGAGATGCTTACGTTGCAGCTAACAAAGAGAACGAATTCTTTTATAAATGGAGTTTAGGATCACAGGGTTTCCATTACCCTTCTGGTCACGTTTTCCAAGGCTGAAAATGGAGAACAGTTTGGAGCAGGAAGAGTGAATGTTTATAGGTTCTGTTTTCCTTCTTTTCCTTCATGGATCTTTCATCTCCCCACACACTACTGCAGCCTGCAACCTCAGATGGGGTGAAATTCTCAGCGGATTTAAATTTCAGTTGCTACCCTTAATAACTGTAGAGCACCCCTTTGGAAAGGCCTCCCTAGTACCCTTTTTTGTTTGTTCATTTTTTCCTAAATTAAACTTTAATATTTTATAACATCTTGAGGAAGCTACTGATTTTAAGAATTTGGATTCATGTTTTCTTTTTCCTTTTCCCTTCTACACCTATAAATCAGCAAGTAACAAAAAGAGTGATTCCCACTGCAAAGTCATCATCCCCGGTGAGTTGAATATGGGCATTATAATTCAGCAGCTGATGACTGAGTGGATCTAAAGGAAGAAGGAAAAGGTAGATCTTAAGGATGAATTACAAATGTAATAATTTATTCCACAAGATTCACATGGAACTGAAATTTTATGACAGGCAGCCAGACCAGAAAATCAGGAAGTTTGGATTTTCTCTTTTTCCTAATCAGTTTCTCCACATCTTGTTCTGATTAGTGCCCTCGCTGAGTCTCGTTACAGGTATCTCTGACCCATTTCCAGTAGACCTTTTAAAATCTCACTTTGTTTTCCAGGCAGTGATTTCTGCCTTTGCTGGATTTTAGAATATAAAGGTCATTCATCTGTATCTTAGAAGGATGATTCACATATTTATGTTCTAGAAAGTAGACTGAGAAGAAAAATGTGGTACTTTATTAATTAGGGCCCTTTAACATTTTATACTCTCAAGCTTAATCATTTGCTTGTTTGAACTAAAGTCATCTTCCTTAATCACCATCATTAGTGGCTGTCCATGAATGATTACCTCTGAATTTTATTAGCATGTTATTATTTAATGCATTTTACATTCCCCATTAGGAATTAGATATCATCCAGTATTTTACTATATCAATATACTTTTTTAAAGCATGAGATTAACTATGGGAATGGGCTACCTCCGTCTTCCTGCTCCCTCAGTGGTTCTGAAATTGATGTGGAGGTGGTGTTGACAGGGCAGACAGAGCAATTGGAGGAACTAGCCCATCTATTCTTGGTGCTATTTTAGAGCTTAAAACTTGCTGGGTGATGTCAAAGCATTTACGCCCCAAAGATGAGAACCACTGCTCTAATCTTGAACATTTCCAGTGATGAAAGGCTTGCTCACAATCATTTGGAAATAGCCCATTACACTTTGGGATTCCTTTGAAAATTCCTCTGTATACCCAGCAGAGTACTCATTATGGTCACTAGCTCCTAGTTATCATCTCTAAGCAAATACAGAACAAATTTGTTCCTCCTCTAGCTGATGGTCTTTAAAATATCTGGAGCCATCTTAATATTCCTACTGATTATTCTTGAATACATAGATTGGGTCATGCCACAATTTCTTATATTCTATATTTTGAAAACCTCTCATGATCATGGCTCTCCTTCTCTGTATTTTCTGCGTGTGGAAATAAACACCATCTTCTATAAAAAAAAAAAATCACCACATAGACTTGCCATCAAGTGCTCATTTATTATCTTTCCCCTGAGTATCTCAGAAACTCCAGTCAGGTCAGCACTGACTTTATTTCTTGTTGAGTCCTCAGTCCCATGGACACTGCTTGGTGCACAATAGTGACTTAGTCGATAATTGTTGAATGCATGAGCCCCCAGGCCTACACTGAGGTTAGGAACTGACAGTGAATTGGCTGTAAGGGGTAGAATGAATTTTAGTGCTTGTAAGATTGGTCAGTTTTGCATAATGCTCAATAAAATGGTTTTGCAAGTTGTACACTCACTCTTGTTTGTATTGCTTGTTAGTGTCAACTGCTTCCTGGGCTTAAAATGACTACCAGAATGTCCTGCACACTCAAGAGCAATAATGTTTTGTGAAATACAGGCTTACTTCAATAAAGCTCTGCTTTTTATAACTTATGAAGTTGGGAGTTTAAGAAAATTACTTTTGAAAGGAATATTAATCTAAATGGATAAATGAGTCATCGTATTAAAATATCTGTGGGAAAACTAGAATTAGGCACATTACAATCAGGCATAATGTTTATTGGATAAGTGTACTAATGTATGGTTTAGTTAATAATAATCCATTCAAAAACAAAAGTTTTCTTTCTTTCTTTTTTTTTTTTTTTTCAAGGAGTAGTCTTGCTCGGTCACCTAGGCTGGAGTGCAGTGGTGCGATCTCGGCTCACTGCAAGCTCCGCCTCCCAGGTTCACGCCATTCTCCTGCCTCAGCCTCCGGAGTAGCTGGGAATACAGGCACCCGCCACCACGCCCGGCTACTTTTTTGTATTTTTAGTAGAAACGGGGTTTCACCGTGTTAGCCAGGATGGTCTGGATCTCCTGACCTCGTGATCCACCCGCCTCGGCCTCTCAAAGTGCTGGGATTACAGGCGTGAGCCACCGCGCCTGGCCCAAAAGTTTTCTTTTTAAATACCTGTTATGTGTTGGGCATTTTCAAGGCTCTTGAGATACAATATTAGGGACAAAGTCCACACTTTTATGGGTCTTGTATTTTAACTGAGAAACACAGACAATAGATAATTGAATAAATAAGAGAAAGTAATTTTGGATAATCATAAGTGAAATAAATGTAGAGAGTACTGTGCTAAAGATCCGCAGTGAGGAAGTGAGGGATGGGATGAGGAGGCAGCCATGCAAGGTGCTGATCATTTCAGCTGATGGAAGGAAGCACAAAGGTCCTTAAGTGAGAGAGAGCTTGGTAGGCTCAAGGAAGACAGGGTCAGGTGAGCTGCAGAAGAATGGCAGCTGGAGTTTGGGGTTAAGGTTAGAGGCTTATAGGCCTCATCATGATACCCTTATGGACCACAGCAAAGAAGACTTATGAACCATCGTGAAGATTTATTTTTATTTTTTTTTTATTTCCATAGTTTTGGGGCCACAGGTGGTTTCTGGCTACATGGAGAAGTTCTTTAGTGGTGATTTCTGAAATTTTAGTGCACCTGCCACCGGAGTACTATATACTGTACCCGATATATACTCTTTTATCTCTCAACCCCCTTCCAAATTTCCCCCTGAGGTCCTTTGCAACCTCATACCTTAGCTCCGACTTACGAGAACATACAATATTTGGTTATTCATTCCTGAGTTGCTTCACTTAAAATAAGGGCCTCTAGCTCCATCCAAGTTGCTGCAAAATACATTATTTCATTCGTTTTTATAGCTGAGCAGTGTTCCATGGTGTATATATAGCACATTTTCTTTATCTACTTGTTAGTTGATGGGCTTTTAGATTGGTTCCATATTTTACAATTGTGAATTGTGTGCTATAAACATATGTGTGCATGCGTCTTTTTCATATAATGACTTCTTTTGGGTAGCTACCCAGTAGTGGGATCACTGGATTGAATGGTAGTTCTACTTTTTGTTCTTTAAGGAATTTCCCTACTGTTTTCCATAGTGGTTGTACTAGGTTACATTCTCACCAGCAGTATTTAAGTATTCCCTTTCACCACATCCATGCCAACATCTATTGTTTTTTGACTTTTTAATAATGTCCATTCCTGCAGGAGTAAGGTGGTATCTCATTGTGGTTTTAATTTGCATTTCCCTGATGATTAGTGATGATGAGCATTTTTTCCTAAGTTCGATGGCTGTGTACATCCTCTTTTGAGAAATATCTATTCATGTCCTTTGCCCACTTTTTGATGGGGTTATTCTTGCTGATTTGATTGAGTTCCTTGTAGATTCTGGATATTAGTCCTTTGTCAGATGCATAGTTTGCAAATATTGTCTGTTTACTCTGCTGCTGGTTTTGTTTTGTTTTTTTTTTTGCTGATCAGACACTTTTTAGTTTAATTAGGTCCCATTTATTTTTGTGTTTTTGCATTTGTTTTTGGTGTCTGAGCCATGAATTTTTTTTTTTTTTTTGAGACGGAGTCACGCTCTGTCACCCAGGCTGGAGTGCGATGGCGCAATCTCGGCTCACTGCAAGCTCCACCTCCCGGGTTCATGCCATTCTCCCGCCTCAGCCTCTCCGAGTAGCTGGGACTACAGGCGCCCACCACCACGCCCTGCTAATTTTTTCTGTATTTTTAGTAGAGACGAGGTTTCACCGTGGTCTTGATCTCCTGACCTCGTGATCTGCCCGCCTCAGCCTCCCAAAGTGCTGGGATTACAGGCGTGAGCTACCGCGCCCGGCCAGCCATGAATTATTTGTCTAAGCGAATGTCCAGAAGATTTTTTCTGACGTTGTCTTCTAGAATTTGTATGGTTTCAGGTTTTAATTTAAATCATTGATCCATCTTGAGTTAATTTTTTTTTTTTTTTTGAGATAGAGTCTCGGTCACCCAGGCTGGAGTACAGTGGCCCAATCTTGGCTCACTGAGTAGCTGGGACTCCAGGCATCCACCACCACACCCAGCTAATTTTTTGTATTTTTAGTAGAGACAGGGTTTCACCGTGTTAGCCAGGATGGTCTCAATCTCCTGACCTCGTGAATCACCCACCTCGGCCTCCCAAAGTGCTGAATATTTTTTTTATAAGGTGAGAGATTAGGATTGAGTTGGGCAGATTTTTGATGTAGGTTCTTAGGGGCACAGGGTTAAACTGGAAGACCCATAGAAGACTGGGAGAACATAGGTGTATTAGTCCATTTTTATACTGCTATGAAGAAATACCTGAGACTGGGTAATTAAAAGAAGAAGAGATTTAGTGGATTCACAGTTCCACATGGCTGGGGAGGCCTCACAATCATGGCAGAAGGTGTAGGAGGAGCAAACACATGTCTTACATGGCGGCAGGCAAGAGAGTGTGTGCAGGAGGGCTGCCCTTTGTGAAACCATAAGATCTCGTAAGACTTAGTATCATGAGAACAGCATGGGAAAAACCCTCCCCCGTGGTTCAATTATCTCCCATGGGGTCCCTCCCATGACACGTGGGGATTATGGGAGCTACCATTCAAGATGAGATTTGGGTGGGGGAACAGCCAAACCTTATCAATAGGAGTTATTGGAAGTAAGCTAGGAGAGAAACGATGGTGGGTTGGACCTAGTATAGTGATAACAGTCATGAAGAGAAGTGAGTGGATTTGAGATATGTGTTGGCATTAGCATTGGCAGGTCTTACTGAGGGGGACTGGATGACACATTGCAGCAGGAAGAGAGAAAATAAGGATGGAACTTAAATATAATGGCGAGGAGTTAAGGAAAAGTCCTACTAAATTCTGTCCTGGAATTATCAATGCTATTGTTTTATATAAATGGACATTGGATTTTATGATATGATATTGTCACTTTGAAATACAACCATACAGGAAGGAAATATGTGCTGGGAATTTTTAAAATGTCTTATCACTTTTCCTATCCCAAATGTAGACACAAATTCAGTCATTGATACACACTGGATATTTTTTCTTTTGCAGGTCTCCCTTATCTTTACTCAATGCATTAAATATATAAATAAATAGATCTGGCATTTGTTGTTCCTTAGTACTGCGAAATAATGACAACCCCTGCCCCCCACCACTGGCCAGCATTTGATCTGAATGTCTATAAATTTGCTTAGCTTTCCAAAACAGTGCAAGGTTTCACAAAGATGAGACAGTTCATTTACATAACCCAGAATAATTTGGCTGGCAAACTCAAGGAGATATAGTATATGGATCAAGTTTAACACATTCATTTGGATTGGCTGAGTCCCATGTGTTCCTTGTGCTTGCAGAGGGTCCCATCTGTTCAGCTCTTGGCCAGAGACCATTGAGCCTGTGAGCATTGAAATTTCTTATTGCAAAGGCCCAGTATTTCATAACTGGTTTATAGTACCCCAGATCCTCACCAGTAACATTGTTAATTAGTAGCAACATGAGTAGCCATTATTCTAGAACTGTTACCTGCCTGTTATTAATGTATTTAGATAGTTTCAAAAGCCAACACATTTCTTTCTTGCATTTATTTCCCCTTTTGCATCATGTTTATTTTATTACTCAAAGATTCCTTTTCCATTGCCCTCCAACTAGTTAGCCCAGCATATGAAGATACTTTTAATGCCTCTACAATATCTCCTATAGAATTGTCATTCCTTAGTCTCTGAGAAGACCACTCTTTGCCCATTGAATTAGACTACCTGACGTTTCTTTAACACATCTTTATTTTCTACCCTTTGCACCTTTGCTCCTTGGCTTCTTTCTGTTTGGAATTACCTTTGTACTCCTCTAATCCCCACCTGTCACAAATTATGCTCATTTCAAATGCTTACCTAATGTTCCATCCTTTAATCTACTCATATTTTCTTTCTTCCTCTCTTTGGATATTTCACTTCTAACTTCTCATCCTAGCTATATATCCACATCCCCTCTTCAAATTTCCTTTAGTGTCAACAGGGTGCCTTACAAATAGGATGGTGCCAGTTGGTATTTGATGACTTTAACTGAAATTTTGATATCTAGTTATCATCTAAACATCAGCAACAGTAAAAGAAATCATTTCAGGGAAAAATATGGAAATAACCCACCTCCTCCACGTCCTACTTCCCAGCCCTGAAGGGATCATGCTGCCATCAAGGTCGTTCTAAACTTTTCATCTTTGCTGTTCTTCTGTGGTCAAACTGGCCCCACCTCTTCGTTTTCTGGAGTGGAAAATAAACACAAGGAGGGACATTTCCTGCAAGTTGGCAGGGCCGGAAGAGGCCAGGTATAGCTTCAGCATGGCTGCCTTCAGAGAACCTAGTAGACTTGTCATATCCCAAGGCAGGCTTTTTCTTGGATTATATTGTTTCCCTTTGAATTCTCCAAAACCTGTCAGTGTTTTCTTCCTTATCTCTCTTGAGGGCAGCCAGTTAATCTAAGATTAGCCTGACAGCCCCTATTTTCCAGGTCTCTGGTTTCATCAATAAAGTAGGTTACATCGTTTCTGAGCCCCATTACCTCCTCTATAACCCTGCTCTCTTCATCCATATTGTGGTTTATTCTTTATACGGCCTGCTCCATCCATTTTTGGTTCTGTTCCCATGTCCTATTTCCACTATTGAATAGGACTATTAAATGCAATAATTGCTGGGACTGTAAAAGGTTGACAATCCCTGAGCCTTTTGCGCGATATTTTCACCTCATTGCTCTTCTGGTTACCACCAGTGACTTTGAGATGAATGAGTCGAGTGACAAGCAGCCTCACTCAGGATTGCTAATAATTGTCATCTTTACTTTCTCAGTGCTAATGGTAAACTTGCAAAAGCCTTTCACTTATCACAAAAGCCTATTTTCTAAGGAATTTAGGAAAGGTAATGAAGACCCCTACTTTTTTTTAAACTAGAGGCAATATGCCTCAGTGGAGGATGCATAAGGTAATTCTTTCTATTTACGTTGATGTCATGCCTTTTTATTCCTATTTTTATATGCTTTAAAAATGTGTATGAAATATTAGCATAGTAAGAGAAGAACAGAATTATAAAAATGCATCCATTGATACTGCATGCTCAAGATGATTTCACTGAGAAGGATATGTGATTAAAATGTTGAGGGCTTGCTAGATTTCTGAACATCCTGTCTGGAGTCAGACCTGGATTCTCAGCTCCTTGCCTTATCACTTCTCTAGTTGTGTGACTTTAGAAAAGCCCTTTAGTCTCTCTGGGGCTTATATGATCACCTGCAAATGGAAAGAAAAACTGTTTCAGAGGGTTGTTAAGAGGATTCAGTGAGATAACACATGAGAAGCTAGCAAGTACCTGGCATGTATACTTGTTACTATGGTTATTTTTGTTGTTGATGATATCACTATTGCTGTTGCTATTGTAGTATTATACTTTGAGTATAGCAGTGGGCCTGAGCCTATCTGCATCCCGAGTAAAAAGCATCTCATACCAAACACGTAGAAGAAAACTCTAAATGAATGAAAAAAAATTAAAAATTAAAAAACCGCATGCATATACTCTTTCCCACATCAAAATTAAGAATATTAATACATTTTGTAATATATTTGCATAACTTTTGAAAGAAAAGGAACAGAGTCATTCACTGGCGTTTCATACACACACACAAAAATAAAACCCCAATGAATCCGTAATGCATGTAATAGGGCCATTTTGTTGGTAAAATTAGCTGATGATGGATTTTCTTTGGTATTTTCACCACTAAACTTTTAAAGATAATGTTTATGATAAACCTATCTTTTATTAAATTTTACCACATCTTGTTGGGCTTTAAAGTGATGTTCTGGTACAAGATATCTTAAAGAATAAAAAGCTTAGTATGCATTTCTCCAGCATGTTTTCTGAGATTTGAAGTGTGTAACAGAATTCTTCAGTGAGGTAAAGAAAAGTTCACCATAGTTTGCAAGACTGGTTCATGTGGAATTTATAAGAATGGACTGACCAGCATGCCCTTTTAAAATTCCGTAGTTAATCTCTTTATTGAAAGCTGCTGGACTAGTTGATTAAGAAAGCCTTATGGAATGACTGCTTTTAGTGTCACACAAATGAAGCTGAACTGTTGCTAAGTAAATCACTGTAGATCAAAGTACTTTGTGGTCAGAGAACTGCAGTTCATTTTTTTTTTTCATTAAGTTTTAAAGAGAAGGTGAAGGGTTGAAGAATGAAACACACCAAATTTGACATCTATGATGTCCATTTACATTCATGCACTTCTTTAAGCATCTAATCTGAGTGATTAGGCAAGTAGTGCAGTAAAGCATAAATGGGCAAATGTAAAGCTGAATGAACTAATACTTGTTTCCTGTATATAATTGCCCAGATCCTTCCTAGCCATTAAGAAATCAGTAGGCAAGTAGAGAACACTTCAGGTGCTTCCAGGGAAACTGAAGTGACACTACTGTTGACTTCTCCATGCTTTAAAATCACTATTCTCATATTCACCTGATCTGTAAGTGTCTGCAAGACCATGGGTGACAGTTTCCCTGTGATGTGAGGGGCTCCAGGGAGTGATATTTTTTGCCTTTTATGTCCCCAAGTGTAGAAAGTGCATCTCTGTTGCCCCAGTGTCTAAAGCAGCGTATGAATAAATTTGGGTGGAGTAAGAATACATGAACCTATGTTTTGCTGGATTAGGATGACAATGAGGAAGGAAGTGAGAAAAAAGGACAAAAAGAATGGACAGAAAATGGAAACTGAATCTACCATAAGTTTTCTACATGGGTTTTAGTTCCGTAGTTTGACTTTACTTGCTGTGAAAAGTTCAGGCATTGCTCTGTTGAAATTTTTGGATAGTGTAAAAGCATTATGTAGATACATTTAGTGATATAATTTCTAAATAAAAATATCATAAACTAGGTATGTTTATTTCTATAAGTTTGTTATGTTATCACCTTTGTTAATACTTTCAATGTATCCATTTGGTTGATCGGTCATACATAAATGATAAATCAAAACTAATTTATTATCCTACGTGTTCCACTGGTGATAAGAACTATAGCTAAGAAGGGTCAAAATTTTATAGATATTAAATCTTAGTCATTTATCGATGTTCTTTTTGAACATGTAGGGGAGAGGATTTACAGAAGCATCAAACTGAACCAAGTAAGACTCCACACTAAAGTTTTATAGAAGTATGTATGAACAAAATAAATTCTTTAATAGTGAACTAACTTATGAAATGACCTTACATTGCATTAGACAAAATAACCGGCCTAAGTTTGGGATTATTTCCGCTAACATGACTGGGTCAGAAAGAAATAATGCCTTCATGCTTGACCATCTTCAAGTTTTGTGGTGAGATTTTTTTTAAGTTATCTTCCTGATGTTTCAAGATATTACAAATGCATTAGCAAATACTGTCTAATGTGAAATGCATAGTCCTATCATAAAACATGTGGTGAGAGAAATGATTTTAGCCCCAAGTTTTCAGTATTACAGTGACCAAAGAAATGCTCTCTAAGTTGTTATCTTTGTCATGAGAGGGGTTGAGAAGCAATGCTTACTGAATGCCCGGGAAGCCCCAACATCGAGTCTAATGCTTCCTATATCACGCCCAATCGAACAAAAGTGCTAGCCAGTATAGAAGGTCTTCCTTTCTTCATCTTTAGAAATGGTGCACTTGCTACTGTAGAATTCTAATCCATGGCATTCTGCAGCCTGCAACCTTTGATCTTTATTTATTAGTTTCATAATCATAACACAAGTCTTCAGTGCACTCCAGGCTCACTCCAGTGAGAGGTGATTATATGAAAGTAGTAAATGCTCTGAGTGACTGAGTCCTCCCAGAAGCTTGCCGGGGAAGACAGCAGGGCAGGTTTTCCGGTGATTTTATGAAGCATGAATCATACTGAGATGGACCATGCAAAAGCAAAGTCCCAGGAGTAAACCAGTGTGGGCAAAGCTTCAGGTTCTGTTTTGCAGGGTGCACAACGCCCTCCCCAAGTAAAGATCCCGAGATGTCCTACAGTTGTGAAGCCCCTTGACAGTTTATTCCCTACTGCACATTTTTCACCATGGAACTATTTCCTCTCTCATAATGCTTTTTAATATACCATAATTTGGAAAACACTCTCTTGTGAAGGATACAAAAAGGGACCTTGTGTTTTGGGCCCAAGAAAGTGAACCAAAGTCCCCATGTTGTTTTCTTCAGCGTGTAGCTACCAATTGGACATCATGACTAGTATGTGGTTTGTTCTTCTAGTTGGATGCAAATTGCAAATTAATATACAGTCTCAACATCATTAGTAACACATCCTTATAAACAAGAGACTCAAGTTCGAGAATTAAAGAACTTCTTCAAAGTCTTGCCAAGTAGATTGTGAATTTTTGTATTAGATAAAAGTCCTTTGCAATTACGTAATAATTATAGGCTTCATTATCTACATTGCATTTTTCAGTCTTTCTAACCCTTCTGCCCTCTTACTTGCATTATTTATTTGTATGTAAAGATTTTGTTCACAGATGAAGAGGATGCAGTTAATTGTTACCCTGCCTCTGATTAAAGTATCAGGCACTGCAATCCACATTAGTGTTGTTCACATGATTTGGTAAAGCATTTTACTCTGTGGCACCCAGAAACAATTTCAGAAACAAAAAGAAAAACTGCTCTTTCCATTTCTGATCAAAGCAGTTTGGAAAAGATTTTGTCTTTTAGTGATGCTTTTGATAGACTGCAAAAATATAAAGTTAAGCAGATCTCAGTTGGATAAAACATTCTGTCATACTAACTTTTTTTCTTCTACTAGCAGCAAAGAAAGCCCATACAAATTTAATGAATAGAAGCTGGAATCACATTTCTTCTTAGTTTGGTCTTTTATTTCCTCCCTTAGGCTTAGTATAAATGAGTAGAGTCACAAACACGGGAGATTTTTTTCCCCTCCATAGAGAATATATAGGTCACTAATGTTACCATTTTGTGTCTGAAATAACATTCTGCTTAGAGATGCTTCCAGTCAGTCACCATCAAAGCATTAGCCCCAGTTTGACTGTGTCTGAGTCCTTGAAAGAATAATGTGCCGAGATGTAACATTACTTTTACTCTATATGATATATTCTGGGTATCAACATAATTTGATCTTTACTAGTTCAGAAGAGAAATGAATTAGGTCATAACTAATGTGCACTGATAACTGCTCTCAAATTAGGAACTGATTTGACAAGTTCTTTGAATCTTTTGCCAAAATTTAAGGAGTTTGTTGATCTTTGTAGTCTCCCAGAACATGTTAGCTTTTTTTTTTCCCCTGTAAAAGTAACTAAGTTGTATCATTGATGACATGATATGAAGATTTTCAAGAATTTATCCTGTTTTAAATACTAATGAGTTTCAGAAAAATTGATTTTGCTTTGTGCACAAACTATAAAAAGCCTTATTCATTAAACAGATTAGTTCTTTCTCTGCAGGCTACACTAAATGTTGGGTATAAAAATGTATAATGCCTAGAAAATGCATTTTAGATGATTATTTTAATATAATCTCCATGTGATTAATTTGCCAGGCTATGTAGGTTGATACATCTGATCTGGAGATATACCAAAGTTTAAAACTTTTAAGGGAGCGTATTTAGAAAGTTTCAGTTAAATGTTTTAAAATATATTAATCTTTTAAGAATATTTACAATAGTACTAAAAGATGCTTCTTCACTCTACATAGAAAAATAAATATTTTAAGTCGAGTGAGTTTTGGCTTTCTTTCTCATTTTAATATTAATGTTCCTTGTATCAGACACCAGTTTTAATTTTTCCTTCCTTATACTAATATGTTGCAAATATATTTGTGCCAAAAATCAAAGACAACTTGAATCAAACTAATATAAAATATAAATGTTAATTAGTGAACCATATTCAATGGCCATTAGGCAAGCCTATAATTTATGTCAAGTATTGGGTTAAATGCTAACTGATAAAAATTAAAAGTCATATAAATGAGTGCTCTCTTGAAATTGTATGTGTTATAGTGTTTTTACTTTTGCTTTATTTTAATTTTCACAACAGTCTTTTGAGACAGTATTTATTCTATTTGTCCATTTAACAGATGTGGAAATAGGCTGATCCCAGGGAAGTAAAATGGGTATATAATGTAATCAAATCGTTTTTGGTTTTAAAAGAAAATAAATTCTTGGCCAGATACAGTGGCTCACGCCTGTAACCCCAGCACTTTGGAAGGCTAAGGTGGGTGGATCACTTGAAGTCAGGAGTTTGAGACCAGCCTGGCCAATAGGGTGAAACCCCATCTCTACTAAAAATACAAAAATTAGCCGGATGTGGTGGCGGGTGCCTTTAGTCCCAGCTACTCAGGAGGCTGAGGCAGGAAAATTGCTTAAACCCAGGAGGCGGAGGTTGCAGTGAGCCAAGATCATGCCAGTGCATTCCAGCTTGGGTGACAGAGTGAGACTCCATCTCAAATAAATAAATAAAATAAATTCTTAAATGTCTTAGTAGTTATGACAATTAAATATTTTGGTTACAGAGTCTGAAATACACCCTTTAAAGCACATAGTAATTTGCTTGCACAGGTAATTACAAAGCACTAACCTACACTATTTTTAAAATATCAAGGTGATCTGGACCTTAAGGGCCTAAATTATTTCATGATCTTAAGAATTTTCCCAGTTCATTTCTCACTGTGGTCTATTAGTAATCACAGCTGCATTGTAGAATATTTTATATGAAGACCCAGAGAATCTGAAGTAGATCAAAATATATCTGGACTATAAACCTTATGAGAAAAGCTAGATCAAGTATTAAGGATATATTAATTCACCTTCCATTCAACTATGTCCATCAGATTGCTGTTGATATATTCCTTAGGTTAGAAGGGTCTCACTAATTTGTGAGTTTTGTTTTATATATTCTTTTCTTTTTTTAACTTTTCAGAAGATGACAAAGAGTCACACACACATACACACAGACAGACAAAAATTCACAGAGGCACAGGTATATAGCATATAAATGACATAGTTGAACCCTGAAAATTTGAATCAGGAACTTCTTTTTTATAACGTATAACATCGGTAATAAGCATATGTCTTAATGCAATACTAATTGATATGGGCAGAATTGGATACAGAAAGTAAAAAGACATTTTCTATAATAAAACAGTGGTATTATGTTTAAAAAAATTTAAATACAAGTATGTTAAATTAGTCTGATAAACAATAAACAGCATTCCCAACAGGTGGAATGTTAATTTTATCCTGTTTATAATAGTAGTTGCAGTTAAACAAACTAAGCTAATATTATTATATTCTCAATGATTAATATCTCAGGCATTTTGCTATACTATAAAATAAAAATATAAAATATGTAGGGCAACATTTTGGAAACATTTTGCTACCCTGCAAAGTGGATGATAACAATTTTAAGGTGATTATTTTAAACATGATTTAGTTGTCAAAAAAGAGTCTGGGAAGGGTAGGGGGAAGGCAGGGACAGGGAGAGAGTTGTTAAAGGATACAAAATTACAGCTAGATAGGAGGAATAAGTTCTAGTGTTCAAAACCATTGTAGGATAACTATAGTTAATAAAAGCACATTACATAGATTCAAATAGCAAGAAGGAGGATATTGAATGCTCCCAACACAAAGAATGGTAGATGGACAATTGAGATGATCGATATGCTAATTACACTGATCTGATGACTATATATTATATGTATGGAAATGGCACTAAGTACTCCATAATTTGTACAATTACTATATGTCAAACAAATAATGCTTAAGAATTAAAAATATAAACAAAACACAAAAAGCCCATCTCTAATCGAAACCACCGTTGATTACATTAGCTGCTGCATTTGTCTTCACTTTTCTGAGTAACACTTGGGATTTGAAAACCATGACAATTAAAAGGTAATTATTAAGGATAAGCATAACATTTAGTGATCAAATCTATTAGAAGCAGATTATTTTCAGTAGAAAAAATTCAAGTTGCTGGTCCGTATATAACCACTTGTTCCTGGAAGCATAAAAGGAAACCTGCGAAACTAATATAAATTATTTAATTTCACAATTTTTGACAATCCACTAAATAGTGGCAAAGAATTGGAGGATGGGGAAATCAGGAGTATTTACTTAATGTAATTAAGGGATGTTCCCTTTTGAGGTGATAAGAATATTTTGGAAGTAGATAGAAGTGATGGTTGCACAACACGGTGAATTTATGAAACACCAATGAATTGTTCACCTTAAAATAGCTAATTTTATGGTGTGTGAATTTCACTTTAGTAAATTGTCTTTTAAAGAATGGATGCATTAGTATTCCAATAAAATTTTATTTACAAAAATTTATTCTTTTTAAAATTGAGCATTATACACTTCATAAATTATTGTTAATGTAGCAATGGGGATTGTTTAAGGTTATGCTTAGATTATGGTATTTTACAATTTCTTATATGAAGTACCTAACATTGAAACAATTGAAATTTTATTTAGCTTAGTGAATTCTGGCCATTTATATTTTACGAATTTTGTTGTGCAAATTGGGTTTGCTGAATTTGAAGTGATTGAGCAGATTATGCAGATGTCTGGGGGAAAATCATTCCAGGCATAGGTAGCATCCTATGAGGTGAGAGCCCGCTTGACATTTTTGAAAAACACCATGGGGATCATTTCGGCTGGGTTGGAGGGAGGAGTGGGAGTGGAAGGAAGAGAATTTATAGAGAGGTAAGCAGGTCCCAGATTTTGCAGATCCTGGAAGGCCTGATAAGCCCCTTTAGATTTTGTTCTAAGTAAGATAGCAAATCTCCGGAGTGTCTGAGCAGGGGAGGGTCTTAATCAGATTTACACTGCAAATACAATTGCTCTGATTACTGTGTGATGAGTAGACTTGGTGGGGACAGAGTGGGCAGAGATAAAATCAAGAAGACAATCAGGAAGCTCTTGCAGGAGTCTCTAGCTCCTTGCTACTGTAAGTGTGGTCATGGAACAGACATTATCTCCGGGTGATTTATACAAACATTCAAGTTTGGGAAGTACTGGCATAGGTAAGAGATGAGAGTGGCTTTGGATAGGGTAGTACAGGCCAAGGTGTTAACAAGTGGTGGGATATCGCATGTACTTCTTTACATTATGATTTGCTGATGTATTGCATATGGGTGTGAAATTTGGGAAGGATAAATGGAGGTGCCTTTTACTACCAAAGAGGAAACTGAGGGGTTTCTTGGAGGGCTTGGAAATCAGGAATTTGGTTTGAGATGCCTTTAGGCATACAACAAAGTAATTTGGAAGCTGCTAGCATCATGATGGTTTTGAAAGCCGTGGGATTAGATGCCTTCACGTGGAGGAGTAGCTAGAAAAGAGTGAGTCTGAGGACTGAATTCTGAAACACTCCAACAGGGCCTCAGAAAGTAGAGTAACATCCAGAAAAGAACACTAACAATGAGTGCCAAGTGATGTTTGTAGCATAATAACTAGGAGCATGTGGGGTCCTGGTGTCCCTTGATGAGCAACAAAGAACTCATGAACTTCTCATTAAATTATTAGCTGACTCATATGTTTCACCCATTACACTCTGAGCTCTTTAATGCAATGTCTCAACAAAGCCGGGCATTCAGAAGGTGTTTAAGAAGAAGCCAGTAGATAAATCAAGAACAATCACTTGTTTTATGGTAGTATATTACTTGGCATTTTTTGGACTCCTAGATTTATGCCTTGGTGAAGGCAATTTTTTAGCACGTGAGGCTGTCTGGGTCATCTGTTTTTTTGCTCATGATGACTCACCTAAATACTATAGGTAAGTTGGGTGGAAATCCTTGCTGTTATGTTTAATGTCCCTTGCCATTTTGACTGCTTTAGTGTTCCCTCATTGCTATTTGGATGTAAATATTTACCATTTTCACTTTCCCTGCTGTACTTTCTCATCTGTCTCTGACAAAATTCATATACATCTTTACCTGGAAAGTATATTTTATCTAAATGATAGCTTTAGTCACAAAGGTGTGTTTTTTGATAGATAATCTGAGAGAAATGAGTGGAACTCTTGATATTTTCCAAGGAACTGATTTGGTAAATCAGATTTACTATATTATGATCTATTTTTCTAAAAATCCGACAAGAACTAAGAAGCAAGAAAACGCACTCAAGACTAACCCTAAGCCTTTATCTGAAGCACGTTTGCTTTGACCATTAGTTTACCTCCCATAGATTTAGGGTAGAGGTCCCAGGTTTGTAACATTTTGTTGTGGCTATCACGTGGAAAATGGCGACTAGCAATACAGGATGATGTACTGATCGGTGGCTGAGTTGTTCATGGTAAACTGCTACCCTCAGATTTTCTTTGCCAAGATAACCTTAATATAATTTAAAAGACAAGTCACAATAAGAAGTGCTTCTGCTGGTAGGTTTTTTTTTTTTTTTTGAGACAGAGTCTTGCTCTGTCACCCAGGCTGGAGTGCAGTGGCGCGATCTCGGCTCACTGCAAGCTCCGCCTCCCGGGTTCACGCCATTCTCCTGCCTCAGCCTCCCGAGTAGCTGGGACTACAGGCGCCCGCCAACACGCCCAGCTAATTTTTTTTTTTTTTTGTATTTTTAGTAGAGACGGGGTTTCATCATGTTAGCCAGGATGGTCTCCATCTCCTGACCTCGTGATCCGCCAGCCTCGGCCTCCAAAAGTGCTGGGATTACAGGCGTGAGCCACCGCACCCAGGCTTCTGTTGGTAGATTTAAGGTAGAAAAAAATCCTAACGTGTTCTATGTTTAATAACCAAGATTGGTTAGAATAAATAATTTGAAGACCTTCAATTTGTGAAGAAGGTTTTCCTGGCATTTCTCTGTCCAGCTGTGCGTGGACAGAGAATCCACCCACTTCAGGTGGGAGGAAGAGATCCCAGGAGCGGAGGCTTAAAATGCAAGTGGAAATTCCCAGGAAAGAGGAATCCCAGGAGCAGCTTAATCTTCCTGTGTTTTTATCTATCAAAAAATTAATGATAACCCATTTATATTCAATTCAACAAATCTAAAAAGTAATTCTTGATGAGCTCTTCTGTTCACAAAGCTTTGAATGTTACAGAAGCTATAAGGAGTCATTGTCTCCACCACCTGGCCTCAAGTTGATTACAGGCAGGAGAGGCAATTTATCCTCTTCAAAATATAAGCAGCCATTATTCATATCTTGATAAATATTAACGTTCCTCTCCTGTTTTTCTCCTTTTGCTTTCTCTTCTCCTTTATAATTTGAGTTGACTTAAGTACTTATTGTACTCAAGATAAAAGCGTTTTCGGGGGATAAATAGCCATTTTCAGCTGACGTGTATGACTGTCACTTAGAAGTGAAAGGTGTGTGCTACTGTAAGGCTACAGGGTAAGAACACACATGACAGTAGGTGAAATAGGATGTGACATAAGCTAAGAGATAGATTCAAAAAGAGGGCAGCTGTATTATTTCGGTCAAGTCAGGAAGGGTTTTTATGGAAAAGGCAGCATTTGGATTGGTCTTAAAGAATAAATAGGGTTTGGGAGGTAAGGAAGAGAAGTCAGGGAAAGTTAGCATTTAAATGTTTGCATCAAATGAGCAAATGAACTCCCATGGAGAGATCCACAATAGAACAGTTTGGGATGTGGATAGGCAGACAAAGAATTCACCTTTATCAAGGTGAAGTGTTTCTTAACTCCAGAGGCTCTGAAATGTTTTGAAAGGCTTTCACCAGAGAAGTGATGGAACTAGAACTATGCTGTAAGAAAATAATTGTGCAACAGTGTATTGACTGGGGTTCTGTGTGGGAGCTGGGGAACAGAGAGGTGTTGTAGCAGTCCAGTCTGGAAACGGTGATGTTCTGGGGCAGGGTAGTGCTGCACGTTATGGGGGAAGGGAAATAAAAAGGAAGTATGGGGTGCATGTGAGAAATGTTGGAGAAAGACATGGCAGGATGTGAGAAATAGGCCTTGGAAGTGGTTGGGTTAGGGGACAAGCAAATAGGACTGGGGCAGTGGATGGAGGCTCTGTGGTACTGAACACAGGGAACTCAGAGAATGGTGGTGTCTTAGCTCGAAACAGAGATGCCGTGAAGAAGACCTGGTTTAAAGGGGAGGAGGAGTTTAATCCTGGACTTGTATCCGAGGCATGTACAAGTAGGAATTTTCCACGGCCAGTTGTAAATATAATCTTGGCCTTTGCAGAGAGACCAGAGGTACAGAAGGAAATTTGGTCCTCATTTGTTGCAAGATAATAAATGGAGCTGGATGAAATAACATCACCCATTTAGGTGAATTCATAAAATTAATCTTCTAGCTCATTAAAAGAAATCTCAGACTTTAAGCAATACATTCTGAGATATGACACACTTATTTTGTCTCCAATAGAGCAAGAGTTCAAGATAATTTTCTTGAACAAGGAACAAGCAAAAGCTCTGTTGAAAACAGATTCAGATTTGTGCCTATAATAGCAAATTCTTCCATAAGTGGGAGCCGTGATCCAGTGAAGAAGGCATTTCCCTTTCAGACATGACATATGTTTGATTACCAAGGGCAAGGTTCCTCATTTGATTGCCAACCTCCCTAATTAGGAGGTCTTGAAGATCATTGCCTCAAGGTTGTTCAAGCTGAAAAAGCATTCGCAAGCACAAACATATTTTATGTCCAGTAAAAGTCACTCTAGTTGACTGAATGCAGTTGGTTATCATTGAGACTTACTTCTTAGCTCCAGGCAAACACGGCCAGCAGCATTGGTATTCAAGACAAAAGACAGCCATCAGTGTAAATTCTTGTCTACTATGCAAGGTGTATCTTTTGATCTTTTCAGAAAGAACTAGAAAATTGGATGGTATTTGCAGGAGCCTTTCAGCTGAGAAATGTCAATAATGTAATCGTGTTGAGACCAGTACATGGAATTGACTTGTTGGGAGATGGATACAGGTGCAAGGATGAAATGTGTATCTGATTACTATATAGAACTGAGTTTGTGCATGAGATGTTGGGTCACCAGGCTACATCAGCAAGCAACATTAGGAGAATTTAATGAATCCTCTATACAGGCTTCTGAGTGCCAACTCCAAATGTGAAGTTTTTGGAAAACAGCAAGAAATAAGAAAGTAAGTTTCCTGCTATTTGCATTTGTAGTATATAACCCAGTTTCCTCCATTTGGTAGATAGTGTGGTGACTGTAAAATCAAGACAGGTCATTCCATTTCCCTCAAGCAGAGTGAATCACCTTCACTGTGCACTGAATTTCTGCAAGCTGGGCAAGTAGGAGTTTTAAGTTGCTCTTAGGTGGTTTTTATTTGCTGCAGGTTCTGTTTGCTTAGTTTAAAAGATATCTAAAGTAAACAGCATTGGTGAATAAAATTGTTCAATTTTGTAATTGTTTAAATGTACCTTTTGGTTTTACTTTTTTCCCCTTTTCATTTATTTGGAACTATAATTAAATTTGTTTTTTATTATCTGCTATTGAGTTATCAATGAATAGAAAGGAGATGGGAAAAATAGATTATAGGATACTAGCAGCATTAATTTGTTTAATGCTCGACTCCATCTCCATGGCACCACATTATTCTCTGGGCAAAATAAGTATTTTCTATTTTACAAAATGTAAATAATTGGCCAGGTGCAGTGGCTCAAGCCTGTAATGTTTTGGAGGCTGAAGTGGGTGGACTGCTTGAGCTCAGGAGCTCAAAATCAGCCTTAGCAACATGACAAGATGCCATCTCTACAAAAAAAAAAAAAAATTAGCCAAACATGGTGGTGTGTGCCTGTGGTTCCAGCTACTCTGGAGGCTGAGGCTGGAAGGTCGCTTGAGTCCAGGTGATTGAGGCTGCAGTGAGTCATTTTTGTGCCACTGCACTCCAGCCTGGGCAATAGCCTGTCTCAAAACAATGTAAATAATTGTATGTCACATTTCTTCTGGTTACACTAGAGTACGGACTACTGTATGTTGGTGTTATCTGAGAATAGATGGTGTCTTATGCACGTGTATCTTTGAAGAACCAGGAAGTGACTGGTTACAAGTGGTCTGTTCGTGGCTGCCTCATGGGATATGGCATAATTGAACATTCTTTTCCTTGGAAAGGAATCCATGCTTGCAATTTTTGTGATAACAGTTAACATTGGCCGGATGCGGTGGCTCATGGCCATAATCCCAGCATTTTGGGAGGCCAAGGCGGGAAGATCACTCCCATTCAAGAGTTAGAGGCCGGGCGCGGTGGCTCACGCCTGAAATCCCAGCACTTTGGGAGGCCGAGGCGGGCGGATCACGAGGTCAGGAGATCGAGACCATCCTGGCTAACACGGTGAAACCCCGTCTCTACTAAAAAAAAAAAAATTAGCTGGGTGTGGTGGTGAATGCTTGTAGTCCCAGCTACTCAAAGGCTGAGGTGGAATGATTGCTTGAGCCCAGGAGATCGAGGCTGCAGTGAGCTATGACTGCACCACTGTACTCCAGCCTGGGTGACAGCATAAGACCTTGTCTCAAAGAAAAAAAAAATGGTTAACATTTATTGAGTATTTACAGTGTGCTGGAGACTGCTGTAAATGCTTCTTATGTTCTTTCATTTCATCCTTACAATACCAAGAGGTGGCTATCTTCCCCCTTTATGGCTGAGGACAGTGAGACACAATGAAATGAAGGAACCAGCCACAGCTCCCACCGCCCTTAAGTAGTGGAGTGGGAATTTGAACCTATGCGGCATGACTCTAAAGCTTACGTTGGAAAATCCATCTTGAAGCGATTCAAATATTTGAATGTCCAATTTTATCACGTAGGAATATGCAGTCATCAAATTTGCATCTCTTGAGCCTTTAATACCAATCATCCTATCTTTTCTCAAAAGAGAAAATTTTGGAAGATGGTTTTTTTCCTGTATTTGTTTTCATTCATATCTTTTGGGAACATACATTTAGCTATATATTCATTTTATGTAAGTGGCTCCAGCACGAGTGAAAATGACTTCAGAGCAGGGCTTTTGATTTTTGCAGGCATGTCTACCACTCCCTGTGATGTTCAGTGTGTTACTGTGTAATAGATGATTAATAGGGGAGAGTGTTTTAGGTGATGGTTATGTCTGTCAACCTCAAATGCAGATAGAAATTTATTGCCTTAATTCTTTTTTTGTTTTTGTTTTTTACTTTTTGCCCAGGCTGGAATGCAGTGGTGTGATCACAGCTCACTGCTCCTTCAACCTCCTGGGCCCCAGAGATCCTCCCACCTCAGCCTCTCAAGTAGCTAGGCCTACAGATGCTAATTTTTAAATTTTTTGTAGAGGCTGAGTCTCACTCAGCATGTTGCCCAGGCCGGTCTCAAATTCCTTGGCTGAAGCAATCCTCCAGCCTAGGCTTCCCAAAGTGCCAGGATTACAGGCATGAGCCACCGCACCCAACCTAATATTCTTGTGTAGAAAAAAAACAATAATAATAACTAATTGATTTTGCTTATGTCATCACATTGCATTACGTTTATTCTACTAGCTCTGTTACCACAAGGAGGCCATAGAATCTTCTGTTACTCAGCTTCCTCATCTGTAAAATGGGATAATAGTACATTTTGTGCCTATGTATCCATGTGATTAAAAGCTTTGAGTGACAAAAATTATAACATCTACTTAGAAAAATAAAATTATATATGTATATGTATGTGTTTATAATAAATATACATATTTGATATGTGCAGTATTTGAATGTGCAAACTGCAATGGGGAAAAATGGGGGAAAATATTAAAACTGTGATTTTTCTGGAACTTAAATACAGTTAAGTACATTTTAAAGTGCTTTTGAAACATGGAAAAGTTTTCTGAGGCTTTGGAGGTATGAATTAAAAATGGGACTCCTAATGAGAGTAAATATTTCAAAGTAATGTGAAAAGTCTGAGACAGAAGTTATTGGCCAGTAATTTACCTGGAGGGAGGCAAGGTAAGTCTGCAAACATTGCATGTGGGTTTTTCTGTACTATGTCATACTGTTCAGTGTGACATATAATCTGAACATTTTTTTAAATCTCCATGATTTACTATCTCGAATAAACAGAATAATTAGGCAAAGAAAACATGTTTTAAAAAGTTAAAACATGTTGGAAGAGAAACCATCAGAATATAAGCTGTTATGCCTCCCCAGCTTCTGTATTAAACATGGAATTTTTACTCTTTACCCCAAGTCATTGGGAGAAGATGAAAGTTTTTTCAAAGGGGAAACTCAGGAACATGATTGTAAAGAAAATGTCTAGTTCCTAGAGAGAGCCAGTAAAAGAACATTGTTCCAGAAGTTACTGCCTCCAATTTAAAAACATCAGAACAGGATAAAGAGTGTCTCCTACTGAGTGGAAAGTAGAGACCAGAAGGTTTGTTGAAACCCCAGAGTGAAAACCACTTAGAGAATCGGAATAGTCAAGTATAAGGTTGTGAGATGGATTCAGAGACCAGACTGAAATGTGTCTCTGCCAATCTGTGCAATGAAAGTGGATGACAAGGAAGATGGGAGACAGGAGTCAGAGGTGGCAGAACAGGCATTGGCCTCCCTGAGAGATGTCCAGGGCTTGAGAGTGGATTTGTGAGTAGGTGACAGAGGCATGTCACAAAAAGCAGGCACAGAGAGCAATACAGAATCAGAGGTCATTTTACTGTAGCCCAAAATTTAGTATGGTCCACGGATACCAGAGGCTGTAAAATAATATCATGGATTTATGAAATATGAGAATTCTATTGTGTGCTGTGTGCATAGATAAAAAAAAAAAAGTGAGTGCCTACAAATCAGATGTGCAGCAAAAGAGAATCTTCTAAGTTTTCTATAATTGACATATTTCCTTTTGAATCCCCCACCCTTACTGGTAGTGATGGTTGGAGTGGGATGGAATTGATGTATGTTGATGAGTTATCGGAGGATTATTTTTCCTCCAAAGTTGCTTTTGGTTTCCAAACACTTTCTGTTAGAAATATATTCAATAGGTTCAAAGTTCAACTCCTGATCAGTTATTTCTATCATTCTTCCCTTCTGAAAATCTGTTTGTGGGCAGACTTAGAGGCTTCTAGTGAGGATGTGGAAGCCTTTAACTCTGTGACCCCACTGTGTGGCCAGTGCTTCAGTTCTAGGGTGTGGGCCTCTGGATCTATTGTGTAGTGTTTGGTCTGATTCTGTCCTCTGGAATCTTACTCGCTTTTTTTTTTTTTTAAATCTGCAAAACGCACCCGTCTCTTGCTGACCACCTCTTGCTTGGTGCTACAGATACCTCCTGAAATCTGGCTGCTGTTTATATTTGTTCATCAGCTCAGGTGGCCCATGCTTTAGCTCTAAGCTGCTGTGCCCTTGGTTCCTGTCACAGTTCAGACCTTATGGATTCTCCTTGCTGCTTGCTTGAAGCTCTGAAACTTTCTGGCCATACACAGGCCCTAAGAACCAAGATGAGTTTCCCGCTCAGAGTTTCAAACACAGAAAATGTTCAAAACCCCATTGCTTCTGCCTATTCCCACCTCATTTCCAAAATATTAGGCAAAAGTTGCGAAGCATCTGGCAGCCTGTTTTCCCTGTCATTGTCTCTAATTCCTTCCCACAAACCCCTAAGATGTATATTGCCCCGTCCTGCTATGTAGGACTTAACCTGGGGCATAAAAACTTTCTTATCCAGAGAAATAAGCATCATGCCATAGTTGTTCATAAGATATAGAACAGACATTTATAGTCATTATCTACAGGTTGTGAGAGATTAAATATTTCCTTTCTT
Source organism: Hylobates moloch (assembly GCF_009828535.3). Classification (NCBI taxonomy): domain Eukaryota; kingdom Metazoa; phylum Chordata; class Mammalia; order Primates; family Hylobatidae; genus Hylobates; species Hylobates moloch. Next base: position 154,205,571 of record NW_026652279.1, read on the forward strand.
TATTCATTTAAAAACATTTGTATTTTCTAAATCTTCTATAATAAACAGGTACTATTAATACATATATTCATAAAAAGAAAAAGTGTCTACAAATTGCACAAAATAAAATGGAAAAGAATCCTGGTTTTTCTGCTTAAAGGAGTACTTCCTATTCTATTATGAGATGTGAGACCGTGCAAATGCTAACAGACAGAGATAAATGAAAGATACAGGAACAGCAGTAGTGGTTAGGCAGAAAAAAACTTGGACCTTAAAAACCCAACTTCAGTAAGGGCAAAAGGAGTTTCTAGAGTCCCTGGGTCAGTGCAGTCAAAGCAGATAATCACAACTGGGAGAATTTCAAGAGAAGACAGATTGTTCACTTGCAGGATTGCAACTGTTTTGTTTACTCTCGGTTGTTGATCTTTCACTTGTGACTGGATGATCATACAAGGTCTCCAGCCTCAATAAGTGATGAATTATTAGTTGAAGGAGAACTGTGTTTTGTAATAAATAAGGTAACTCTTTCATAATCTCTGCTGTCAGGATGCTCTGGGGTATGTTTTGGGGTTCATTAGTTCTATAATATCTCTGTCGGTTCACCTCTACATGCCACTCCAAATAACTAATCAGAGGACAGCTCATGTGCTTGCTGTGCAAGCTCAGTGGAAGCACTCAGCTCCTCAAACAGCAGATTGTCTCTGCCCAGTTCTTCCTGGAGAGAATTTCTCAGTTGCCCTGGATTCTTCCAAAGTCTATCCAGCATGTTTTGGTTCTTCTCAATGTACCCCTTTGCTTTTGAATTTCTGAGTGGTAGATCCATTTTACCATCTCCTTACAGTGTTAGTACCCATAAAGACATTACCTGTGATTGAGTCTCTTTGATCAAGGGCTGTAAACCCATCCAAGGTGAGAATGTAAAGGAGGGAAAATCCATTTTTCTGTGACATCAGAACCAAATAACTGCAAAGGAAAGGTGCCAAAATATATTAAATAATGTCTTAGTTACTTTTACTAAAAGACGTAACTGTGAGATGGAGTTCTGCTCGAGTACTGTCAGGCACTTAATATATTCCAAATAAATATGGCTGGAGTTAGATTGATTGAACTTATTTATAGAGAGAGTGAGTTTGGAAGTGACTTACTGATAAAGAAGAGTTTGAGGTGAGATCTTACATAGGAAAAGTCATTTTCTGATGTTCTAACTTGCTTTACTAATCTTCAGGAAACAACTGTGGTACATTTCGTCCTAAATAAATATTTCTCAAAGGAGTACTCAAGTGGCTGTTAAAATTTTAAGCACCCTGCGTCTTTTTAAATAAATGCATTGCTTAGCAAGTACAAATGTGAGTCTCCCAGATTCCCTCGCCCCACTGACTTCTGCCTAACAGTGCCAGTATTAATTTTTAGGTGAAAAGAGAGGTCAGATCAGTCTGAATTCAACATTATACTGATGAATGACTATTTTTTAAATGGCTGCAAAATGTATTAATATCTCTACCAAGACGTTTCATAAGTACTAAATAATGTCAGTAGGTTTTGTGTCTTAGTAAATATAAGCAGTAAAATTGTCAAAAAAGATTATTCTTGGTGAATGAAGAAGAAAATGATTTTTGGTTTAGTCACCACATGTCACAAGCAGAGCTGAACAGTAAAGTTCATGGAGAATGTATGTTATCTATCCAGAGGAGATGTAAGAAAATCACAGTGATGCATGGTGAGTCAATAGTTTTTAAAACACTACGGCAACGTTAGTGTTTTCACTTTCCACGAAGGAACTATCATGTGAATAACGCCTCTGTTGAGGATTAGTCGTTGATGCTATATATTGCTGTGGTGTGTCATTTAGGAGCATTTTTTTCCTTATTTTTAATCCATAAGCAGTGATGGGATAGTAAAAGCTATGAATTAAGTGAGCCTTGTTTGAAATAAATGAATTATCTCTCAAACAATTTCATATATCTCAGTTTTCCTTGTAGTGGGGTCAGGTACACAAATATGTGTGTATATATATGTATTATTTTATCTATATATATCCAATTGTCAGACTACATATCTTGGCCAATTGGCTAATTGTGTATGATTGAACATGCATCAAGTTGTATTGACTCTCCTTCTCCTCTGTTTCTCTGAAGCACTCCATATTATTACATACATTACACCTTCACCTCCTCTCTCTCCATTTATGGATCCTTCCTATCTTGTCTTTGGTTCTTCTTCCTTGGCTCACTCCTTCACACTACTGGTTTTCTAGTGTAATAGTCTTAGCTCCATGTTCTTCTTTTTCTACATCTTCTGCATTTAGATCTGATTTTTCTTTCTATCTCCATATCACCCCCATGTCAATGAAAAGTATTCGTATCTTTAACTGTAGTTTCTGCCCTTTCTCTGAAGCCATGGACCAGCATGTTTGACTGGCTGATGCGTTCCCACAGTAAACTGCAAGTGTATCCATTCAAAGAGGAAACTCGTGACTTGTCTTCCACTCTCCCTGACACTCTTCCTGATATAAGTAACATGGAATTTTTCAGCCTCTCTTCCTGGCAGTGGAACTCTCCTGGCTCATTCCCTCCAATATCTAGTCATGTGCTAAGTTTGATCAACCTGGTTTGGTAGGTCCTTTATAAGATTCTCAAATTCTCATTTCCAACCCACTTCCTTACTTTTTCAATGACAATAGTCAGATATTTTGCCTTAACAACAGCTCCATAGTTCCAATCACTTTGCCTTGTAGGGGTTTTAAAAATAATCATTCTTTGCCAACCTGCTTGAAATATGACAGCTCCTAAATCAATAAACTAGAGAGTTAGGTGGCAAAATGCTTGATTCCCAACAATGAAACCTAGGTCCAGAGTAGTGTCACATTTGTTAATGTAAATACCCTCACCATATGTGCATATGTGTTTTAATGAAGATTAGACCCCAAATTTTAGGACAAATTTATCATAATTATTTTAGGGGAACAATTATTGTGATTCTGGCAGTGGGAAAGTGATCTCTGAAGGACCAGATGACTGTGTATGGTACTGCCATCTATCACTTTACATGGTAGACTCCTACCAAACTTTCTTCCTGCACTAAGCTGACACTATCTCCTTGTGGAATATGGAGAGTGTTGGCTCTTCGCTGATTCCCTCAGTTCCAGGGAAAAAAGAGGTTTCCGAATGTAATAAATATTTCCCAAGTTGAATGAAATATTAGCAGAAAATATTGTTCATGTTCTATTCTCCAGCTTAGAATTTTAGTTTCATAGCCATATTTTACATGTTTTTACTAAGGTTTGGTAACAAGCATAAAAAAAATCCAAGTAGTGCGGTGAGAGATACACTATATATCTCTGGTCAGTGTCAACCTGATTTGTATGCAGTGGAACACAATTTGTGGTCTACTGAATCCCCTTGTAATTATGCTCTCTTTATATGTCTCAGTTTTTCTTTAAATCATTCTTTAGTAGGGCATTGTATTTATAGCAGTCTGTAAATTTACATGGTAAAACCGCAACAAACTTTACATAAATTGAGAAATATTTGAAAGCAAATAGAAGTGCTAGACAGTACCCTTAGATACCTTGTAGTTTAATGTTAACGAAATGAAATACAATCAACCAAATCCTGATGGAGCAGCACGTCATCAACAATGACATTTCCAAACCTGATGTTACTGATAGGGGTTTTATTAGTTAATTAAATGTGTGCAGATTACATGCAGTGTTGCAGGTAATGTAGAAGAGGACATGCATGCTTCATTGCAGCTCAATTTCCTTTCTAGAAGTTATCACTATATTAAATTATTTAAGTTTCTAAAACGAGCCACCCGCATTCCTCCAATCTTTTTATTGTAAATTTCTATCCACTTTTTACTAAGATGAATTTGTTTACAGTTTATTTTTTATAAGTCTTGCAATACTTTTTGGGGAGTGTTAGGGGAAAGAAACTCATTCAAATTGAGCAGATTTCCAATGATTTGCAATCCATTTATTTGGGTAGACTTGAAATACAACAGGGACGTTCAAAAGTTTGAGCAATAATTTATGCTATATTTATACATAAGCCAGATTTCATTCCCAGAATTTCTGTCTCTCCTATGATTTTTTGCTCTGATTTATGAATTTATTTGTACTAAAATCAGGTAAGTCAAGCATTTATTCTAAACTCCCAGTCTGTTTTTTATAACTTACACAGTTTGTACACTTTCCAATTATTAATTGCTTCCCAATTATTAATTGCTTCAATTATTCATTCAGCAAATATTGACTGTCTTAGAGATACAGTGGACACTATTCTTAATGCTGGGAATGTGCTGGTGATTACAAAACCAAGTCGCAACACATGCAAAGCTCATTTACTCTTTATGCTTTTCAACCTTAAAATTTTATCATCACCAAAAAACATTTCATTGCTTAGTTGATGTGGCAGTACCAGAAGTTAGGTGAAAAACAGGTGCACATTCAGAATACCTACTGTAAGAAAGAGCTTACCTTACAAAATACTATCAGAAAGCAATTCACTCTTTCTTAAATAATAGTATTAATTGTGTGGACAATTATTCTGATGCTAGTGATGAAATATCTCAAAGAGAAGCAAGGAATATCCCTAGTTTCATTTTTGACATTATTTTTGTCATACCTCTTTTTATCATTGTTAGTTTTGCTAGAGGTTTGTCTGTTTTATTGCTATTTCCAAAGATTCAGTTTTTTGTTTCATTGATAATTCTCTATTACGTTACTGTTTTTTATTTCGTTGGTTTCTGCTTTTTATTATGCCCTTTGTTTGTCTTATTTGGGTTTACTTTGCTCTTCTTTTTCTAGGTTTTTGAAGTGGGTGCTTAGATAACTGATTTGAGACTTTCCCTTTTTCAGTGTATGCATTTCCTTTCAGTGGTGTTTTAACTGTGTGCCACAAATTTTTGGTATGTTCTATTTTGAGTTTAATTCAGGTTAATGTAATTTTTGATATCTCTTGCAACTAACTGCTTCTTTGACCCATAGATTATTTAATAGTGTGTTGCTTAGTTTCCAGGTATTGGGAGATTTCTTTCTGTTATCCTTCTATTCTTGATTTCTAGTTTGAATCCATTGTGGCTAGAGAATACACTCTGTATATATTTAATTTGTAAAAATTTGTTAAGGATTGTTTTATGACCCATAATATAATCCATATTGGCATATATTCTGTGAGCTCTTGAAGAGAATGTGAATCTGCTTTGTTGGGTATCCTACAAATGTCACTTCAATCCTTTTAGTTGATAATGTTATTGATTTATTCTATATCCTTGCTTATTTTCTGTCTAGATGTTCTATCACTTGTTAAAAGAGGGTTGTTAAAGTCTCAAACTGTAATTATTGAATTGTTTATTTTCCCATTCTATTGTCCTTTTGCTTCAAATACTTTTGTAGCTCTGTTTTTTGTTGCATACACATCCATGATTGCTTTGTCTTATTGCTAGTTCTTTTATCATTGTGCAATGTTCTTCTCTATCTTC